>NC_090305.1:12610625-12912187 GCF_039906515.1 Pseudorca crassidens | reverse complement strand
TGATAACAGCTTTTTAAATTCATCCCAACTTTTAAAATAAGAAGAATCAAGCCACAGCCCCTAACCGTGGTTGTGGATGGGCAGGGTTTGGCTGTAAATAACACCATAATTCTCCAAAGGCCCCTAATTTAAGCCTGAGGTTCAGGCAGAGGAAACATTTCCTGTGAAAATCTAAGGCAGGCGTAGTCATTCCAAGCCCTGAAAAATCCTGAAAGAAATAAGGTTACAGGGCCTTCCCTGGTGCTACAATGTTTACGTTCGGTGATTTCTTTCTCTCCTACTACAATATAATCTGGAAGCAAGCTTACCATCTGGAAGGACTCTTAAGTGGATTCCAGATGGATCTCCCTTTGATCCAATTGATACGGACAGGAGAACACCAAGAACAAACTCTATCCCATATTCCGAGTTGGCTACTAGAACATAAATATTTCAGAACATGAGCTAAAAACAAACCCTGTACTGATAGATGAGGAGCAGGTTCTGCAAGAAGAAAGGGCAAAGCCAAGGGAAGGAGAAACACCAGGAGACTTGCAACACCATAGGTCACTGCCTGGGAGGATGGTGTCATCATTTCCGGTTTTACTTTGCCTTAACGGAAAGGTCACCGTCTATTTCCATCATCTGGCACATTTGAGAGGAGTGGAAGAAAAAAGTTAAAGATTAGCTCCACTTCTTCACTCTGGGCTATGCCAAGTGGCTATGTGCACAGCGCTACAGAGTAGAGGAGATAAAGCCAAGTGCAAGGTGCCTGGTGTTTCTTCCCAATAACCCCAGCAGCCCCAGAGCCAAGATTTGAGGACTGAGACAGGATTACCAGGATCGGAAGGCAAAGAAAGGCTTGGGCCCTGTGGGTGACAGCTCTGTCCTTACACGTGTATAACAGTTCTTACCTCCTGGGGTTGTTGTGTGGGACAAACATAGGCAAAGCACCTGGTACAATGCCTGGCACTTAGTAGACGTTCAATAATTACTGTAGGGTTGGTTCTCCTTTTTTTTTTTTTTAAGTTAAGTAATGACTTCCATACTTTATAAAGGACATTTAGAACATTCATATATTTGAGTGTCACGATAACTTTGTGAGACAGGAGCAAACCCTTAATACTGTATTGCTCATGAGGAAAATGGTGCTCAGAGAGTTTTAATGAATTGTCCAAAGCCATGCGTTGGATAAATGGAGATCTTGGACTTGAAGGTGACATGATTGGATTCTAGCTTCAAGTGGTCTTTCCGCTGTGCCAACTGCATCATCTTTTGTATAACTTCAATGCTTTTGTTCCTTTCTTCCGGAATTTCCTATCGTTTTGCATCTGTGAGCCTAGAAAAGTGGCAAAAAATACTGAGCCTTGTAGTCTTTTTTCAGGTGTACTTCATTTCGGGTTGTTCCTAATAGTTATATATCATACTGCGTAAACAGTTCTGATAATTTGGAAACAAGGTGATCTGTGTGTGAGTGGATATGTTTCTACTCTGGGCTAAAACAGCAAAAGTAGCAGGAGACACGTAACCTTGATGTTATTTAAAAAAGACAGTACTTGCTCTAATTCTATGCTACACATAAAATGTATTCTACTATACATTTGGTAAATTGCGTATAAAATAAAATACTTGTAGCATTTAGTACAGATAGATAATGGTGTTACGTAATCCAAATTAGAAAATGATAAAAGAAAATTCCGCAAAGGGGGAAAAAAGGTATCTTTTTCATGTTTTATGATTTTCCAGTGTTAGGGTATATGGTCCTAATTTGTTCCTGTACTTTCACTAAAGGCTTCTGGAAATTCTCCTCATAAGACTCTATTTTTATGGAGAGCTAAAAAAAAAATTAAAAAGTGAACCCTTTTCAAGGGAGAATTTTCTGTGTGCTTGGTCATAGTCTAATTTTTGCCCCAAAGATGGCTTTTTTCCAGGCCTGTTTAGTAGTTGGAACAAACCTGGATGCCTCAGCCACAGACATTTATTCTGTCTAATAAAAACACTGTGGAATTTGCATAACATATTTCAATAGCCAGGAGGTTTTCATTTATTTCCACTTATTTATTTATTTATTGAATCTTATTTTTGAAAAAGAAAAAAAAAGTAATAAAAGCCAGAAGCTAGCACCAGGGGGGCCTAGGTTGGAATCATTTTGTCTAGTTGTCTTCGGTACGTGTGCCGAGGAACAAATGTGCCCAGTCCTTCTTGGCATCTGGTGCACCACGGGCTCTTTTGCAAAGTTAAGAGACTCAGAGATCTGTGGTTCCTGGTGGGAAAAATATGATTTGGCTCCCATAGCTTTTCCTTCCCTGGGAGTAGTGGTTTAATTAATGATGTTGGAAAACTAAGCTAAACACAGACACCATTGCAGTAGGAGGTAGGAACAGCATAAAGGCCCAACCTCGAGTTGTGGGCCTTGGGCCAGCAGGAATTCAAGAGAAAAATGGTACCACCTGCCCATCTTCTTCAGGAATTGCCGTGGCCAAGGCAACTGACTGTTGGGTACTGGTGCTTCCCCTTCTCTCGTGTGTTAAGACTGGTTACGAGTGCTTCTCCTCCACCTTTTGTCCCATCACAAAACATTGCAAACAATATTTGTATAAGGACATCAGGGAGCCTGGGTGCAGTCCTTAGACCACAGGTGCTGGTTCAGAGAGCTCAGTGCCCTCCCTCTCCATTCACATCGGCCAAGGAGGTCAATTTTCTTGGTTCTTCTATAACCCATTCATGGTACACTGGGAATCAATTACCAATTTGGGTCCCGGGGAGGAAGGAAGAGAGAACAGCCGAATATATACACTTCTACCTAAAATGCAAGTGGATATTGGAAATGCTATCAATAAGCGCCCCCCTTGTTACCATTTTTTTAATGATTCCTTTCAACTTAAAATATAGTACTAATCTAGGGTTGAAGTTAGAGAAGGGAGACACAAAACTACCACTGAGTACCCAGTCAGTGGAAATATCCTATAGTAACAAGGACATTCCAAAAGTCCCGTCTTCAACTTTGCAGATCTGGACATCTGATTTTTTTCAGTGTACCCAGATTCAGGAGGTCTGGTTCTCATTAACCAACCTCATAAGAGACTGATGCATAAACAGTAATATCAATTTAAAAATTTGTAATAGAAGCTCTTCCTTTCTTATGGCTAAAAGTTTAAAGTTTATGGTCTAGATCACCTTCTCAATATAGAAAAGTCCATTTGGAACCAGAAAGTTGTTTGGGGAGCACAGAGTCAGAACCAAAGAGGGTGGCTGGATATCCTTTAGAGAACTTTATTGAGGCTGTGGGAAAGCCTGGTGGATGAACCATCCATGCCTTACCTTAGAGTACCCCTCTCTAGTGATCGTGATGCGCGTGAATCCCAGATCCAGTGGTTCGGTCCTCGGATGATACTGGAGGAACACAATCCTTACCCTCTAATTTTCCCTTTTAGAGACTCTAAGCAGGCCATCCTCTATGGTATAATACAACTTATCAGATTAGTAAAATCACATTCTACTCACATGTCCCTGAAATTATAACCAATGTACTTCAAATAGTCTTGATGGCTTTTCAGATATTCTTTCCTAAGTGACTCCTACAGTTGGTCTCACCAGTTATGTATGAACTCTTAGTGTTGCCAAGCTGATATTTTCAAGTTCAGGGGGTGCTTTACTTCACTTTACTTTACTAGCATCCTCTGATGATAAGTGGTAAGAAAAGATCCATGTTCACCTTAACATATGTGGGTCAGTGCTTTCTAATAAAAATTGAAGAAGTTAAAAAAAAATCAGCTACAACTATAGATCCTTAATTCAGCTTAACTAGGGAAAAGACTAATTTGAATTAGCAAAAGTCTTAATCACAGCTTTTGTTTTTTAAAGCTCTGATTTAATGAAAAGTACTCTGAATTGGAATGACATCTCTATTCCATTTCCCTCCTCTATTCACATTGGCCAAGATCATTAACCTCTTCAGGTCTCAGTTTCCTCGTCTGTAAAATAAGAGTACTGAGCCAACTTGCCTCTAGGGACGCTACCAGCTCAGTATTTACTTTCTTTAACGTGTCTACCTGTAGCCCTCAAGCAAAAGAATTGCCATTTGCAGGCAAGTAAGCGTAGCTTGCAATAGTTAGATGGTCCTGCCCCAGTGAAACACAGTTTTCAGTCCCTGAAACTCCTAGTAGCTTAATGATGACAACAACAACAATAAACATTAGATTCCAAAATTAGATCTGTGTTTACCTTCAAGAATATACAGTGTCTCACACTGGGCTTGAATGAATGCCAATTATTCAAAAAGCTTTACTTAGTACATACTGTTTACTTGGGTCTGGGAGGTAAAGGGCAGTTACTAAGATAAAAACCAGTGTGGTTCAGATTAGTGCCTTCAGAGCTCAGATCCAGGAGATACAGAACATGTACATCTGCTCTATAATATGGTACCAAGTGGTTTATCCTATGTGAAGCCCACTGAGAAAGCACAAAAGGTAGAGCAGTTAATCCTGCCTAAAAAGGAAAGGGGGAGGGGGAGGAGGTGACATCTGAACCAAGCCTTGTAGGATGAAGTAAATAAAGATGGTGGAGCTGGAGTGTGAGGCAGGGTGATCTGGAAAGCAGGGATTGGGAGGACGGTGAGTCGGAAAGGGGAAGAATTGCCACAAGATGTGTCTGGAAAATGTGAATAAGAGTGTGAGTGGGCTTTGAATGATATGCAAAAGCATTTGGGCTTCATCTTCAATCAGGAGAGTTCCATGATCAGATTAGCACTGGGGGGAGGCAAAAATGTTCTGGAGAGAGGTTTTAAACAGGGAAAATCTGGAGGCCAGAAGAATGGACATTTGAACAGAGAAAATCTGGAGGCCAGAAGAATGGCCTGGAGACTATTACAGTGGCCAGGTAGCAAGTGATAAGGGTCTGTGTTAGGATGGTACTGGGGGGATGGATTTGAGAGACATTCCAGAGGAAGAAGAACCCACACGAATTTGGCAGCCAATCAGATATGGGAAGTGACAGGGAGAGAGGGGCATGAAAAAAGACTCAGGTTTTGGTTAGAACAGTGGGACCCAAGGGACACTGGTTTCTTTTATGCTTACAGATACTGGTAACCTGTGCTATACAGAAAAGTCGTGCTTAGGAGAGGTGAGTGAACGTCAGAAGGGCTCGATAAATAAAACCCACAAACAAAAAGATTCTTAATGTCTTTAGACTTTGCGTGGCAGTGAGAAATTAATGACATGAGAATAATAAAGTGATCCAAAGAAACCATGAGCTTTTAAGAAAAAGTGGTTTTGAGAGAGTTTGCAGTTATCGTTTGCTTAGGGTTTTGTTTTGCTTTGGTTTAGTATGTTTTTTATGCTTGTTTGTTTGCATAAAATATTGTCATTAATCTTAGAATGGAAATGATGCAATAATAACACAACCGAGTTTGAGTTTGATCTCTGGATTAGCATTCCAACTCTGAGAGAACCATCATTTCTCCACCACACTATTCATGGTTTCAGGTGGAAGGTATGTACCTTCAGACCTCTGACATCTTTTGTCTGACGAGTCTTCAGGACCGAGTTTTCCCATAAGTAGAAGACAAAGCATATCCTTGATCATAAAATGAGATGGAGAAGCAACTAAAGCTGGCAAGCCAGCTGAAACAGCTAATACTGCCCTCCTGCCCCCGCCCCCAACCCCGGAAAAATTACCACGGGGCAAGTCATTGTAGCATGCATTAAAATATTTGACATTTTTGTATCCAAACAAGATGCAAAATAGATTATTTTAAAATTAATCTTGCCAGGTATTTCCCTGATGGTCCAGTTGTTAAGACTCCATGCTTCCAAGGCAGGGGGCACGGGTTCGATCCCTGGTCAGGGAACTAAGATCCCACATGCTGCATGGCGTGGCCCAAATAAATAAATAATTCTGGGACAACTAAGTGTCCATATGAAAAAATATAAAATCAAATTCCTCCCAGTTTACACTAATACAGCAGTACATTCCATGTGAGTTATAGACCTTAATGTGAAAAATATTAAATTAAATTAATTTTGCCAATGAAATGTGATAAATGTTTGAATAAGTGATTGTTCTAATACTCTTTATTATCCTGTCAAATCCTCATGACAAAAAGGATTGTTGTCTCTATTTAACAGGTGAGAAAACTGAGGCATAGAGAGATAAATAATTTGCCTAAGATCATGTAGTTAGTAAGTGGAAGAACTAGGGTTTGAGCCAGGCAATCTAATCCCAGAATTTATGACCTTAACCTCTCTGCTGTTACCCCCAATTAAGTAAGCAAACTAAATAATGATGTGCTCATATGACCAAATATTTTGCAGTGTTTGCAACTAATAAACAGTTAAAAGTAAGAACAGCTGCTGACATGGGGAGATATATAACACATTGTTTTGTGGGTAAATAAGCTTATAAAACTATGGATAGCATAGCATAATTCTATTGAAAAGTATTTTACATATATTAAGTACGTATACATAGGCATTGAAAGAGTATTACATATACAATTTAACAGTGGTTATCTCTGGGTAGTGGAAGTATTGGTGATTTTTATATTCTACTTAAGAATTTTCTGGGGGCTTCCCTGGTGGTGCAGTGGTTGAGGGTCCACCTGCCGATGCAGGGGACATGGGTTCGTGCCCCGGTCCGGGAAGATCCCACATGCCACGGAGCGGCTGGGCCTGTGAGCCATGGCCGCTGAGCCTGCACGTCTGGAGCCTGTGCTCCGCAACGGGAGAGGCCACAACAGTGAGAGGCCCGCGTACCGCAAAAAAAAAAAAAAAAAAAAAAAAAAATGTATTTTTCAGATTTTCTAAAATCTTAAAACTTAAAAACTTTAAAAGTTGCATTTGGAAACTTTTGAAACTTCCAGTTTGAAGTTGAAACTGAAACTTCCAGTTTCCAGTCCTACCTGTAAAGAGCTTGGAAGTTGTCACTTCTGTCCTCACAATAAGAAAAAAGCTGTACAAACTAAAATTCAATGCCTCTTCTCAGATCCGTCAGAGAATGGAGATCACAGAGCAAACTGCTGCCCCCAAACTGGAGAGACAGACAGGCAGATACAGAGAATCACAGCTTACATGAAGCAGAAGCCCATGACTGGAGCACTTAAAACTGTAATTTATAAATTACCGGAGGCTCCGTCTATTGTAGCTCTAGAGTTAAAAACTCCTGGCAGCCTAGGTTTAGGGGCCCGCACACTTTCCTGAGTTTTACCTGCAAGAGCTCTACCAGGTTCCCACTGTGAAAATGGGAGAAAAATCCCCTCATGCTTCCAGCAGGGGCAGGGGGAAAGTAAACATTCTGAAATAAGCCCAGAGCATCCTGTTCCCTCAGTAAAGCCTGCTCTCAAGGGACACTGTTTAACTAACTGTAACTCACTGGGGTTTTACCAGATCATAACCAACCCAGGGGAAGGGAAATACCCAACTCCAGTCTGGTCTAGCCTTTGACATGGGGGAAGGGAAATACCCCACTCAGGCTCACTGGAAGACTGAGATCTAATGATAGGACTATAAAATGTGTTCGCTCCCCTCATACCTTACCACCACATCAGTTAGGGCTCCTGTAAAATAACAAGGATTACGGGGAAAAGAACCGTAAACCTCAGACACTCTTTAAGTAGTCTCTAGGAAAACCCAAAGATAACAGGAGAGACAAAAATAAGGACATTAGAGGAAACTTCAGCCTCTGACACCACAGCTACAACAAAGAGTAAACACAGCCTAACTCCTAGCCAGATAAACATAAAACCTCGTGGTAAAGTCCTATCTACCTCCATTTCTTTTTCACCATACATCATGTCTAGCTCTCAACAAAAAATTACAAGATATAGTAGAAGGCAAAAAACATGGTCTGAAGAGACAAAGCAAACATCAGAACCAGACTCAGATATGACAGAGATTTGAGAATGGTCAGACCAGGAATTTAAAAATAACTTTGATTAATATGCTAAGGGCTCTAATGGAAAAAGTAGACAACATGCAAGAACAGATGGGTAATGTAAGCAGCTAAAAACGAGTCAAAAGGAAATGCTAGAAATCAAAAATACCCTAACAAGGGGACTTTCCTGGTGGTCCAGTGGTTAAGACTCAGCGCTCCCAATGCAGAGGGCACGGGTTCAATCCCTGGTCAGGGAACTAAGATGCCGCATGCTGCATGGCATGGCCAAAAGAAAAATACCCTAACGAAAATGAAGAATGTCTTTGATGGGCTCATCAGTAAATTAGACACGGTCGTGGAAATAATCAGTGAGCTAGAAGATATGTCAATAAACACTTCCAAAGCTGAATGGAAAAGAGGAAAAAATAAATAAAAAAGACAGAACAGACTATCCAAGAACTGTGGAACGATTACAAGAAGTATAACATATGTATAAAGGGAATACCAGAAGGAGAAGAAAGAGAGAAAATAACTGGAGAAATATGTGAAGTAGTAATGGCTGAGAATTTTCCAAAATTAATAAGAGATACGAAACCACAGATCCAGGAAGCTTGGAAAACACCAGGCAAGATAAATACCCCCAAATATCATATTCAAACTGCAGAAAACCAAACACAAAGAGAAACTCTTGAAAGAAACTGGAGATGAAAACAAAACAAAACAAAAACCAAAAAGCACCTTACCTACAGAGAAACAGGACAAGGATTACATCAGACTTCTCTTCAAAAACCATGCTAGCAAGAAAAGAATGGAGAGAGATATATAAAGTGTTGATAGAAAAATCCAACAACTTAGAATTCTGTATCCAATGAAATGGTCCTTCAAAAGTGAAGTAAAGACTTTCTTAGGCCAAACATAAATTCAGGAAATGTGTCACAAGTAGACCTGCCTTGCAAGAAACATTAAAAGAAATTCTTCAGAAAAAAAAAATTAGGGCTTCCCTGGTGGCGCAGTGGTTGAGAGTCCGCCTGCCGATGCAGGGGACATGGGTTCGTGCCCCGGTCCGGGAAGATCCCACATGCCGCGGAGCGGCTGGGCCCGTGAGCCATGGCCGCTGAGCCTGCGCGTCCGGAGCCTGTGCTCCGCAACGGGAGAGGCCACAGCAATGAGAGGCCCGCGTACCGCAAAAAGAAAAAAAAAAAATTATATAGGTCGGAAACTCAGGTCTATATACAGAAAGGAAGAGCATCAGAGAAGGAGTAGATGAAGTAAACCAGGAGCCACACTGACACAGAAGATGCAGGAGACCACGAGCCCAAAGTCACCTGCCAATCAGAGCTCCGTGAATGCAGGGCACACTCTGCCACAGCGTTTGCTGGAACTGCCCTGACTCAGAAGCTCCATCAGAAGCAGAAAAAAAAAAAAAGACTTCTCTCTTTAGTCAATTTCCTATCAGTTTCCCATAAATAACCAAAATAGTCTACCCCTTTGGCTACTTAGCACTATTCTCACCATAATTAAACTTCCATATAATAAAACAGTAGCAACATCATGCATCCATTACCAGCATGCAACTATTGGAATTAAGATAAAGATATCCTCACCCTCTTCCCAAAAAGAGAAGGTGCAAAATCCTGTCCATTACCACATCCGTATTTGGGAGATATTAATTCTGCTTCTAGTTCAGTCACAGTACCACCTGGATATTTTGTAATCTGAAGACTAAATTGTAAAGTTAACAACTGCCAAGAAAACTGACAGACCTGTATCTAGATTGACCAATGAAAAGAGAGACTCAAACGAGCACCAACATTCCTTATATAAAATAGGAGGAGAAAGGAGGAAAAGAATTGGTTTTATGTACATATATATGTGTGTTGTGAGTTGAATTGTGTCCCCCCAAAAGATGTATTTAAGTCCTAATATCCCAATACCTGTGAATGTGACCTTATTTGGAAATATGGTCTTTGCTTATGTAACCAAATTTAGATGAGGTCATACTGGATTAGATGGGCACTAACTCCAATGACTGGTGTCCTTATAAGGAGAGAGAGATTTGGAGAAACACAGACATACCCAGAGGGAAGAAGGCCATGTGACAACAAGGGCAGAGAGTGGAGTGATGCGGCTACAAGCCAAGGAAAGCTGAGGATTGCCAGCAACCAGCCGAAGCCAGAAAAGACAAGAGCCTTTAAAGGGAGCACGACCCTGCCAACACCTTGATTTCAGATTTCTAGCCTTTGAAAACTATGGAAAGATTCAATTTTTGTCTTAAGAAAAATAAAGTTGAATTTGCTTTATAAGTTTTAAAAAGCCCCCCTCCTCATCCCCAAGTGGTTTTGTAAGTAGAAGCCAGGATGCACTTGGGCATCTGGATCCCCTTACCTGGTTTAGCTTAAGTTGGAGCCTGTTTTACAAGAACTGAATTGTGCTTTTCAGCCTCTAATATGCTGTAACCTGACTTGGTATCAATTCACTCTTCAAATATACGTTTAATTTTCAAGTAAATGCTTAGCCACTGTGATGTTTAGAAATTTAACTGAAAAGATTAAAATGGTTAAGAGTATTCAATTTTCTCTATGCTTCTAAAACCACTAATTTATTTTTATCTGAACCACTCATTTTATTTTATTTTTTGCCTTTCTAGTTCTTACTTGTATCAGAATCCCAGCAAGTGACACACTAACATCAGGATAATCTGAGGAGGTGTGAGCAGGGCATGTGGGAAGAACAAGGGACTGAGCAGAACCCTGGGATCAGTGACCTCAGAGCCATCACTAGCCCTAGGACCAAAGGGACAGATGACATTTCGATGGAAGGATATATCTTAAAACAAATATCTGGGTTCTATCACATGGTAGAATGTAGGGTGCTAAATTCAGGAAATAGAGTAATACACACTCTCCTCCCTCCTCTTGGGACTTTACAGAAACACTCAACGAATGACTCCACAAATAAGTAACACAGACAGTGGTTAAGTTCCATGAATGAAAAGAAGACGCTATGAGAGGTTTCAGCAGAGGGCTGGGACCTGGTCCCTGCCGGTCAGGGAAGGCTTTCCTGAGAAAGTGATGTTAGACCTGAGATCTGTGAGATGCAGAGGAGTATCCAGCTGCAGGAGTGGGCAGGAAGGGACTGTGAGACGGTGGGAACAGCACCCGCAGTGACCTTGACCTTGGAAAGGATGTGGCGCATTTAATGTCTCCAAGAGAAGCCCAATATGGTTGAAGCTCACTCCCATGAAGGAGAGGGAAGGACCTAGAGCTGAAAAATGTGGAGGGACCAGATCATGCCAGGCAGGTCTCGAAGGCTGGGTTGGGATTCGGAACTCATACGAAGGGAAAAAAGTGACAGGAGGATTTTAAATGGGGATGCCAGGATCTGTCTTCATTCCTAAAAGATACTTAAAGGCAAGGCTGTATTTTGCTCATTTTCTAATCCTGCCTGGTAACATTACACACAGTCGGTGCTTCACATATTGAACTGCATTTCAGTTCTGTAAGAAAGGTGTTTTAGAAATTGTGTTTAGCGGTGGAAACTAATTGGGGGGTGGTGTGTGGAATGAAATTGGGGATGAAGCAATGGTTGCTCTCCTTCCAGAAATCTGTTTTCTCTGATTACCATATGTCAGGGTCACATAAAATGAAAAAGATGCACTTGCTTAAAAGAACATAAAATCAGCATAAGGAAAATATTATTTCTCATGTATTTCTGGTTAAAATCATCCGCTATGAAATCACACTGCTTGAATTTGAATCCATGTTTAATTACTACTTACTAGCTGTGGGTCCTTGGGCAAGTTACTTAGACTCTCTGGGCCTCAGTTTTCTTATCTGCAAAAGGAGATTATAATAGTACCTATTTCATCTCTTTGTTGTGAAGATTAAGTGAGAATAGATGTCAAAGGCTGCCAGGCACACAGTTAGGGGCTCAATAATGTCACCTCATTAATTGCATACAAATGCCCCGGCGCATATAAAAAGTTGCTTTCCCCAACTGTAAAGTAATTTGCTCTTTAAAATGTTCCCAATCCTTGATTCTTAACGGTGGCTGTTATGTGTTCTTAATAATTATATGATGGTAAGACGACTTCTACCGAAATGTTTAATGCATCAGGTTTTGTTGGGCTTATTACACCAAGTAATAAGATTTCTCCCCAGTATTAAATTGTTTTCTGATACTTTCTAGATAATGCACTTTAAGAAATGTTTAAAGCTAACAACGTATAAACTCATGGCTTGTAATTTTCCTTGATTTCCAGATCATTAGAGGCCTTACGAAACGTGTCTGGGGTTTCCATGAAGGCATGGTCTTTTTCCTTCTCCTCTTGCCATTTCTCTGCTTGCAGAGAGCTGTACATTTTAATACGTTTTCTTCCCCACTCTCCCCCCATGTATTCCTAAGCGAAAATATGCACATCAGTGCACGAACATCACATAAATTGATTACTGAAGCTTATGAAGGTTAGCTTAGTAGACGAGATATTCATTCTCTCTCTCCTACCTGCAAAACGACTCCTGATCTATCAGTTTCATAAATCATTCTCCAACTAGTCCGTGACAGACAAAAATCGAAGAACAAGTTAGCACTGAACCGATTACAGATTAGAAATCAGGCGACAGCAGGCCACATTGTTTTTTCTAGAATGTACCCCGAACGGGTACACTGCAGTGCATGGGTAAGCACGCCCATACTTGTTGACAGAATTATTTTTAGAAAGTAATGCTTTCCCATTTATAAAACCCAGAGAGAGGCAGCATGATGTGTAGGTGGTAGTTCTCAGCCCTGGCTTCAGATCAAAATTACCTGTGGAGCTTTTAAAAATCTGCAGATGCCATGACCTCACTCCAGACCAATGGTTCTCAGCCTGTGCTGCACATGTGAATCGCCTGGGGAGTTTTTGGAAACTAGGATGCCTGCCAGGCCGCCCCACCCCAAACCAATTGCATCAGAATCTCTGGGGGTAGGGCCTAGAGAGAGAGGCATTGCTTAATCAGCCGTCCAGGTGATCCGAATATATAGCCAGGCCCGAGAACCACCCCTCCAGGTGGACTGAAGTCACTTATTCATTTAAGGAATAAGTACTGGCTGCTCCTATATGCCAGGTCTATGCTGGCAACATAGCACTTAAGGAAATAAACACTCCCTGGTCTCCTGGGCTTAGAAATCTGAGTCCAACTCTTCAGGGGTGGGGCTAGGCATCTGAAATTTCTAAAAGCTGAACAACCAAGATTGAGAATCGGGGAGTAGTAGAAAGGGCAAGGAGTCCAATAGCCGTGCTTGAATCTTGGTTCCTCTGCTTACTGGCTGTTTGATCTGGGGTAAATTATATAACTGTTCTAAGCCTCCGCTTCCTTTAAAATGATGAAAAGCAAATCTTCCACTCTAATGCTGTTATGAGTTTTAAATGAAAAAAAAATCGATAGAAATCTTAGAGCAGTAGCTGGTACCTACTAGGCATCCAATCAATGTTAGTTTTCTTTTTTCCTCATCCCTTTCATTTCTCCCATTGTCCTTAAAGCAATATATGTGCTAAGTACGTGTGATGTACAATTGAAACACCAGACACTGGCCCTGGCTTTCCAGGAGTTACGGTGTAATAAACAGTTAAAGATCGGCCACATCATACCTAAGCTATTCCTAGGTGTGTGCTATCAGCCACTTTTATTGCTGCAGGGTTTCTGAATGGAGAGAAATAATCACTGAGAATCAGGAGCCAGAGGTTTCCTGAAGAGGAAGAATTTAAGAGGGGGGTTTAAAGGTGTGTACGTTTTGTCAGCAGAAGAGCAGGGGCGGGGGTGGGTATTGCAGGCTGAGGAAACAGCATAGCCAATGTAACTTCAAAATAATACCTGAAGGTAGGTCATGTTTAAAGACAATATATATATCTTTCAAACATTATTTGACACGTGGCTATACATGTCATTGATCAAGAAAGTGGAGTTTACCTTGTTATCAGTGTGTGTGTGAATAAAAATGTACACGTTCTACATGTTTAAGAACATGTAGGAGGTTTATGTTTTTAATGAGCAATGCATTTGTTTTATATGCATATTCCTGAGTATGTTATTTAGGAAAATGCTGCATGCATCTGTCTGTCTATCACTGCATTCTCCTGGGGGGGTATCGGCAGGCCTTATTAGAAATAACTCACTAGCTCATGAATAACAATGAAGTTTTCCTCAGCACGAAGAACAAAGAACTGAATCAAGATGACACCATCTTCCTTGTAATGAATTCTCACTCAGGTGAACATTTAAGTCCTGTTGGAGGTTGGTCCAGAATGGTTAGCCCCTGACCAATTGTAAACAGCCAAGAAAGTGAATTTGCTTAAAAGCAAGCCAGTCTAGGGAGCATCAGCGAGCAGCAGTCGCCTCCGCAGGGCAGCCCGGCATTCGGTTCCAGCCTCCGCTGCAAGGTCTGGGCCTCCAGCAGGCTCTGCGGACTGTGGCTGACAGCGTATCCCTCCTCTGCTGAGATTACTTGGAATGACCTACTTTGAAGATGGTGTAAACTCGGCCGAGTGTCTAGCAGTTGGGGGAGCGAACAGGCCTGCCCAGAGGGCTTCTGGCAGAAAAGAGCAGGCTCTCTCTCAGGGGCCCCTCCAGGAGCCGTGTGTATGGATTTGTTTAGGTGGGTAGTTGCTCTTTTTTTGTTGTTGTTCCCAGGGCCTTGGCTGTTACAATTCATCTCTGTGCTTTCTGAGTACCGGCTATTGATTGGCTGGGCCAGCTGTTACATCAGAGAAAGGCAGCCAATCAGAGCAGGACTCTGCCTGTCTCCCTGCTGCAAACAGCTGAAGTTGTAATAAACAGGAACTCCAGGTTCAGCCTGGCACTGCTCTTTCCAGGGCAAAGCCTGGAGGAATACGAGGACTCAAAGCTGAATCACAGATCAGGGACTTCCTGAGGCCTCTGCCCTGGTCCCCAGGTGGAGCACTGACTAAGGCTCCCTTCCACCCAGGTTCATTATTCCTCTGAGTATCTGACTTTTAAGGGCAACATGGATGTCTGTGGGGTGTGGGAAAGGGAGAAACCAGAGGAAAGGGGGCAGAAATATTGGCGATTACACGATTCGACCACTTTAAGTGATGACTCTAGATAATCCCTTTTTTCAGGACCGCCTGCTTAAAAAAAGGGAGGCCAGCTTTGAATCTAGGGAAATTATCTGCACTTGTAAATCAGCTTAAAAATGAGTTTTTTATTTTCCAAAGGAGCTGCTCTGAATTCAGAATAAGTAACTTCCAAATGTTTACCATCTGATAAGACTCTTCTTAAGATGAAGTGTTTGTTTATACACAAATGAAGAGAATGGGAGCTGGCTTATCAACTTTTCCCTCAGGAAAAGCATGATGATTTCTCTTTGTTGAATCAGCTTGGGCTATTATCAAATATGAAGGAAGAGAGAATTTTGACTTTAACCCTTATGTTTGAACCTAAAATGGAATATTCGGTATTTATCTGAAAACACTATTTAAAATTATATGCATATAACAATTCTGACCTACTGCTCAGAGTGCTTCTCTCCTTATTTATTTGTGTTTTTTTTAAGCTGTAAAGATACTTTGTTTCCATGATTTTCTACCCTGAAGTCCTCTCAGTTGCCAAGGACTCCTGTGAAATCCACCACCTTCAGTTTCACCCCAACCTTCTGGTCTTTCTCAGACCTTGGTTTATGGAATACAATCCACTGGGGACTACAGAAATTTTCCTAAAAGAAAGACTGAGCAAAATGTTAAATATGGAATTATCACTCCAAAATGCATGCATGAATCTTCACATAAATTCATAGTTGGTAGCACATTGGTAAATGTTGGCAAAAAGGTACCATAGGGTTTTAAAATAGGGAAACATGAGCAAGTTTTTTAACTCCCCTGAAGTGTATGGGATCTCTTCCACGCCATATAGACTCTGTGTTGTTGGTACTGCCCTTCTCCCACTTGTTCAGTGGACAGATTGCATAGGGGAAAGGAAAAAAAAAGGGGGGAAAGTGATAGAATTAGAACATGAGTTTGACACACAAATTGCTGGCTGTACTCACGATATGGGACAGATCTTTACATCATCTCTGGCAAACCATCATCCCTTTCTTCAGTCTAACTCCTTGGGGACTTCTGTCTGACAGATGTAGGGATAGAGGCTATAGTGGAGCTGACAATTTTATATCAGCAGGATCACTCACTTCGGCCTCACCCTGCAGTGGGTATTACTTTTAAAAGCTGACGAAGGTTGTTCCCAAGACTTGATGGCCGCTGAGCAAAAGAGACCCAGACTCCTCTGTGGGACAACAGGTGTTGGAGGGAAGGATCAAACCCTAGGCTGAGAATAGCCTTTTGGATTCAGGAATAGAGCCAAGTGCTGAGAAAGAGACAAGAATCTGCAATGGAAGACAGAGTTAGGAGGCCACGTGTCTGTTTGTGTCCTAACCTGGAAAGCAGTCATAATGATGGAGACAGGGCTCTGTAGGCAGCTTAACCAGATGGAATGGAGAAGGCTAATGTGATTGAGTAGATATGTTCCTATTTTTTTCCCAAAAGAATATAAAGTGGCTTCTGTTTTAGTTTCACAGACCAAGTAAAATATTGCAAGCTTTGTGTTGTTATTGTTCGTTGTTAACTAATATTCATTAACTTATTAAACACCTGGATGCACGTGATGCCGTGTGATGTGTCACTCCAAAGAGTCTGGCAGCCCTAAAGGAATTTGTAGAAGCAAACCGAAAGCGAAGGCTGTTCATTGGAGTGCCACATCTTCCTCCTCCTTCCCCCCATGAAGTTTTGTAGATGTTTCTATTTAGAACAGCTATTTTAGATTTCACTAGATTAGCCACAAGAATCATGAATACAAAGAGGAAGAGAAGAAGGGTAATAAGGAAGGGGTGAAGGCTTGGACCCCAGGACAAACTATGGGATGCGTGAGCATCTCACACACTGTACCCATCCTATGTGCCGGATGAAGAGACCACCCACCTACTGCTGAAAATTCCTTAGCTTCTATTTTCCTTCCGTCCTGAAGTTTTTCAAAAATTTGAGGAAAGATGATGGGGCCAGAGGTTTGCAGACGGCCTGCTGCGGTCCCCTCTGGGGTCCAGGCTGTTTGGCCTGCTCGCTGACTCTACCCTCCTCCCCATCCTACACATCACCTATTTAAAGAACCACACTGAACTGAGTGATAGTAAAAGGAAATATTGTAAGACAGATATAAAAGGAAAAAATTGTCATTGAAGATCATAGTGATTGGATAAGAGCAGGACTTGGGAAGGAACATCACAGCTCTAGGGGAAGGCTTCAATTCAGATGAAAACACTGTGATTAGGAAGAAACTGATTCTCACTGAATATCTGGGGTGCAAATTTTGTGAAGCCTTCCAAAGAAATAGACGAACAGACTGGAAGCATGTTTGGGGAAACGACTGTGATCAGATTTTGCTTTATCATCTTCTGTACAGGGAAGCTCATTAGTAAGCAGACAATGTTATCATCAAATTTTCCCTGGGTTGTACAAGAACAATATCTCCTGATGTGGAGCTCGCAGGAATATGCATAAGGGCAGGTAGGAATCTATACCCAGTGCGAAGAAATAAGAAAAACACAGTGGTGCAAGGTCTCATTCACAAAGAGAAGCAGGTAATGGTGTACAAATATCAATTCATGCTTGGTAGGGACTTCACATTTGCTGGTAACAGAGCTATGGTTTAGCAAGGAATTCTCTTTAGTTCCGTGATTGTCAGTGGGGAGCACCTATCTATACGTTACAAATATCTAAACGGCATCATTGTGGGAAGAATGTTCATTTCATCTGGGAGTGAATAAAAAATAAACGTTAAGCCTGGTCACCAGGTACCAGAGCTGCAAGAAAGTGATTTTCCTCTTTTGATTCTATGCTGAGTTCTGCTGGCACCCTGCATCAAGATGAAATTAACAACACACCACTCAGGGAACTTAGCATCTAAAAAAAGCTCACACTGTGCTTTAAACCTTCTATTACAAAATAATAGAAGTCATGAGGTTCAAGTTTGTTTCCGCAGTTTTCTCGGAAACATCTGGGTGACTTTTATATGGGGGATGAATGTATATTCCACGTGGATCTTGGTCAACTGAAGATGCCGTTGAAGAGCTAGCGGTTTAATACCTAAGGCTCACTCCCCACACCACCAGCCCTGTCACACATACGTGCTTTCCTCCTTGCAAGCCCTCCAGAAATGTTTTTTCAAAATAAGAAACCCCTTTTATGTTCACATTCATTGTCATTATTATTATTTACTGTGTCTGAACAGTGTGACTCATTCCGGCTAAAAGCCCCCAGGAGAATAGAGGAGGAAGGCTAAGGAGCAAATTCCATTCAATAAATTACTATTGAGTACTTACTATGTTTGGCGTTATGAGGCCAGGATCCCTGAAGAGCATGCAATCCAGCAGACTACGTAGGGCAGATATACTAATAACTGTAAATCAGGGCAGAGTAGGGCAAGTGTCTTAACCAAAGTTGCTAAAAACCTGGAGGAGTGGGTAGATCGCCATTTGAAAAGGCTTGGCAGAGGTTTCGGAGGGAATGTGGTAAAGGGGGGGAAAAGGCTGTGTAAGCCAGATGCCAGCTGGGCCCTCCCTGCCGTTAAGCTCTAGGTTGGACAGGCCTGAATCCCTACGCCAGGCCTCCTGGAAAATCCAGCCCTCGCACCCGCCACGTGCCCACTGTCTGCTCCACTGGGAATCATTCACCATCCATTCATTCCCTCCACCGAAACCCCGCCTCTTTTCTTGATTTCCACTAAAAACCACTTACACAAGCCTTTCTGAGATGCCATTGTTACTGAAGGGTTTGGAGAGACGGGTTACAGCCCAATGATGTATACATCTTAACACTGAACATTAGTCATCCCTGTTTTTAAAAATCCTTCAGGAGCCCTGCCATGTTGCTCATTCATTCTCCCTTTTGCTGCCTCTCTTGCCGGGGGGAGCGGGGAGCAAAAAAATCCAAATTCCATTCATTAAACACAGAATTTCATCCCATATTGTAGGTTACACTCTTCCTTTACCCAGGGAACTGGGACCTACTTTTCCTAACAAATGACCCACTGATGTATTAGTTTCTTAAACACTGTTTTGCTCCAAGATAAATTCTGGTTGGTATCACTTTATTTTTAACATGGGACAGTGATCCAGGCAGTGCTGGAAGATGAGGATATTTCACAGGGTCACAGATGAGAAGACCTAGATGAATTCCTAGAGATTTTTCAAATACCCATCCCTCATTTTACAAATAAGAAAACTGAGACTCAGCCCTGCTCAAGCCCGTGGACTTACTAGTGGAGAACTCTGCCTGTTTAGTGCTTTTTCCCTGATAGTGAAGATTCCCGGATGAAGGTATAAGGTTGGAAAACAAGGCATTTATTATAGCAGGTGTTGCTAGGGATGTTGCTGGGTGGCAGAAGTACTCAGTCTTCTGAGTGAGATGTGAATATAGTAAAAGCTTTTTGATTTCCTTGTAAGTGACCTCGCAAGCCACCCACCCTACCCCCCTGGCCAATAGGAACAACCTAGACTTTTCAAATAACAATATCTCCCTTAAGGTCCTAACAGTATTTTTGATTGGTTTGGAGCCTGGAATATTGAGCCAGATTGCTAGGTTAAAAATCTCACCTCTGGCATGTATTCTCTAGGTAACCTTGGCAAGTTTTTTTATGCCTCAGTTATGGTATCTGTAAAATGGGGGATAATAATAGAGCTGCTTCCTATGGTTATACAGAGGCTAATATCTATAAGTGCTTACAGTAGTGCTTTGGGCATAATACGTGCTACATAAATATAAGCTACTTAATATTATTCAGTGAATTTTTCTTTTTAGTACTTTTCATATGTGAAGAACTCACTCTAATTATTATAAATAAATATGTTAAAATTGTGCTTTCAAACGTCAAGAGTAAAAGCATGACCTCCAAATAGAAGGACATTTCAACGTACGTCTCAGGAGTTAAATAAAAGATACTAAAAAACATAAACAAACAAAACCAACATCTCAGTCTCTTCCAGTTTGGTTGCCTTGAAGTTTAAACACTGTCAATTCAAATTTCGACTCCCCATCAGCGTGGGCTGACTAGACACTACAAGCAAATACTGTCTTAGGAAAGGCCGGTCAGGTTCTTATGGCAGAAGAGGAGGGCCCTCTGGACTGTTGCTCTTCTGGAACATGGTAAAACTGAGCTGACCACAAAGGTGCAGCTAGTTCGGTCTGGCCTTCTGAGGGTGCTAAGCTGGCACCTGCCCCCAGAGCACATGACCCTTGGCTGAAAACTTCAGCCATAATGGCGTCTTTGTCCCAAACCTAGGCCTTTGAGACCTTTGAGACATTCAGATAATATGGTGAATACAGATGACCGTGGGATCAAGGGCTGTTTCCCTGGAGCAGAGTGTCAAGGTTACTGCAGGTCTTGAAGAGAACTCCAGCCTTGGACTCAGAGCCCCATACCATTTGGATAACAGTGACAGCTTGGAGGCGGTGGCAGAGGGTGTGTAAGAGATGAATCCCAGGCAGAACTTCTGGCTGTACCCCAAGTCCAGCCATAGACATGGTGATTCAATTATCTGTTGGAGTGATCTACCCGGTATCTAACTTTTAAAACTATTTTCATTTTGAGATAACTGTAGATTCACATGCAATCGTAAGGAATAATGCAGAGATCTTATGTACCCTTTACCCAATTCACTCCTATAGTAACATCTTGCAAAGGAGCAGCACACTACCACAACCAGGATGTTAGCATTGCTACAGTCAAGGTACAGGATATTCCTATCAGCACAAGGATGGCTCATGCTGGCCTTTTATAGCCACACCAGCTTCTCTCCTACCTCCATTCCCTGCTCAACCCCGCAACCAGTTCTCCATTTCTGTAATTTTGTCATTTAACATATATCATACAAATGGAATCATACAGTACGTAAACTTTTGGAATTGACTCTTTTAACTCAGCGTAATTCTTTGGACATTCATCCAGGTCACTGCCTATATCAATAGTTTCTTCTTATTATCGCTGAGCAGTATTCCATGATATGGATGTATTGTGGTTTGTTTAACCATTCACCCATTCAAGGACAGTCAAGTTGTTTCCAGGTTTTGGCTATTGCAAATAAAGTTATTATAAACATTCATGGACAGGTTTTGGTGTGAGCATAAGTTTTCACTTCTCTGGAACGAATGCTGAAGTGCGCAATATCTGGGTCATACGGTAGTTGCACATTTATTTTTTAAAGCAACTGCAAACTTTTCCAGCATGGCTGCACTATTTGGGGTTACCAAATGTAGGAGTGATCCACTTTCTCTACGTCTTCACCAGCATTTGGTGGTGTCACTATTTTTTATTTTAGTCATTCTGATGTGTAGTGATATCTCATGGCTTTTATTTTCATTTTCCTAATGGCTAATGATGTTGAACACATTTTTCATGTGCTTATTTGCCATCTGTATGGCCTATTTGGTGAAATGTCTCTTCATGTCTTTTACCCATTTTCTAATTGGATTATTTGGTATTTTTACTGTTGAGTTTTCCAAGTTCTTTATATATTCTAGATACGAGTCCTTTGCTGGATATGTGGTTTGCAAATATTTTCTCACAAGTCTGTATCGTGTTCTTTTAATCTAACAGGGTCTTTCACAGAGCAGACTTTCAAATTTTGATGAAGTCTAATTTATCAGTTTTTCCTTTTATGAATCATACTTGGGCATCAAGTCTAAGAGTTCTTTGTGTAGCCCTGGATTCCAAAGATATTCTCCTGTTTTTGTCTTTGTTTTTTCTGAAAGTATATAGGTTTCTGTTTTATTTGGTTATATGGTATTTTCATTTTGAGTTAATTATTGTGTAAGGTCAAGGTTCAATTTTTTTGTCTCTAAATGTCCAGCCGTTCTAGCACTATTTATTGTAAAAGTCATGGAGGTTCCTGCAGAGTTGGAATCTAAACTGTGTAGCACTTAGTGAAGTGATTACATCTAAGGACGTCCAGAAGCATGGAACATCTGGGTGTGCCCTGTGTCCAAACATGTGTGCACACAGTTCTTCTTTGTATATGAGGATGGTTAGGTAGGCGATGCCAACGTTAATACTCAGGACCCCGAGATACAGAAGGAAGTCATGCATGTGATCAGAACTCACGTTTACACAAACTGAGGGGGCCCCAGCCCCTATGACATACCCCACTCTCCAGGATCCATCTACCCTCATAAAAAGGCTCAGGAACAGCAGGTGAGGCTACCCCAAGAAATCAAGGCTCCATTACCAAGGGGCAGGAAAGTGATAGAAGAGGCGGCCTCCGTGGTGGATATTGACCCAGGAACCACTCCATATTTGGACGACCCAGATTGACTCCCCACCCCTGATTTTCCCAGTTGACTTAACCCTGTTTGTAAGTAAAACTACTCTATGTTCTTTAGTTGTGGGGCAGCAAGAAAAAATGGAAAAGAGAAGTGGCTTCTCAGGACAGCTTCACCAAAGTGCCAGTGAATCCAACCCAGTTGTTTGGAGTGAGAAAAATAATTCGTCAAGTAGTTAAGCATCCTTTCCAAAGTCTTGCAGAAACCTTGCACTTTTCTGCTCTTGGCACTTAGCAACATTCCAGTTTCTTAACTCTGGAGTCTCAGTCTTCTCCTCTCCTTTATCCTCCTCCCCTTCTTCTTCCTTTTATTCCTTTTCCTTCTTCATCTTTCCTCCACTGACTCACTTTTGTACCACTGTAAAAAATCAATTGGGCAAGTGTGTGCATCTATCTCTAGGTTTTCTGGCCTACTAATACAGTGGATTATATTGATTAATTCCCAAATATTGAATAAGACTTGCATCCCTGGACTAAACTCTACTTAGCTATGGTGTATAATTCTTTGTCTATACTGTTGAATTCTATTTGCTAATATTTTGTTAGAGATTTTTGCATCATTATTCACAAGAAATATTGGTCTGCAGTTTTCTTATTTTGTACCATCTTTGTTTGGTATGAGGATAATATTAGCTTCATAAAATGAGCTGGAAGTGATCTCTCCTTTTCTTTTCCTCTAAGAGATTGTGTAGAATTGGTATTAACTCTTCCTTAAATGTTTTGCAGAATTTTTCCAGTAAAACCCTCTGGGCTAGGACATCTCTTTGGAGGAAATTTTAAAAATTACAAATTCAGTTTCCTTAATGGAAAAGGAAATTATCTGTTTTATATTTGGTGAGTCATTGTAGCTTGTGCTTTTGAAGAATTGGTCCATTTCATCTGTTTTGTCAAATTTATGTAAGTTTTTTTTTATAGTATTCCCTTAATATCTTTTTGATGTTTGTAGTGATATCTTTTATTTCATTCCTGATATTGGTAATTTGTGTCTTCTCTTCTTTTTCTTTGTCAGTCTTGGTAGAAGTTTGTCAAGTTTATCGATCTTTTTGAAGAGCCAGGGTTTGTGTCATTGATTTTCTCTATTGTCTTTCCTGTTTTCATTTTCATTGATTTCTGTTCTCATCTTCATTGTTTCCTTTCTTCTGCTTGCTTTGGGTTTATTTGCTTCTCTTTTTCTACATTATTGTGGTGGGATCTTAGATTATTGATTTAGGACTTTGCCCCTTTTCTAATATATGCCTTTGGTGCTACAAATGTCCCTCTCAGTCCTACTTTTAACAGCATCCACAATTTTGCTATGCTGAATTTTAATTTTCATTCAGTTTGATGTATTAATTTCTCTTGAGATTTTCTCTTTGGCCCTTGAATTATTTAGAACTATGATGTTTAGTTTGCAAATGCTGGGAGATTTTTTTCGATTATCTTTCAGTTATCAAGTTCCAGTTTAATTCCACTGTGGTTAAAGAACATATACTGTATGATTTCAGTTCTTTTTTTTTTTTTTTTTTTTTTTTTTGCGGTACGCGGGCCTCTCACTGCTGTGGCCTCTCCCATGGCAGAGCACAGGCTCCGGACGCGCAGGCTCAGCGGCCATGGCTCACGGGCCCAGCCGCTCCGCGGCATGTGGGATCTTCCCGGACCGGGGCATGAACCCGCGTCCCCTGCATCGGCAGGCGGACTCCCAACCACTGCGCCACCAGGGAAGCCTGATTTCAGTTCTTTTAAACTTGTTGAAGGTTTTTTTTTTTTTTCATGGCCCAGGATATGGTTTATGTTGACATGCATTCAGTGGACACTTGCAAAGCATGTGTATTCTATCGTTGTTGGATTCAGTGTTCGGTGAATACCAGTTAGATCTTATTATTTGATGGTATTGTTGAGTTCTTATATATCCTTGCTGATTTTCTGCCTGCCTGTTCTACCAGTTGTTAAGAAAAGGGTTTGAAGTCTCCAAATATAATTGTGGATAAGTCTAAATATCTTTTCGTTTATACCCAATTTTGCTTGGTACATAGACATTTTGGATTCCTATATAATGTCCCTCTCTGTCTGGTAGTTTTCTATGTTCTGAAGTCTGCATTATCTGATGTTAATATACCATCCCTGCTTTCTTTTGATTAACGTTTCCATGATATATCTTTTCTGCTCACTTTACTTTCAACCCGCCTAGAGTTATGTTTGAAGTGAACTTATCTTATAGACAGCATATAATCAGGTCATTTAAAAAGATCCTCTCTTCCAATCTCTATTTAGACCATTTACATTTAATGTAATTATTGATATATTCAGACTTAAGTCTGCCATTTCATTTTTGTTTTCTATTTGTTCTCTTTATTTCTTGTTTTCTTTTTTCTGCCTTCCTGTTGGTTATTTTAGAATTCCATTTTGATTTACTTATAGTGTTTTTAAAGCTCGCTGTATAGCTTTTTAAGTGGTTGTTCTAGGTATTATGCTATATATACACATAACTTATTACAGTCTATTGGTGTCGTCATTTTGACAGTTCAAGTAAAGTATAGAAACCTTACCTCCCTTTACATCCCTTTACTCTCCCCCTTTAAAAATATAATTTTCTGGCACTTTCCTGGTGGTCCAGTGGTTAAGACTCTGCACTGCCAATGCAGGGGATGTCAGTTTGATCCCTGGTTGGGGAACTAAGATCCCACATGCTGTGCGGTGCAGCCAAAAGATAAAAAAACAACAACAAGAACAAATATATATATAGAACAAGTTGGGAAGAAATATTTGTAACATACATAATAAAAGTTAAATATATATATATATATATATAATTTTCTTATTTCCTCTACACATATTTAGAACCAGACAGTATTATAACTTTTGCTTCTCCAATCAAACATAATTCAGAAAACTCAAGAGTAGAAGGAAAACCTATTATATTTACCCATATTTTTGCTTACTGGCTCTTTCTTTCTTCCTGATGTTTAGAGAACTTCCTTTAGCCATTCTTTCAGGGTTGGTCTGCTGGTGACAAATTCTTTTAGTTTTCCTTCATCTGAGAGTGTCTTCATTTCACGAAGGATACTTCTGGATATAGGATTTTTTCTTTTGGCACTTAAAAATATTGTGATACATGATTTCTGATGAGAAATCCACTGTCGTTTGAATTGTTTTTCCCCTATAGATACAGTGTTTCTCTTTTGCTGTTTTTCAAGATGTTTTTCTTCATCTTTTGTTTTTAGGAGTTTGACTATCATGTGCCTTAGGGTGGATTACTTTGGATTTATCCTGTTTGGGATTCGCTTAGATTTTTGAATCTATAGATTTATATCTTTTGTCAAACTTGGGAAGTTTTCAGCCATTATTTTTGGGAGAACTTTCTTCAGTCCTCCCTCTCCTCTCCTGTCTTTCCAGAGACATTCTGATGACATGGATGTTAAACCTTTTATTGTATAGAACAGGTCCCTGAGGCTCTGTTCATTTTTTATTTCAGCATATTTTCTTTCTGTTATTTAGATTGGTAATTTCTATTCTGTCTTCCAGTTTACTGATTCTTTCTTCTGCCCTCTCTACTCTTCAGCTCATCTACTGAGTCTTTTGCTTTGGTTATTGTATTTTGCTCTTCTAAAATTTCCATTTGTTTCTTCTTGTATCTTCTTTTTGTTTGCTGAGATCTTCTTTTTTTAATGTGTTTTTATAATTGCTCATATAAGCATTTTTATCATGCTTTAAAATCTTTGTCGAATAATTCTAACATATCTCCCATGTAGCTGTTGCCATCTTTTGATTGTTTTCTTTCATTCAGTTTGAGACCTTCCTGGTTCTTGGTATGATGGTGTAGTGGCTTGAATAATGTTCCCCATAAATTCATGTTCACCTGGAATCTCAGAATGTAACCTTATTTGGAAATAGGGTCTTTGCAGATGTAATTGGTTAAGGTGAGGTCATAGTATATTAGGGTGAGCCCTAAATTCAATGACTAGTGTCCTTATAAAAAGAGAACACACAGACACACACATAAGGAAAACAGCCATGTGATGAGAGAGGCAGAGATTGAAGTGATGCAGCTACAAGGAATAGAAGGGGCCATCAGAAACTAGAAAAAGGCAAGGAAGGATTCTTCCCTAGAGACTTCAGAGGGAACATGTTCTTGCTGACATCCTGATTTCTGGCTTCTAGCTTCCAGAACTGTGAGTGAATAAATTTCTGTTGTTTAAGCTATCGAATTTGTGATACTTTGTTATGGCAGTCCTAGGGACCTAATACAGTTGGTATGACAAGTAATTTTTATTGAAACCTGGACATTTGGGATATATGTTTTGAGACTTTGGATCTTATTTCAACCTTCTGTTTTAGCTGGCTTCCTCTGACACTGCTCTTGCTGGGGACGGAGTGGTAGACACTGCTTCATTACTGCCAGGTGAGGGTAGAAGTTCAGGTCCTACTCGGCCTCTGTTGACAGTCAAGGGAGGATGCTCTTCATTACTCCTAGGCGTTCTCTGACACCACCCCAGTGGGGAGAGGGAAGAATGCCTTGTTACTTCAGGGTGAGAGTATTGGTCGGTGCTCCCTATCTGGTCTCAACCAATACCAGAGCTAGGGAGTAGGGGGGTCAGGAGGAGGAACTACCACCCAGCAAGGATGAAATTCCAGCAAAGGGGTTAGGATGTTTTGTTACAGCTTGGTGATTGTGCAAGTCTAGGCCCCCAATTCAGCCTTTGCTGGTGAAGGTGGGGTCAGTATTTTTTCTGTAACGTTTGATGCTGGTAAAGCTCTTATTGTCTAAAAGTTTTCTATCTTTCTAGACTGCCTTTTTCCTGTCCTTAGAGAAAGCAGACCTTTGTTGGGGCCCTTTTTGTCTGTGTTTGTGGATTGCCACCTTCTTCCGCTCTGAGTCTGCAATATATGAGACAAAAGGAAAACCCAGGGAACTCACCACTGTATCATCTCCTCACTCTCAAGATCCCTAGCCGGTCTGCTTTCTTTGCTTCACCTTTCAGTCTTTTTACATTTGTTTTGTGTATAATATCCAGCATTTTGTTAGTTATACGTAGCAGGAAGAATGGGGAAAATACGTCTACTCCATATCCCTAGAAGTAGAAATCCTCTGAGCTCCTAACTTTTTATTTCCTTGACCTCCTCAACTTTCTTCCCATTGTCCTTCATTCTCATTCACTGGCAAAACCCAAACTTTGTAACAGCGTAATTCTCTGCCTTCTTCTATGTTTAGGCAGCTAAGTATGAAGAAGAAAAATTGCACAGTGGAGGGAATTGGTGCACCAAAATTCCATGGTATAAAATTTCCAATTGCCCCCATGCTGCCAGCCATGCCTACTGTGTTTATCGTCAGCCCTCTGTTTCTCTCTCTCATTCCTCACACAAGTCACTGAAGCCACCTCCTCCATCCCCTTTCCTAACATCTCACCACCTACCTCACTCACTCTCACCTGCTACCTCATGAAGAAAATGGAAGCCATCAGGTAGGACTGACTCTGCACCTACAATCTTGCACACATCTGCATTCATTCTTACTTTCCTCCCATGATGGAGGATGAAGCCTCTCCTTCTAAAGCCAGTCTCTGCATCTGAGCTGTGTAGCCCATCGTGGCCTGCACACTCAGTAGCCTTGCTCATCAATTATTGCCTCTCTTCTAGTATGTCCTCAACGTCATCCCTCCTAAAAAGCTTATATCATTAAAAAAATCCCCCTTGCTTCCTTCCCTTCTCATTACCTATCCACTTCTCTTCCTCATTTCAAAGCAAGGATTCTAAAATGTGCTTTCTATACTAGCTGTCTATACTTCCTGACATCTCATTCTCTCCTCAATCAACTGTGGTATCATATCTGCCCTCACAGTGTTGAAACAATTCTTGCCAAGGTCTCCAAAGGCATTTATCACAGAAGCCAGCGGACACCTTTCAACCTTACCTTGACATCTTTATAATATTTGCACAATTGAACATTATCTTCTTTTTTAAAAAAAAAAACCTCCCTTCTCTTGGCCTCTTCTGTTTTCCCTTAATCTCTCTGGCTACTCTCTTTGGTCTCTACCAAGTTTCCCCTTTCTCTGCCAGTGTTCCCTTTCTTAGGCTTCCCTCTTTACACAGTAAGTCTGAACACTCATCCAACCCTTGGCTCCTCACTCTCCTTATTCCCTACATCTAATACATCACCACATCCTTCATTCAACTTCCTTTGTGTATTACTCAGCTCGGGCTGCCATAACAAAATAACACAGACTGGCTAGCTTAAACACAGAAATTTATTTTCCCACAGTTCTGAAGGTTAGAAGTCCAAAATCAAAGCATGTTCAGTTTCTGGTGAGGACTCTCTTCCAGGCTTATAGAGGACTGCCTTCTTAATTTGCCCTCACATGGTGAAGAGAGAATGCAAGCTTTCTGGTGTTTCTTCTTATAAGGGCACTAATCCCATCATCGGGGGGGGGGGGCACCCGCATGACCTCATCTAAACCTGGTTATCTCCCGAAGTCCCCATCTCCAAATACCGTCACATTGGGCTTTATGGGAAGAGGGGTACACAAGTCAGTCCCTAGCACATTGCTCTGAAATTCTTTTGCCTTTTCCATCTCTACTGCCATTTTTTCTTACCTAGATTATTTCAATAGTTTCCCAGCTGGCCTCTCTGCCTACATTATCCCACTCAAAGCTGTTCCCCATTCTGTAGCTAGACTGTTATATCTGAGGCAGAAATCAGGCCTCATAAGTCCCCTGCAAAAAAATACTTCAGTCATTTTTGATAGGCTTTCTATAAAGTATACACATCTTACTATAGCATGGAAATCCCTCCATGTTTGGGCTCCTGCTTATCTCTTTAACCCATCTCTCTTCCCACCCCTTTGTACTCACTGATACCTCCATAGTACAATCCTCAGGGTTTGCCAAACACACCATGATTATTAACACTTCCTCATTCTCAGGACTCAACTCAGATGACACCTCCTCTAACAAGCCCTCCATGACCCTTAGTCTGGATGAGGTGCTTTTTCTAAGTAGCTCACTGTGATTCTTTCTTTCATAGCACTTAGCCCACTTCATTATAGTTGTGTTTTACTTGTCGGTCTCCCCCACTTGGCTATAAGCTCCTTGAGGGCAGTTGGTGGTCCTCACTCCTCACTCTATTCCAAGTATAGGTGCAATTCTGAGCACAAGTAGATATTTCATGTTTGCTTCTTAGGTGCAACTTCTGATTTACTGATGAAAAAACTAACAAGAGAACATAAGCTATCACTCCACCAAAGCCAAGCTATCAAGAAGCCCAGAAACCAAGGAATGTCACTATAAGGTCACTATGAGTCAGCTGTCAGAGTCTCCAGGCCTAGCACTGATACTATAGAAAAAGGTGACCTTAATCAAATTATTTCACTTCTTTGGGCCTTCATCTGTAAAATGAAAGGGTTGGACTGAATCACCTCCTAAGTTTCCTTCTAATGCTAATGTTTTATAATTCCATGTAAGGAGACCATAAGTGTCTGGTTGGAATGTCTCAGAAATCACCAACCTGGGATATTTCTTACTCTACCGTAAAGAAATCTGAGGATAGCCTGGGTTTATAAAGAACCCAGGCAATCAGGATTTCTCTTCACTGCCCATTCATTTCTTTGTTAATTCAACATTTATTGAACACCTAGTCTGTACCAAGCATATAATGCTTTTCAGTTTAGAAATTTCATAAGTGCTGATAAACAATAAGTAAAAAGGACAAAATTCTCTTTGAGGACAATTTGACATATAATTTTCCAGATTTCAGACAGAAACACGGTGACTTCATAGGGGAAAACGCTACAGAAGGTTCTATAAGAACTGCTCCATTCAATTGCATTTAGAAATGGTTATGTAACTGTTACATTGAACAAGTGTGACTCATAGGATGTAATCAATCATAAAGCAACACTTCAGATTTATTCCACAGAGTTAGCACTTTCTCTGCTCTTGGGTGAAATTTAGATCAATTTTTTATTCTTCTAGTCACTTCCAGGAAATATATCCTTTGGTCAGTAATTAACGTGTCTGGATTCATGTCACAGTAAAAACATCGACAGGTTTCTCCCATCCCCATCTCAGCCTCCTACAAAGAGCCACAACTGGGTTAGGAGAGCAACCCATGTGCCCTTTCTTTTCTGATCCCTGCCCCCTGCAGTTTTCAGAAGGTGACTGCACACTTCTCTGTGGTTAGATTACTGGGAGGAAGATAAGGAGAGGGGAGCAAGAAAGTTCTTACTTGCCTGGTAGTCGTGTGACGAGCTAGTATCAGAGTTCTTTCGCCTTGACAGATATACCAAGTTGCCTCTCTTGTTGGTTTATATGAGTTTTCCGGAGATGCTCCAGGGTAGGGCTTCTCTCACCTGGATTTCCCTGCAGATGAATGGATACATCTTAATATGGCCAATCACTTACTCTTTCCTGGGACCCCAGGAATCTGGTACCAGCTCCATATTTTTGTTCATCTGGTTACCCATCCAAATGACCCTCTTAGAAAGGATGCAAGGGCTTCCCTGGTGGTGCAGTGGTTGAGAGTCTGCCTACCGATGCAGGCGACACAGGTTCGTGCCCCGGTCCGGGAAGATCCCACATGCCGCGGAGCGGCTAGGCCCGTGAGCCATGGCCGCTGAGCCTGCGCATCCAGAGCCTGTGCTCCTCAACGGGAGAGGCCACAACAGTGAGAGGGCCGCGTACCGCAAAAAAAAAAAAAAAGAAAGGATGCAAGATAACCCCATGTCTGCTTTCTCTTGTGAGTGGCCCACATCTGATTCAATGGAACCACTCACATTTTATTTGCCCCCAGAGATTTAGAAAGATTGGTTGAGGGGAGGACACCCAGCCCACAGACGACTCTATAGAAAACAACCCTCACAGACTTCCCTGGTGGCGCAGTGGTTGAGAGTCCGCCTGCCGATGCAGGGGACATGGGTTCGTGCCTGTCCGGGAAGATCCCACATGCCGCAGAGCGGCTGGGCCCGTGAGCCATGGCCGCTGAGCCTGCGCGTCCGGAGCCTGTGCTCCGCAACGGGAGAGGCCACAACAGTGAGAGGCCCGCGTACTGTAAAACAAACAAACAAACAAAAAAACCCTCACCTCGAATCTCTAGTTTTCATTTTTAATGTATTTTGTATTTATTATATGTAAGGGGTTGAAAAGCCATGTAATCAGATTTTGACAACCTGTGTTGCAAATTTTGCAACATGGAGGTCTTATACCTCACTTTAAAATGTGAAATCAATGTCTTAGTGGTTTACCTGAAACTTTCAGTCTTTTACAGTTCTACCTGCCTTGTGATGCCAGAATGACCAGTTTCTAATCCCATCTTTGGTCTAGACTTGCCATATCACGTGACAAGTAGCCTTTTCCTCCCCTAGTTTCATCATCTAAGGGAAAGTTAATATCAAGTCTTTATGTAATTTAAAGTACTTACTTGCATAATCTGGAGATTCCTAGGGCTGCCACAACAAAATACCATACACTGGGTGGTTTAAACAAGTGAAATTTAGTCCTAGCGGCTAGAAGTCCAAAATCAAAGTGTCAGCAAGGCTACATCCCCCCAAAGGCTCTGAGATTAGAATCTGTACTGAGCCTGTCTCCTAGCTTCTTATGGTTACTGTCAGTCTTTGGCTTACAGCTGCATCACTCCAATTTCTCCCTCTGTCTTCATTTGATGATCTTCCTGTACATCCGTGTCTCTGCAGGACCTTCTTATAAGAACACCAGTCATTGGATTTAGGGCCCACCCTAATCCAGTATGACATCATCTTAATTTGACTACATCTGCAAAGACCCTATTTCCAAATAAGGTTATATTCGCAGGTTCTGAGTGATCATGGATCTGCGGGGTGGGGGTAACACTATACAATCCAGTACAGGTACTGTAATATTTTCTATAGAAAGGTTTAATATCAGTGCAAATATGATGTTGCATGGTTTTTTCCCCCCCAAATAATGTTTTTAAAACTAGGGAGATTGCATCAATTTTGGAAGGGCCTATGGAAGTGGGTACCTCTGGGTTGCACTGGAGTTCACCGCATAGCGGTAGTCATAATCATAGAGGAATATGACAAAGGAGGCAAACAAACAGCTTAATAAGCATGGGTACGTATCGTATGAGAGAATCAAAGCAAGCTAATAATAGCTACCCTAGAGATGAGCTAGCAGATGCTTTTTCCACAGCTGAATCCTCAGAGGGATGATGTAGTATTTGTTGATTTTGCCATGTGACTTGTAAAAACAAAAGAGATACAAAGAAGACAAATGACATTGTAATTTTGAGTGGTTTGACCGTAACTGCACATACTAAAGTTATCATAGCACTAGTAGTGATGTGTTGTTGTATATACTCATCACTTTTTAAGCCTCTGCAACATTTTAGACAGTTTTCCTGAGAGTATTTTCCCCCCGTACCAGGTTTCCCCTTTTCCAAAAGTTTGAATGGTTTGTTGGAACCCTGTTCAAATAATGACATAACATCAGGCATAAAACTGAAAGCAACTAAAGGAGAGTTTTCATGTTATCCATCAAAATTGGTTTTTTTTGTTTTTTTGGGTTTTTTTTGCCGTACGTGGGCCTCTTACTGTTGTGGCCTCTCCCGTTGTGGAGCACAGGATCCGGACGCGCAGGCTTAGTGGCCATGGCTCACGGGCCCAGCCGCTCCGCGGCATGTGGGATCCTCCCGGACCGGGGCACGAACTCGTGTCCCCTGCATCGGCAGGCAAACTCTCAATCACTGCGCCACCAGGGAAGCCCCAAACTGGTTGTTTTATACTAACTTCAAATACAGTTTCTTCATGATTTATCAATAAAGTCTATCCTGAGAAAATCTGGACCTTCAGAAAAGTGCAATGAATAGGTCTATTTCCTATCCATATCCTCTTGCTAATCTTGAGGAACTTCTTCCTGGACCGTTGATTTTGCTTGGCCAAGACTGCTTTTTGGAAAATCATATATTTATCCATCTCTGCTCATTCAATGAGATTGTCATGCAACTTTGGAAACTTGGAGTGACTTCATTAAATAGTATGTATTTCTTATTCAAAATGATTTGAGACATTTTTAATTACTACTTCTCCTTCTGCTTTACATGGAACTTCTTTTCTGACTGTGGCAAATGCTGCCACGTGCCTACCTTTGTATGTACAGAGTCAGTGGGTACTTATCCATTCTTTCGCTGCAGACGATTGATGCCAAATTTAAATCTTCCTTTGGGTAATTGTTTTCTTTGTGTCTTACTGTGTTATCGCCTCTTTACTGCAATTTGTATTTTCTTTTGTAAGACATTTGATTCTTGTGAAAGTGTTACGTATGTAATAACGGAAACAACACCCACACCATTACTTAGCTCCTGTGGGCGCTGCCACACTTCTTTCTGTTTTCTTTCTTCTTTTTCGTCGTCGTCTTTTTTCTTTTTTTAATCACCATAAGAATAGTTCTTAGGAATAGAAATGATGCAACGGTCTTAAAGATATAGTCAGTGGTCTATTAATTAGTGGAGAGTAATTTTTATATAAAAATTGGCCTCTATAACTGACGGCCAACCTGATTGTTGTGAACTTCATACCGTTTTGTGCTGGCTTAAAACACGGTAGCGGATGTGATACGGTTTGTATAATGTTCCACAATAAATTGAGCATGGCAGGACGTATAACACCATCAGTCAAAGTGAAATGGTTACATGGTAACCAGGGAAATTATTGAGCTTCCATGTGGATTGGCCTGTTTTGATAAAGTAAGTCAGGCCACAAAGATTTTTCTCCACCTTGGAAAAAGGACCCAAAAGTACCAGTTATGTAAAACCACTGGGCCCGTTTGTAGTCAGTAGTCGTCCAGGACTTTTAGGATATCTTTTACCTGAAGGGCTCCAAGGGCAATGCTCGGAACCTCAAGGTCTACACACAAGCCGTGCCATGAAGTCCCAGTGTGACAGAAGTTAAGAGAGAGAAGGGGCTGAGGCCTGCTCCCCTCATTCTCTGCTGGCCTCCTTCTCTTTTGTAGGAGACATTGGTGTGCAAGGCAGGTTGGGACCACATCAGCTCAGGCCATGGGAAGGGGGAAGAAGCCAAGATCCAGTGTGACAGAGGGGACAGAGCGTTTGTCTTCAGAAGCTGGCCCATCCCCGGGAGGCAGCAAGGCAGACCAGTGTGCAGCGGTCACAGGGCATGACTAACACAGATTGGGCCAGACTGTTAGGATATCTGAGTGCATCCTCTCTGCCAGCAGTTTTGGAATAAGTCCTGGTGACAATAGTCAAAATCAGGCACAGTTCCAGGTGATTGGTCCAGTCACAGCAGGTCCCCAGCAGAAGCTGAGAAGGGAGTAGAAAAGTACATCCTGCTTCCCAGAGGAATGGGCAGAGCAAGAATTTGGCAAAGCACGAGGACCCGAGCTGAGGAAGCTGGGGTCCAGGGCTAGGATCCAATCCCTGCTGAGAACTGACATGCGTAGCAGAGAAACTGAGGCCAACTGGAGTTTCAAGGCTTTGGCCAAAGTGGTAAGAGAACTCTGAGACTCAGCATCTACAGGAGGAACCAGATTTCCGGGTCTCTAGGCAACCAAACCAGTTTTGTCTATTAATAGGTCTAAGGCTGATGACACCAATCAGGACTGGCTCAGACTGGTTGGGGGCGACTAAGAGCTTCTGGAACTTTAATGTGCATAAGAATTACCTGGGGATCTTGTTAAAATGAAGATTCTGATTGGGTGAATCTGAGTGGGGCCACTATTCTGAATTTCTAATAAGATCCCAAGTGATACTGCTGGTTTTATAGAAAAGCAAAACTCAGAGAATCCACACTTGCTGTCATGCGCTCCCCCCCCCCCCGCCCCCACTGCTCTCCACCCATTTCACCTGCCCAATCAGCTGTCCCTCCTCCCCAGCCCTCTTCCTAGTCATATCTCGCCATCTTCTTTTCCTTTTCTTTTCCCCCGTCTTCCCAACCCCTTTGTCCTGCTGCACTGCTCTGTCAAGACCATCAATAGAAAAAGAGTTTCTGTTTAGATACTAGAAGGGGCAAGATAGCAAAAGCCAGAAACATTTTCCCCATTGTCAGCACACAACTAAATGCTTTTATGTTTGAGAGAAATAATTAGTCCAGATTAATCTCTTTTTCAGTCTCATAAATAGCAAAAAGAATATGTGACCTTTCCCTCCTCATATAATCCAACAGTTAAGAAATTTCTTCTGAATGCTCGCTTTGACAACATATATACTAAAGTTGGAACAGTGCAGAGAAGATGATCACAGCCCCTGTGCAAAAATGACACACAAATTTCTGAAGCTTTCCATATTTTAAAAAAGACATTAAAATAGACATAAATTAATGGAGAAATATACTGTGTTTATGAAAGAGAGGAACCAATATAGTAAAATCTTCAATTCTACTCAAATTAATCTATAAAAAGAATGCAAATCCAATAAAAATCCCAACAGAGTTTTAGTAAAACCTAATTCTTAAATTCAAATAAAAGAGCAAATGGCCAAGAATAGCTCAGAAAAATTTGAAGATAAAGAATAGAGTGGGGAAAAGAAAGAAAACTACAGGCCAATATCACTGATGAACAGAGATGCAAAAATCCTCAACAAAATACTAGCAAACAGAATCCAACAGCACATTAAAAGGATCATACACCATGATCAAGTGGGGTTTATCCCAGGAATGCAAGGATTCTTCAATATATGCAAATCAATCAGTGTGATAAACCATATTAACAAATTGAAGGAGAAAAACAATATGATCATCTCAATAGATGCAGAAAAAGCTTTTGACAAAATTCAACACGTTTTATAATAAAAACCCTCCAGAAAGTAGGCATAGAGGGAACTTACCTCAACATAATAAAGGCCATATATGACAAACCCACAGGCAACATCGTTCTCAATGGTGAAAAACTGAAACCATTTCCTCTAAGACCAGGAACAAGACAAGGTTGTCCACTCGCACCACTATTATTCAACATAGTTTTGGAAGTTTTAGCCACAGCAATCAGAGAAGAAAAGGAAATAAAAGGAATCCAAATCGGAAAAGAAGTAAAGCTGTCACTGTTTGCAGATGACATGATACTCTATATAGAGAATCCTAAAGATGCTACCAGAAAACTACTAGAGCTAACCAATGAATTTGGTAACATAGCAGGATACAAAATTAATGCACAGAAATCTTTTGCGTTCCTATACACTAATGATGACAAATCTGAAAGAGAAATTAAGGAAACACTCCCATTTACCATTGCAACCAAAAGAATAAAATACCTAGGAATAAACCTACCTAAGGAGACAAAAGACCTGTATGCAGAACACTATAAGACACTGATGAAAGAAATTAAAGATGATAGAAACAGATGGAGAGATATACCATGTTCTTGGATTGGAAGAATCAACATTGTGAAAATGACTGTACTACCCAAAGCACTCAACAGATTCAACGCAATCCCTATCAAATTACCAATGGCATTTTTTATGGAACTAGAACAAAAAATCTGAAAATCTGTATGGAGACACAAAAGACCCAAAATAGCCAAAGCAGTCTTGAGGGAAAAAAACGGAGCTGGAGGAATCAGACTCCCTGACTTCAGACTATACTACAAAGCTACAGTAATCAAGACAATATGGTAGTGGCACAAAAACAGAAACATAGATCAATGGAACAGAAGAGAAAGCCCAGAGAGAAACCCACACACATATGGTCACCTTATTTTTGATAAAGGAGGCAAGAGTATATAATGAAGAAAAGACAGCCTCTTCAGTAAGTGGTGCTGGGAAAACTGGACAGCTACATGTAAAAGAATGAAATTAGAACACTCTTTAACACCATACACAAAAATAAACTCAAAATGGATTAAAGACCTAAATGTAAGTCCAGACATTATAAGACTCTTAGAGGAAAACATAGGCAGAACATTCTATGACATAAATCACAGCAAGATCCTTTTTGACCCACCTCCTAGAGAAATGGAAATAAAAACAAAAATAAACAAATGGGACCTCATGAAACTTAAAAGCTTTTGCACAGCAAAGGAGAACATAAACAAGATGAAAAGACAACCCTCAGAATGGGAGAAAATATTTGCAAATGAAGCAACTGACAAAGGATTAATCTCCAAAATTTACATGCAGCTCAATATCACATAAACAACTCAATCCCAAAATGGGCAGAAGACCTAAATAGACATTTCTCCAAAGAAGATATACAGATTGCCAACAAACACATGAAAGGATGCTCAACATCACTAATCATTAGAGAAATGCAAATCAAAACTACAATGAGATATCACCTCACACCAGTCAGATGGCCATCATCAAAAACTCTACAAACAATAAATGCTGGAGAGGGTGTGGAGAAAAGGGAACCTTCCTGGACTGTTGTTGGGAATGTAATTTGATGCAGCCACTATGGAGAACAGTATGGAGGTTCCTTAAAAAACTACAAATAGAACTACCATACGACCCAGCAATCCCACTACTGGGCATATACCCTGAGAAAACCATAATCCAAAAAGAGTCATGTACCACAATATTCATTGCAGCTCTATTTACAATAGCCAGGACATGGAAGCAACCTAAGTGTCCATTGACAGATGAATGGATAAAGAAGATGTGGCACACATATACAATGGAATATTACTGAGCCATAGAAAGAAACGAAATTGAGTTATTTGTAGTGAGGTGGATGGACCTAGAGTCTGTCATACAGAGTGAAGTAAGTCAGAAAGAGAAAAACAAATACCGTATGCTAACACATATATATGGCATCTAAAAAAAAAAAAAAAAAAGGTTCTGAAGAACCTAGGGGCAGGACAGGAATAAAGATGCAGATATAGAGAATGGACTTGAGGACACGGAGAGTGGGAAGGGTAAGCTGGGACGAGGAGCGTGGCATGGACATATATACACTACTAAATGTAAAATAGATAGCTAGTGGGAAGCAGCTGCATAGCACAGGGAGATCAGCTAGGTGCTTTGTGACCACCTAGAAGGGTGGGATAGGGAAGGTGGGAGGGTGGGAGGGAGATGTAAGACGGAGGGGATATCGGGATATATGTATACATATAGTTGATTCACTTTGTCATGCAGCAAAAACCAACACAACATTTTAAAGCAATTGTACTCCAATAAAGATGTTAAAAAAAAAGAATAGAGTGGGGGGAAAAAAGAAAAAGAGTAGAGTGTGGGAGGGGAGTTCTCACTCTAGAAAAGCTGAAGACTTAATATGTAGTCAGAGTTATTAAAATGGTGTAACAATAGATATTCTATTCAATGTGATCATAAGTGATTTTGATTTTCTTATTTGTGCTTTTTTCCTACCAAATATGTGCTAGTTTTGTGATTAAAAAAATAAAGCTTAAAAAATAAATGCTTTGAAAAAAAGGAAATATCTTCTGAAAGATAAAAAATCAGAATGGTGTCACATATTTATTTTATGTCCCTACTCCCTAAAAATATATCTATACAAAATATAGATAGATATATATATCCGTACGTGGTATACACTGAATGTGTTTCCACTTGCAGCCCTAAGGGGTCGCCAGTTCCTGGCTTACAGTAAAAAATAATCATATAATGTGAGGCTAGTTACTTAAACCCGCTCAGAAGTTTTCCGATCTATAAAGCGGTGATATTAATAGCTCCCCTAGTTCAACTCGGAGGATTTGTTGTTGGAATTGTATGAAATATGTGAAACTGCTTAATGAAATATTAAACAAGATACAAATGCAAACTGCTATTACTAGTTAGTATTTGAAATTAAGCAGCTGTAGATTTTAGAGTTTTGAACCATCCATCCTCTGTTCATTTGACTGGACTCTTTGAAGCCATTTGTGTACCAACAGGTGAAGTGAGTTGGGAAAGCATAGTTTAAATCACAACTCCTCTCCCCACGCCACATCTCATTTCACAACTGTTTTTCATCCATTCAATGACTATATTTATTGGGTGCCAATATGTACTAGAGACTGGAGTCACGATGGTGAAACAGACACTGTCCTTGCATGCATGAAGCTTACAGATTAGCAGAGTATTTGTGGACAGGAAAATAGGCACTTGCAAAATAAGGTGACCAGTGCTGTAATGTGGTAAGTCCAGGGTGCCATGGGGCTCTCGTGGGGTCACTGCCCAGGCTTGGATGCTCATAGAAGTTTTCTTCAACCATGTCATGATGAAGAGGATGAAATATGCAGATGATTTAAAAGGTAAAGAAGAACAGTGGAGGATGCTTGCTGATGAGGGCGAGGGGGAAGGGCAGCATGTTCCAGGCAGAGGGAAGAAAACTTTACTGCCCCCAGGGCAAGAAAAGCAAAGGAACTACTTTCTGGTTTTTAAAAAAGTGCCCTGATCATTTTTTGACCGATTTCAATACTTTATAATGTTTCCTAGGCCAGGCGCAGCATGACGAGTAATAGAATACATTTTAGGGTGACCCCCTCCTCCCACCAAGCCTCCGGACCACTCCCCTACTAGCCTTTCCCCTCATTGCCTGGCCTTTCCTTTTGAAAAGAGCACTGAAGAGGTGGAGAGAGGCTTTTCTCTTTTGAAGCAGCAGCACTGTTAACAGAGAAGGAAAAGTCTCCCCTGAGCTATGGCAAAATCCTGCAGATTGGTTTATGAATCGCTGTAGCTTAGGTTAAAGCTACCTAATTTCCTGAAAGACACCCCATGGCTTTAGCCTTCCAGAGGGGCATAAAGCTTGTATGATATTTACTGTTAGTTAAAATTAAATGGGAATTGAAAAAAAACACAGAAAACCCAAAGAGTTTCTTCTGGAAGATTATATTATTAAAGAAAAAAAAAGGCTACAAAGCAATGTGGATAAGATGTATATATTGCATTAAAGAAGGTTTGGGAATATACATATCCAGGTGTTAAAGTGATAACTATCTCTGAATAATTGGATTTCATGCGATTTTATACCCTTTTTATTGTGAAATATGACACATGTTGGGGAAAATGCATGATATATAAAAGTATAATTTAATAAATTTTTATTAAGTGAACCCTTGCTTAACCACTACCCAGATCAATAAACAGAATATGGCCCAGGGGCCCTCCATCCGCCCCTTCCCAATGACAACCCACTCTCTCCCTGCTGCCCTTACTTTTACGATAACCTCTTTTTTTTTCTTTTCTTTAGTTTTACCACCTAAGTGTATATTGATGCTTATACGTATTTATCTTTTCCTGTTTTTTGAACTTTAAGTAAATGGGAACATAACGATTTTTTTATCTCTATCTTTGAACATTAGCTTTCGGTCTTTTAACATTAGGTTTCTCAGTTTCATCCATGCTAAGGGTATTGTGGTTCATTCATTTTCAATGCTGTATGGTATTCCAAGGTTAGATATACCACACTTTATCCACTGTACTGCTGATGGGTAGTTTGGCCTGTTTTCAGTTTGGGGCTATCATGAATAGAGTTGCTATTCTTTTGGTGCTCACATGAACATATTTCTATTGGATATGTACCCAGGAGTGGGAATCTGGGTCACCAGATATGCATATCTTTAATAGATAATGCCAGAGAGTTAACCGAACACTGCAGTAGCAATGAACACTTCCTGTAACAGTGTAGGAGTGTCCCCATTGCCCTACACTGAAGTTTTGTGCATTTTTTTCTTTCACTCATCTGAATTTTCTGTGTTTCTCTGTAATAAATATCCATTGGTTTAATTAGGCAAAATGCTTTTCTAATATTTCTTAAATTTGTCTTTCCCAATAGGGATATTATTTTTAAATTTTTAAATTGAAGTAAATCATTCTTACAGAAAAAAGGCACAGATCACAGATGTATGGCTTAATGGATTATCACAAAGAGAACCCACCTCTGTATCCACCACCCAGGTCAAAAAATAGAATTTTCTGGCACCCTAGAAGCCATCTTCATGCCCCTTTCTGGCACAATCCTTTCCCTCCTCATCAAAGGTAAACTATATATTTAGTTCTAACACAATAGATTACTCTTGTGTGGTTTTGAAAGTTATAGAAATGGAATGATACAGCATACCTTATTTTGTGTGTAGCCTCCTTTATTTTCCAATATTGTGAGATTCATCTGCGTTGATATGTGTAGCAGTAATTCGTTCATTCTTTTCTTGCCGCAAGGAAGAAATATTGACCTAAGACAGCTGACCTACTCAGCACTTTTTCAACTCATGGACTGTACTGACCCATGCCACATGTGGATTAGAACACTTTACAGTCATTTGTATTTTTGTTTCTGCACAAATAATAAGCTTTTGGGTTAGAGATGCTGCAGGGAGAATGAATGTGGTACCTTTGCCCCGCCCCCGACCCAGCTGCCCTCTGATTTCTGTAATAATGGCTCCACTTGGAATTGTCTCTTATTGATAATGGATGTTTTCTTTGCCTTCTTCTCCATCTAAAACACAGAACAGTATCACATCCCCAGGCTGCGTACTTTTATGTAAAACAGAGCTGTCACAGGATTTTACTGGAAAGTTGATTTATTTCTGAGGATCATGAGAGTCCAAGGATAAAACTGGCATCTGGCCACAGGGAGAGCCCTTGACCTAGAAGCAGAGACAGCTTCAAAGCTGTGTTGGTATATAATGGAACAGGGCACTTTTAACATGAATCATAGCCTCAAAACTTTCTAGGGGAAAAAAAATCCTAAAACTGTCCTCCAAAAGGAAAGATAAAATCAATAGCTTAGATTTTTTACTCTTTCAGATAAGCAATGCTAAACCCTTCTACACAAAACAGTTGTTGAAATCTAGCTTTTTTTTTTTTAAAGAACAAAGCGTCAACTGAACTTGAACTCTTAAAGCAGAATCTTGATATCAATCTATTTTCCTAAAGTAGCCAAACAGGCTTTCAGATGGTAACTCTCTGAAAGGCTGCATGTGAATGTGTAGTAAATGTAATTTTTCTTCTTTTTTTTCTTTAGGCCTTGAGATGTAATTATTAAAGCTGCAGATGTCCCTAGTGATATTAGCTAGATAATCAAATTTGGATCACAGGAATGAAATAACCTAAAGTGTGCCTTCATTACTGCTCTCCTCCAAAGAATTCACTTAATTCTACCCTCCCCCACCCACAAATCTGTAACTAGACAACGGAGATAGTAAAATTAGCCAGAGGGGTCAAAATGGTCAAATGGATTCTCAAAGCAGAGAATGCCATGTTTAAACACAACAGGTAAAAATTTCCCCACCACAAAAATAGAAAAGAACATTGATGAAATCACAAGCAGAAAAAAACAAATCAAAATGCTGAACAGAACTGCCAGATTAGGAGACCTTATTGCTAAAGTAGCTATGAAGCGTACCGATTAGCTTTCTTAAAAAAAAAAAAAAGGTAAAAATAACATTTCTTAAATAGCTGATTGAGAATAGTTTTCATTAGTAAACATATGTACCCACTAGAAAAATTATCTATGAACGTACAGGTCATTTGAACAAGAATATAATCAGTCTTGTAGAAACTTAAACTAAGCAAAATCAAGATTTTATCAAATTGAGCAGTTCTTAAGTGTTTTTGTATCCTTTCTTTCACTAAGAAGATAATAATCCCCTTTCGTTCCCACCCACCCTTCTCTTGAATCGAGGCTAGGAGAAATTCTTCGACCAGAAAGGCTCAGGGTAGGAAGTTATTGCATAAACTCCCTGTTCTCTTTTGCCAATGCTTTTTAATCCCTATGTACCAATCTTCCCTGCTATTTCATGACAAGAGGATCCCAGCTGTGCCAGATTGTGTGATAGCTATATAATCTAGACACAATCCACAGGGGTTTAGAACAGAAATTAACAAATATATGTAAGCCTGAAACCTTAGCTATAAAGAATATCTACCAGTTTCCCAAACATTCATAGACCAGTCAGAGATTCCATCATCTTGCTTTATAAAAACCCAAGAGTGAAGATTACTATGAGAAAGGTCTTCTAGAATTAGATCTTGCTTATCACAGAAATGTCCACCTTCTGTGGGTGCTAAAGCAGAACAAACATTGAACTGAGAAATAGATGTCTTGGGTTCCAGTACTGAATCTGCCATCAACCAGTTGTATAATCTCTGCCAATTTCCTGCAACTCTTTGGCGGAGATTCCTGTCTATAAAATGAAAAAAAAAAAAAAAAAAAAAAGAACTAGATTCTGTAAGGATCCTTCCAGGTCTAGTAGTTGCGTAAGTGATATTTCTAGACCACAATTAAGTAACAGACCACCCTCTCCCCATTATTCCACATCCACTTGGATTCATCAACACTTTTTCTTTCTTGCTGTTGCACTGGGAGACGGTGTTGGGACTGGGAACCTAACTCATTTCCTGGTACCCATCTCAGGTCACGTCTTAGATGTGGAGTCAACTGAATATGCTTTAGCATCCTATCTCCTTAGGTTCCTCTTAGAGCAATCCATTATCATATTTGGTCCTTTTTCTGGCATTGGAATTCCCATGCTATTCTATGGAAACATTATGCCAAAATGAAAAGTATGAGAATGGCTAAGTATAGCGCTCCAGGCTGCCATATATGTTTGTGATGCTCCCTGGAAAATTTGGAATCCATAAGTAAATGGATCATACTCCTTTTAACCTTTGAGAGTTACCACGTAGATCATGTCCATGTTTAATACTTGTAACTAGAGCTCGGAGGACAATTTGAAATAGTACGTTTTAAGACATCATCAATGAGACCTGACATGTGAGAGAATCTTCCTGCACTAAGAGCTACAGTGAATGCCACATGGAGGAGCTGCAAACTGGGAGCAAATCCACTCCATCCTACTATGAGCCCTTCCTGTTTTGTCAGCCAGCACGGTTTCCTAAATCTCAAATTGCAGCCGAACTGTTCTGCAATTCCATGGCTAGCTATTTTGGGAGCCTAACACAGCAGGACAAATGTGTACAAGTCCACACAGTATGACAGAAGAATTAAAAATGTATTTACCATCTGTTGGTAGTTTCCTTGTGGGGCTCTTTTCTTTTCCTCTCCTGAAGCCACGAATCGGGTCTTCTTACTTCCTGCTGTCCTCAGAGAGCAGAGTTCTGTCTTCAGATCTTTGGAAATGCAGGGCTTTTTTCCCCCTCCTTTAAATTTCCCAGACTGTTGAACTCTCGAAGTATTTCCGCTTCCAGGATCGTTTCCCTCAAATATAAAGTGGAGTGAGTCTGTGAAGAGGTGGTAGTGTTTTATACTTTTTTGTGTGGCCAGGTTACTTTCAGATCCTACACCTGAGTTCTGGTCACAGTGGCCTCTGGGAAGTTCAAGGGTGGAACAAGAGAAGTCAAACACAGGTCAACTGAAAGGAAATTAAGTCCTTCAGTTATGGGAATTCATGTGGGCCCTTTACAATCTATTTTGACCTTACTATAGTGGGATGTACCAGATTTGAGTCAAAATTTCTAATAGGAAAGGGTCCTTGAATGTGACCATGGACTTCAAGTGAGAGTCATTCCAGCCATGTAGCAGTGTGGATAAAAAGTCATAAGCTGGAGTATAGTTTTGTTAGTTGGGTAACCAGTTAGGTTGCTCTGAAGCCACTTGGTTTATGTAGGAATATTCAATCCTCAATAATAATCACTAGCTTTCATTTCTGAGATACATGTATTATTCACTCAAAAATAAAATCTAATAGAAATTAGTATTAAAAATGTTGCTTTAGCCAAAATATTACAATATTACATTTCAGTGTTATGACTCCACCTGGCCTATTTCATTCAGGTAATGACTTGTTAAAAATTCTCAGGCTACGTAGGTGGATAACTTCACCTTGAAACCAGTGCTGGGTGACCTTGGACCTTGGGCAGGTCCTTTAAACTCCAAGCCTCAGTTTGATCATCTAAGAAATGGGAAGCATGATCTTCACCTCACCGGACTGTGGTGGGGATTTAGATGAAACGACACGTGCAAAACCCTTACCATGTTGCCTGGCATAGAATAGGAGCTTGATAAATGGTAGCTTTTAAAAATGATGATTATTGGAAGCTGTAGCTGTGCTACTTTGTTTGTTCTCAAAACTTGCTGTCACGTTTGTACATGATTTTCAATTCTGGTTTCAAATTTTGTGTTTTAAAAATTCTTCACAAATCTGAGTCTGAATGTGAAATTCAGCTCATTCCAACTCAGCCTTACTAGGTATACCAGATATAATTAAGTCAAAGATCAAGTAAACAGAACATCTACCATAGTGTGGACAAGATGCATTGGTTTTGGATTAGCTTCTAATGAGGGAATTGTTGTGCTGGAGCTTAAGGCTTTGCACATAGTAGGTCCTGAAAAATATTACTGATTCATTAATTCATTTAATGGTTGATGAATCTTTAGTGGGTGTCTGTCATGTGCCAAGGACTCTTCTAGATGTTCGAGGTTTATCAGTGCCTAAGACAGACACAACCTCTGCTCTGCTGACAGTAAACAAACTAAAGGAAATGACTCTGAATGTTCTAAGGTAATATACTGATGGAATAATAGAGCAGAGCAAGGTGGATCAGGAAAGTCAGGGGGTACAATTTTAAGTAGGGTGGTCAGATGCGGTACGTGGGCCTCTCACCGCCACAGCCTCTCCCGTCGTGGAGCACAGGCTCCGGACGCACAGGCCCAGCATCCATGGCTCACGGGCCCAGCCACTTCACAGCACGTGGGATCCTCCCGGACCGGGGCACAAACCCACGTCCCCTGCCTCGGCAGGCGGACTCTCAACCACTGCGCCACCAGGGAAGCCCCTGGGAGATTTTTAGTTTGCTTTTTTTTTTTAAGAAAAGAAGACTGAAGAAGGCGAGGGAGTGAGCCATGTGGATATTCAGGGAGAAGCATTCCAAGTGAGGCATCAGCAAGTAGAAAGGCCCTGATGCAAGGGAGCACCTGGCTTGTTTGGGGCTGGAGCTGTAGGAGGGAGGGGAGAGAGGACATGGGATCTGGAAGACAGAGGGCACCCTGATTGTGTGGGGCCTTGGAGGCCATGGGAGGATTTTGATTTTGACTCCAAGTGGAAGAGAGACATCAGATGCTTTGGAGCAGAGCTGTGGCATCACCTCATGCAGATGCTCAACTATGGCCTGAGCCGGACATGGTGCAAGCAGAGAGATGATTTAGGAGGTCAGTGCAATCGTCCTGATGAAGGGTGGTGGTGGTTCATCTCCAGTGGTAGCAGCCCAAATGGTGAGAAATGGTCAGATTCTGGATACAGAAGGGACAGCCAACTGGATTTTGGGGCAGATTGGATGTGGGGTGTGAAAGACAGAGAGGAGTCAAGATGCTTTTTGGCCTGAGCAGTTGGAAGGATGGAGCTGCCATTTACTGAGACATGTGTGCAAGAACTGTATGGTCCGTCTCTTGGTGACTGTTAGAGAAGAGATACCTCGGGATCCTGGGCTCAAGTGTAAGGCCTCCCTCCACCTTCTGGGGAAAGCCTTGTGAAACCAATGAGCTTCCAGTTGTGCTTTTGGAAGATGAGACTCAGAAAGACTGAGGTGTTCACAAGCACTTTTATAAGACTTGAGTGAACAGTTTAAAACAAAGCAGCAGTTTTGGGGGTTGTATTTCCTCCTCCGTGCCAAACAATTGATTTGGCTTTTTTAGTCTCTTCCTCACCCCACTCCACACATGGAAATGCCACCTCTGAAGAGGAGAGCAGCAGGTGCATCCTGGCACCAGTAGACGGAGCCAGGGAGCCCTGGGAAGACCTTTGAGCTGAGGCCCAGTCTGGGAGGACACCACCCTCTCTCAGACCCGCAGCAACGTCTGAGCCTCTGGGCCAGAGGCCAGATGTTTCTGGGAGGAGGGGGAGGTGCTTCTAGAACTCTCTTGACAACTTTCCTATTCCACTGAAACTTTTGTATATTGGTACTGTCATGGCTAAAAGACCAAACATGCATCCAGAACTGATTACCTATGTGTATCTATAGAGGAGAGTGGGCCATATATGTAAATAAAGAGAAGAAAGAAGAATGCAACAGAGCTGTCACCACGGCTCTCATAAAAAGGGTGTATGAGTTTCCTGGGGCTGCTGTAACAAATAAGCCCAAACTGGGTGGCTTAAAACAAGAGAAACAGGGCTTCCCTGGTGCCGCAGTGGTTAAGAATCCGCCTGCCAATGCAGGAGACACGGGTTTGAGCCCTGGTCTGGGAAGATCCCACATGCCGTGGAACAGCTAAGCCCGTGTGCCGCAACTACTGAAGCCTGTGCTCTAGAGCCCACAAGCCACAACTACTGAGCCCGTGCTCCGCAACAAGAGAAGCCACTGCAGTGAGAAGCCCGCATACTGCAAGGAAGAGTAGCCCCCGCTCGCTGCAACTAGAGAAAGCCCGCATTCAACAACGAAGACCCAATGCAGCCAAAAATAAATAAATAACAAAACAACACAAAACAGAAACAAGAGAAATATATTCTCTCACATTTCTGGAGGCTAGAGGTCCAAAATCAAGGTGTCAGCAAGGCTTTGCTCCCTCTGAGGCTCTAGGGAAGGATCCTTCGTTGCCTCTTCTCGCTCCTGGTGGTTGCTGGCCATTCTTGGCTTTCCTTGGCTGGTGGCAGCATAACACCAAGCTCTGCCTCTGTCTTCCTGTACCCTTCCTCCCCGCCCTGTGTCTCTTCTGTGTTTCTGTGCCTCCTCTTCTTAGGAGGGCAGCAGTCATATTGGACTCAGGATCCACCCTAATCCGGTAAGGCCTCATCTTAACTAATTACATCTGCAAAGACCCTATTTCCAAATAAAGTCACACTCACTTTCCTGGGGCCTAGGACTTCAATATATCTTTCGGGGAACACAGTTCAACCTATGACAGAGGGCAACAGGAACTCACGTAGAGAACTGACCAGTGGGGGGAGCCACAGAAATGGAGCAATAAAAGGAAAACGGTTACATGTGAAATCGTAAGTGGAGGTCAAATGGGTTTGGGAGTAAAGGAAATATTAGATAAGAGACGCTCTCACTTAGGATAATCTCCATCTGTGCTTATGGCCCTGATTTTTTTCTGTCAGAGTTAAGAAGATATATATTGTATAAATAAAAAGAATAAGAAAATAGCACTTCTCTGACTCACACATTGGGCAGAGCTGCAAAGTCTTGTGATAATCAGGGAAGACTTGCAGAAGTGCTGGTGCTTGAGCTGGGTCCTGGAGGGTGGGGAAAGATCGCCATGCAAAGAAGGGCTTCCCAGGTAGAGAGAAAGTATATGCAAAAGCACAATGTTATCTAGGTGGTCCACTCTTTACCGCCTTAAGTGGGGTGAAAAGGTCTCTAAAAGCAAGGCCCAGATTGTCTACTTAATCTGTATTACTCAGAAACGGTATTAAAGAAATGAAGGGGCAAGAATGTTTCTGGTTTTAATATTAAATGCACAAATCAGCACACAGTAACCTGAAAGAACATTCGGAGCATCTCTAAGGCAGAGTTCATTCTTGGACACATTTGTCAAAGCACAAATATGGAAACCCCACCCTCAGCCAGATCTGAAGAAATCAAAAGGCTGATGTGGTATAAATTCCTCTGCCCTGATTGCATAAAGGAGATCTGCCAACATTTTTGTCTCTGATATATTCCTTTCTGCACAAAGAGCTGAACTGGGTTCTTAAAAACCTGATCGTGAACTGCGATAGGCAATTCTGAATCCCCACCAGGATCTAGGAAAATTAACTCCTCACTGATCTTCCTAGATAAGCACCCAAGCTCCCCACTTCTGAGATCTGCATCGGGATCTGCCTAGGTTTCTGTCACACAGCAACTCCCTTTTTTGGCATAAGAATGTACAGGATGCCTGTAAAGTTCACACTGGGTCATCTAAGTCTCTTTAAATGCGGGATGATTCATTGCTGGGGGTGGGGGAGAGAGGAGAGTGAGGGGGAAGGAAGTGCTGAGCAGAGAGGCGGAGCAAAGTCATTATGAAATTGACTGCAGAAAAGCTCCCGCTGGGAGTGCTGGGGTCACATGTTCTTACTATTGGTATTTCAGCTACAACTTTTAAACCAGAGATGGGGGAGGGGTTGGAAGGCATCACCTTGTAACTTGATCGGTTTTCAGAGGAGATGCATCCGATGATACCTGGCATATTGATTAGAATTATAGCGGAGGATTAATGTCTCTTTTTATCTGACAAAGAAGAAAAGCTCTCCTATGACAGTACGGTTAGCAGCCTAAGAATCTGGCTGTAGTGGTATGAGTGAACAATTTGTCTTCTCCTACTTGATTTACTCCCATTCTAGCTGACAGGGTCTCCCATTCTGTGCATTCATTTTGTACTTAAAAAGGGATTGTTTGTAATTTACTGTTGAAGTCTGAGTGCTATTATTCTGCTCCGTCAGAAAGCATCTGTGACAGGCGCTATCACTTCATGTCTGTGCCATGGCACAGAGCAAATCCGGATCTGCAGTCATCAGTCTTGAGAGCCCCCCCAAAGTCGCCCAGCAGTTATACTTTGGAGAGGCCTGACGGACACGGGTTCTGCAAATGCCGAACTGCCTGACAACCCCTGCTGAAATCCTGACACGGACAGTCTCCTCTAGCTGTTTATGTCAAAAAGCGAATTGCCAATGCATTTTTCTCTGACTCTTCCTCTTCGGGGTAAACTTGGTAAATTCCTCATAAAACAGTTGTCTTAAACCCTGACCCTCATTTGGATCAGCTTTTCCTAGCCGGTATTGACTCAAGAAAAATAAAGTAACTGTGAGAGCTTATGCTATGTATTTTAATGTCATGAAGTTAGAACAACGATTTGATGGGGTTTTTTAGTCTGTTGTTGCCCCTGATCTTAGTTTGAAGGCACCCTAAGCTTTACCCTCACAACCCATCAACTATCACTATCTTAAGTGTAAACAATGGTGGCTTTGGGCTCTGATTTTATTTTATTTATTTATTTTTTGGGGGCTCTGATTTTAATTTGGAAAATGTATTTCTTTTGAGGAAACAAAATGCCAAGTTGTTAATGAAATGCTTTTAATAGATTTCCAAATGCTTGTGGCCAATACCAAGCAAAGTTCAACTCACTCATTCCAAGCCTTAAAATGTTGTTCATTTTCTTTTCATGTAAGAAGAACTATGTTCTATAGACGATTAAGACCACAAACTCTTGTTATTTCATAGGTCATTGCATTACGTTCAATGTCGGACATAGTTACATTAGTGAAAATGTGTCTAGGTCTTGCTTGCAAAATAAATAACAACGGTTAAAAATCATCTCATTTCCTTTTGATGTGTCCTATTATACTAAATATATTAGAAACTGTTTAACAAACATACAGATTTCCTTTTGGTGGCTTTGATTTGTTTTCTAGTGAAGTAGCAATAGTATACTTTTCATTATCCATGCCCAAAGCCATCTGTCATTAAAAGGTATCACCCCCAACCATTCAGCCTGTAACCAGCTGTAACTTCAGAAGGCTTGTGCTTTCTAAAACAGAGAGCAAAATTTCCATTAGCTTTCCAGGCTGGCAAAGTATTTGAGGACTCCCCCACCCCACCTCAAGAGACTGAATCTAACGAATTTTTAGTCTAACAGATAAGCCTAACAGATTTTTGTTTTCCAGGCCCACATCAGGTCTACCAAGGAGATTATGCCTTCACCAATAGCTTACTCTCAGAGATCATTTTAACAGGAGGTAAGGTGCATGTTCTATACTGCAAGGGGGAAACCTCAGGAAGGCAGAAAAGTAATTAAGTTACTACTACACTACTGCCAAGAGCCATGCCTAAGGTCTCCAATTATGGGTTCTTAGAACTAATTCCTTCACCTTCCCAGCCCCATTGTTAATACCAGGGCTGTCCACTAGAAATGTAATGGACACATGTCATTTTAAATTTTATAGTAGCCACATTAAAAAGTAAAAAGAAACAGGTAAATTAATTTTAACAAGATTTTTATTTAACCTAATATATGCAGAATATTTTCATTTTAATATTTAATATATGTATATGTGCATATGTATGCGTGTGTGTGTGTATGTTCTAAGTCTTTAGAATCTAAGGTAGATTTTACAATTACAACCCATCTCAAGTGCTTAATAGGCATATCGGACAGTACAGACCTATATACTAAAGCATTTGTTTTTAATTGTAGACAGAATCTTATTTAAAATTGCCTAATGTGTGTACTCTTAAGTCATAAACTGTTGGCAGATGTTTAAATACAATGATTTTAATTTTACTCTTGACTATTGGTGATGTCACTTTCATTACCCAGAAGCCTGGGCTGCTATAGTTTGGTGGAGGGTCAAGAAAGCTGATTCAGAAGCATGTCCTTTAAGAGTCTCTGTGCCTCAAACAGAGCCCGGTGACTTCAGTCTGGGTGTGGCGAGCTGACCTCAGAGTCTATTGTGTGAGTGGTTTTCACTTCTGTTTTTAGTTTATTTTGCTTTTCTGGTCTCTCCAGCTTTATTTGGAAGTACAGTCTAAGGAAAGTATATTGGTTTTGCAGGCACACTATGATTTGCTCAGATTTTTAAATGACATATGTGGGCTAACACCCTCCTTATAATACCATGGTTAAGGGTCTGTCAGTGTATCCGTTAAAAATTCAACTTTGAGGTATTTATTACACAGCCATAACAAATTGCTCCAGGCCAAAATTTGGCAAATCTTTCTTTAGCATAGGAGGAAATTCTTTTTAACAATTTTTTAAGAAGCTATAAATAATTAAATGTTTATCATTTAAATTCACTCATGTGATTTTGTCTTTTTGGATAGACAAGGCATTCAGACAAAACATATGTTGTAACTTTACATTTTGTTTTACAAATTTGCAGTATTAATATTAGCTTTATAAATAACTTTGCCGATGATTTACACAGCTGCCCTCCCACCACCCAAATTTTTAATGATCCTAGTATTTGATTCTCATATTTGGAAGTCGGATCAATATACTGATTCTGAAAGGTACTGGATCAATCAACTACGAATCTTTAAGTTTCATCATGGTAAAAACAGACATTTTTCAAAAGATAAGGTTTGTTTTGCTGTGAACTCACTGCAGACGGAAATGTCTTACTCATCTTTATATTCTCAGGGCCTAGTTATTGTAAATGCACAGTGAACGGCTGGTGGTAAATAAGTGATAAACACATAAAAAACATAGCTCAAGAATGAAGGCTGTCTCTATTCGTAAGTCTCATTTAAATATTCACTTATTAAATACTATCTAATAACTTTGAAAATCTTCGAAACTGTAAAGACCTCTATGATTTCCCTCATTTCTGAACAACTCAATGGATTATTGTTATTATTGAATGACCCAATGCTACGCAGGCACGAGCCAGTTCCAAAACATCCTGTCTTATCCACCTCCTGGGAGCATTTGAAGATGCAGTGTGGAAGGGCTGTAAAAAGTATGAAAAGCTACAAAGGTGCAATTGAAATGTAAATCCTCTCCACTGCAAACATGAAAGATAAACCCCTAAAATTACTGTGAAAGTCAACATGGTGAGAAGTACCTATACTTTTACCAACATATTTGACTCCAAATGAAGTGAACTTATCTGATGTAGTATTGGGTTAACTGACCCCCAAGGTTTTTAGATAAATAGGAGTGACTCTCACTTGCCTTACTCTGTGTTGTGTATCTTTATTTTTCATTGCAGAAAAGCTAAGGCATCTTTTTCAAGTATGACTACCGAGGTCCACTTTCTTTTAAGAATTCAAGCCTAAAACTCTAAATAATTATATCTATATTCTATTTAACTTCCAATCCATTCAATCATTTAGTTGTTACAAGCTGCTGAGCCGTTTGTGTTTGCTTGTCTTTGTTTTGCTTTGAACTATGTAAGAGGCTACTTCCAGTGAAGACATATACTACATTTAAAAAGCCCTTACAATGTGGAGGGCCCGTACACTTGCTTTATTAAGTACTCTTGTGCTCCCTCTGCTGCCCTGAAGAAAAGTTTCATGTTCAAGACCCTGGTATATTCCTTACAGAGTGTTCTCTTGGCAATGATGATGCAGATTTGTACATAAATCAGGGCCCTTCTGAAATGCAGTACTATTTGACCAAAGCATAAAATGTAATAATTTTTCATTTTAAAAGTGCAAATTAATAAAAGGGGAAGGGAATAAAAAAGAATAAATAGAATTAAGTTCTGCATCTGTGGCCAAATTCATCTAGACAGAGCCCTGTAGTATAGACAGTGTTTTTCCTACTATAATGCACTCAGGAATCACTGTGGGGTGGGTGGGGGGGCGGGGAGAAGGGAGCTGGTTGAAACACACATTGGGATTCCGTAGGTCTGGGGTGGAACTCTCATTCTGAATGTCTAAAAAGCTTCCAGATGCTGCTGGTGCTGCTTTGAAGACTATGCTTTTAGAAGCAAGATGTGATATGTAATTGTATGATATAAAATATACTTGATAGGCCATTTTAAACCTTCAAAAGTAGACATTACCAAAACAGTGAAGTAGATATAAGAGTGTTTAAGCAATGCAGAACCCAGATTAGGAGGATGGCTCAGCGAGCCTTATTTCTCAATTTCCTTTAATTTCAAAGTTCGACTTACACTTGCCTGAATATAGTATCAGGTTTATGACTAGGAGCATAGTACTACATCTTTGCTTACTGGCTTCTTGAAAACCCTGCTCTTCTTTCATTGAGTTTTTTTTTTTTTTTGCATGAGAAAGTATTGTTTTTAAAGAATCAAGGCCAGTTACTTGTGACTGTACATTTAAAGTTTTGCCACCTGAAACGACAACATTTCAGTACTAAAGGTAGTGAAACTGTATCATAAGTATTATGTTTATGTTGGACCTTGCAGGAAGAAATAGTTACAAATTTTAATGGCAGTTTCTGGCTTTAACCTTAATGCCTAGGTAAGTAAATGACACAGTTCTTAATTGTTCTGTTTGGGTAATAAATGTATTTAGCTTCCTTGAGGGAACATTTAAATTAACTGACTCACTCGAATCTGAGTTATGTGTTTTAATGTGTTGAAGGTTGTTAAAATATGTAATAATGAAAATATTGCTCTTTTTTTAACCCCAAATTCTCTAAATGTAAGATGTCTAAAAATAGAGTGGAGGTGGATGGGACAGTCTGCAGATGAGGAGTTGGAATGAAAACATCTCAGTTAAGCCAGAAACTTGGCAACCAATATTTTCTGTTATAAAAATATTTTAGATGAATTAATTTTTTTATGAAAGCTGTCTGAAACTGAAATGAAGAGCAGAAGTTCTCTGTTTATTCACAGGCCAGTAATAATAATACCTGCCTCAAAAAGCATACGTCTTTTTCGTGCAGAGCTAGCAGCTTCTGCTCCTTTCAGAAACCGGCACTGCCGAGGGGGGAAAGATACATTACTACCCGGTTGCCTTCTGAGATATTAACCTTCACCTTGATAATGCTTGTCAGGCAGAGCCTTTTCAGGAAACTGATTTTAATTGTCCACTAGAGGCTGTAATGAGACCAACAATGTCACTTTAGAATAACCTGGGGCTTAAACTGTAACCATCATTGATTTTTAAGTGAAAAAAAAAAAAAGTTGTAGAAACGAGTAAACAGTAGTAGTAGGTTCTTTAAAAATAGCCATGTATATGTGCATGGTATTTCAAAATGTGAGAAAAAAATGATTTCCGGGGCTCTACACCTTCCTAGCTAGGGTGCTGATTTTTATTTCTGCAGCACCTTGGCTCTATAATACAGTTGTTTAAAAGCTGACACATTTCTGTTGGTGATTCTGTATCCTGCTTCAGTTGGTGACTAACCGTTAGGTCATAAGTAAATTCAGCCAAAAGGCTTCTCAAATACAGCTTCCAGTCAAGTGGAGGCTTCCAGAGAAAAACTTACGTTGTAAGGATCGTATTTCTAGACACTTGGTTCTAAGCACCTGAAAGAGGTCAAATGCTGCCCCGACACCTACCGGTCTTCCAGAATTATCTGCAGCCAGGAAAACGCCGCACTGAGCTCCCTTTAGCATGGCCGTGCCTTCTCTTCCTCCAGGTGCCACACCTGTTGGCCAGGTACCACCCCTCCAAAGAAGAGTCCTTCCCTTCCAGCTAACGCCTGGCGGTGGTACCCACGGAGGGACGGGGTGCCGAGGAGTTGAGAACCGCACTTAAATTTGAGTCCAGAGGAAGTTCTCCGGCGCGGATTCACGAGAACTGCCATCTGATGCTCGGTTTGCTTTCTCTATCTCCTACACTGGTTGCCTCATTTCCGATGAAATTAATGATCCCGAATTAGCGGCGAGAGGAGTGCGCGGATCGTCTACCCAGGGTAAAGCTGGGTAGTTCCATACCCAGAGCAGATTTCCGGACCTGCAGAAAGAGAAGGGAGAGCAGGGAGGTCACCAGCTTTCGTAGGCAGGAAAGGTGAGGGTGCACGTGCAGACAGGGGGACCCTTAAAACTTTCCTGAGTTGCACGCCAAGACAATCCCCGCGGCTCGGTGGGCTGGCTTCCGGAACGCTGAGGCTAAACCGGTTTGAGGGTTAACATGCGTGAAGATCGGAGTCAGCCCTCTTAGTCGCTTGTCGGCGCGCCCAGGACGAAGGGAACGTCGGGATCAGAATTGGCCCACCTCCTCTCCCACTTGGGGTATTTCATGGTCTCCGACTTGCAGCTCGACAGCCCTCGGAGAGTCCTCCAGGGTCCCTGAGTTGCACCCCGCTGTCGCTCTGTCCCCTCCAACTAGATGCAGGGACCCGGGAAGGCGCGCGAGGACCTACCGGTCACCGCTAAAATTACCTCATCGCTTCAGCTCCCCGCCCCTTTCCCAAACCTGGAAGCACTGTCCCCTCCGGCCCCGGTCACCCCTCCCGCCCCGCGGCCCTCGATCCCGAGCCGGTCTTGGGGAAACGCGCCCGCCTCCCCGGGGGCCTCCGAGCCCGGGCTGCGCGCACCGAAGGGTTAAGGGCGCGGACCGGCCGCCGCGCTGTGCGCTCGCCGTGCTCAGAGCTGCTCGCCCCGCCGCCCGCCGGAGGGTGCCCCCCCCGCCCCCCCGAAGTCGGATCCCAGAGCTGCGGCGGCGGCAGCCAACTGCTCCATATTTGGCTTCTATTACACATTTACATACTGGAGCGAGCTAGCGAGCGAGCGCGAGAGAGCGCGAGGGAGGGCGGGCGGAGGGAGGAGGGAAGGGAGAGGAGCGGGGCGGGGGGAGGAGGAGGAGGAGAGAGCAGAGTATACCGCAGACATCATTTCTACTACAGTGGCGGAGCCGTACAGGACCTGTTTCACTGCAGGGGGATCCAAAACAAGCCCCGTGGAGCAGCAGCCAGAGCTACAGCAGCCGCAAGACACTGTTTCTCTCCCTCTGCCCCCCCTTCCCCACGCAACCCCAGATCCATTTACACTTTACAGTAAGTGGCTATTTTTTTTCTCCTCCGATTCTTTCTCTCCCCCCTCCCCCATCTCCTTCTCCCATGATTTAGATTGAGATTCCCCCCCCACCCCCGCTCTCCCTAGAGGGGCAAAAGCAACAACCAGGAAACAAACCCCAAACCCCATTCGGCGACACGGAAAACAGCTGGAAGAGGAGCGAAGGAAATCGACGCGTTGTGTTGTGGTGTGTGTTTGTGTGTGTGTGTGTGTGTGTGTGTACATACACCCTTCCCCGGCTCCAGCTTCCCGGGCCGACATCCCCGCTCTGGGAGCAGGGACAACTGGCAGGAGGGCTGCAGGGGCTGGGTGGGCGCCAGCCAGGCGAGGGGGCGCGCCCGGGCTGGGGGCACGGGCGGGCGGGGAGAGCGGCGGCGGCGGCGGCGCCCCGCTACGGCGGCTGCCGGTCCGGCCGCGAGTGCGGAGAGCCATGTCCTCCTCCCTGGAGGTGGCGTAGGGGGAGGAGGAGGCCGGGGGTCGCGCTGCCCCCTCCTCCCGCCGCCCCCTCCTCACTCCTCTCCCCGAAGAGGGCGGCGAGAGCGAGCGGGTCTGGAGAAGGGCTGGGCTTGCCCGCGGGGGCCGCCTGGCCTCGGAGCCCCGGGGTGGGGGTCTCCCCGCGGAGGTCGGCCTGGCCGGACGTGCGGCTGCGGACCGGGAAGGGTCTGCGCCCGCGGCCGCGCCGGGACTTCGCGCGCGTGGCCGGGCGTAGAGCGGTGGGAGAGCGGGGGGCGCTGAGGGGTGGGTACTGGGGGAGCGGGTGTGCGGTGCCGGGAGCGCGGCCGGAGTGGCGGTGGCGGCCCTGGCTGCAGCTGCCGCCGCCGCCGCCGCCGCCGCCCTGTTGGTACGGCAGCTTCCTGATCATGTGCAGCCGTCGCAGCGGCCCGGAGCCGGGAGCCCGCGAGCGCCCCAGCCCGGGCCGGCGCCCCCGCCAGCGCCCGTGGCCGGAGCCGGGGAGCCGTGGCAGGCGCTGCCCTGCCCGCGCCGGAGTAAACGGCTGTGCGGCTGCTGGGAGGGTGAATGAAGCCGGGAGGAGGGGAAGGAGGAGGTGGCGGCGGCGGCGGCGCTGCGGGAACTGGGATGCGCCCTGGAGCCCCGCCGCTCGCTCACTCTGGGCCGGGCCGGAGGCTCCGCCACTCCTGCGACCGCAGCCGCCACCTCCTACGTGGTTCCAGCGCTGCGCGCAGGCCGGTCCCGCAGGGGGCGGGGCGGGGCAGGGGGCCGGCCGGGCTGAGCAAGAGGTGAGGCGGTGGCGGAGCGCGGCGTGAGTGTGAGTGAGTGCGTGCGATTGTGAGTGTGTGCGCGCGCGCGTGCGGGGGAGGGGGCGGCTGGGGCCGTCGCGGTGGGGAGAGGGCCCCCTCAGTGGCCACTTGGCTGACTCCGCACCGCCCCGACCCCTTCTCGGCCCCCCCCCCTCCCCACCGCCCTCAGGCCGCCTTCCTGAACTCCGCGGCTGGTGCTTTCATTTTATTTCAGACCACGTAGGGGGCTGACTGGAAGCGATGGAACAATTCAGGTTTTCGAGGCAGATTGAGCAAGAACCTTAGCGGGGGGTGGAAGTAGGGTGGGGGTGGAGATCCTGCCAGAAAACAAACAAAAAATCAGTTTCCAAGGACTGTGGGGTTTGGTTCAATCCCGTGGCTGCTCTGTTTTGTTTTGCTTTCTTAGTATATAATCCTACAGATAAGAGGGTAATATAAATACTTCGGGAGATTGGGAAATTGCTGAAGAGTAGTAAGGGGGAAAAAAAAAAAAGCCAGTCGGAAGCTGGTTATATAATGCGCGATGTGGCTAACGAGAACGGCAAGCTATTTTTATTTTGTTTACCGTATGCTGTGCAGTAGGGACTCCTACAAACTGGTTCTGTCCCCGAAGAGATTCTTAGTTTCCCTGTGAGATCCACAGGATACAATTAGCAAAATTAGAAGACCCTATTAAACCCACAGAATAAAAATTAATGGCTTGGAGTGGCATACTCCGTGCACATCCTGGTGCATGCATGGGAATGTGTGTATGCAAATAAGTTCTTTGCCAATCTTGTAGTCACATCTCATTGACGTTTGTGTTTTATAATGCAGGCTGTTCTTAATATTTAAACATAATCGTTACATATCGCTCACAGCAGCGGGTAGTTACTTTAAGGTTATTTTTAGGCACAGCTAGTTACTTTTTCGACAGTGTTAGCTAAGCTATTTCATTTGGGTTTCTGAGGAGCCCTGCAGTTCCTAGAAGCCCCTGTCTTAAGCCCACCGTGTGGTTTATTTGGTGGGTGAAGGTAGTTTGACACTTCAGCCTATTTTGGAATGCAGTGTTTGCCTGAAGAAACCACCAGAGAGAAGGATGAGAAAATCCTGCAAATGAACTCTTGGAAAGGGACTGCACCATAACGACTAATGCTTTGGCATTTAATCTCCTCTGATTGCCCTCTGTGCCTGCATCAGTCAATATTTTAGCAGCTCCACAGATAACTGGGCTTGAGTGCCACCTTCTACATAAAGCAGAGGTTGAAGGACTCCCCTGAACCTTCTGCCTTTCTCATCTCGTAGATACCTGTCAGCGGGTGTAGGTTTTCGGTGTACTTACTCCAGCTCTGATCACTCATGTAATTAGATCAGGCTGCCATGGCAACAGACAGTGTTCCTCCGTCCATTCAGGTGGGTTTGTCTTGTGCCTGGACTACTCCCAAGTGTTTCATGCACAGTATTTGTGCTGCCCCAGCCAGATGAGAGACTTTACTATTTCAGCTGCATCTTCTTTCTGTCATTTTTGGACGGGAGACACTGAATGATGCTTCTAGTTACTCAGCTTTTATAAAGGAGACCAACAAGCTGTGCTTACTGGGTGCAGTATGTAAATGCATCTCCCCAGACAGTGAGAGGAGCCCGACAATCCTGCTGGTGTTTATTGTGAACAGATCAACAAGTATTTGGTACTTGTTAGAAACCTTTCAGAGCTGACTAAAGCAGCATTTCTTTTGCAGGCTGTCTGGTGCCTTTGGCCTTGCAGGCACTTAACCCTTTCAAGTGCAGAAGAAGTCATCCTTTAGAACTCAAGTTGCCAGTAGTCGCGACTGGTTTTCTAACGGATTTATTCAGCGGAAGTAATTTATTCCAGAAGGATATCCCCGTTGTCAGATTTGAAAACTGGACGGCCGTCATAATAGCAAAAAAATGCTACTGATAGTAGGCAGTCATTCTGAATGTATTCATTCTTAACTTGGATTTCTTGGCCATGATCGTTACCTTTGTGGTAGTAGGTTATAAGGTTTTTGTCTCAGGTAAGAGATGATGGAGGTCTATAGCTGGTAGACTGATAATGTATGGTGCTTTTGCACAATAACTTGTACTCTATTTGGGAATATAATTTCATGGGCATTTAATAATGTAGAGAACAGCATTTTTTTCTTTGTATTAGGGGACCACCTTATTAAGCCTGCTGAGCACAGAAAAATACTACTGTTGGGAAAAAAAAAAGGAAAGAAAAGTAGCTTTGGTTGCTGAAGCTCTCTGTTGCTCAGGCAATCCAAATAAGGGAGAGTATTTTAATAACTCTGATATTTGAAAGAAAAAATAATTGAGAATAATAACGTTTTGATGTCATTGGGACCCTGCCAGTCAGTTTACTGTTTTACAGCCCCCTAGTTAAATCCTTTTATTTTCCTCTGGGGCTAAGATTGTTGAGAGGGATCCTTAGTGCTCCTCACAGGGTGTTTATGAATTTCTACCATTTTGCGAGTTTATGTAGTTGGTAACGTGATTGTGACCTGCTCAGATCAAGCGTTGCCGTGTTTAAAATGGGCCATTATTTCCAGGAGGTAAATAGATGGGGGAGGCAAGGATATAAAATAAAGCGCCGAAGTTTTAAGTTTTACATAACACCTTGGAGGTCCTGGAGTACCTTTTACAAGGTACAATATACAGAAAATCGCTTCACTTGCAGCCAAACGTGCACATGTATTTTTCAGTGTACAAATAAATTCATCCTAAAATAAGTATGAAAAATGTGCTTGATTGGGAACTGTGAAAGTCAATATTTTCCCTTCTGGATTTCGTTTGAAGAGGGTTTGGTAAACAGAAGTGATACTTCATTAGAAATATCATAACTAGGCTTCCCGGCCTCTGAATTGTCCTATACTGTCGGAGAAGAATTCAAGGACAACTCTTTAGCCATCAAATTATACATGAAATGTCTGTAACTGGCCTTACGTTTCAACAGACCTAACTCAGTTGTCTGGGAGTCCCCGGAAAGGCCAGCCTTAAGAGATTATTAAAATATCAGTAAGCATGTTTCTGTGACTCCTGGTACAGAGTTTGATTCACATCCCTTTTGTATAAATGTGCCTTTATTTTTTTTCCATTCTGAAATGTCAAGTGAATTTTCTGTTTGCACTTACCTTGAATGATAGTTTTTGATGACTAACGCATGGTTAACACTGGCTCATTTTGTTTCCTATAAGAAGTTAGTCGATAAACATGTTTTTACTAAAAGCCTGAAATTTAGTGAAGGTAGGAGTGAATGTTAATTCTTTCGTTTATAGTCGTCTGCAAGTAACACATAGTTTAGACTATGAAAAGCTTAAATACTTGTGTAAGATGACATAGTACAGCAAGGCAGGATATTATTTTTATAGGGGAGACATGATTTGATTTCCATTGCTTTATATCTTTTGATATGTGCAGCTTAACTGCTTCAAACAGCAGATTTAGTTCTGCTCATACTTCCAAACTTATCAGAAGCAGGCTCTCCTTATTTTGTGAAAAGCATTGAAAATAAGAAATCATAGAAATCCCAATAGAGGTAATAATTTCTGTTCTAGGGCGTTCCACACAAGACTGCTCCTTTTTAAGGAATTTCGTAGTCCTCAATTATGCTGTTCAAATTTTAGTTTCATTCAATTCAGTTTAATAAAATACACATTCAGAATTTAAGAGGTGGTATAATAATGAGTATACTCCATGCTAGTGTTGGAGAATATTTTCAGATGTTGGCCAAAAGAGTTGTAATTGGATCAAGGTTTTAAAAATATGTGAATACTTACAATTACAGGAGTAATAAAAAGGTTTAGGTAACTAATCTTTATTGGTGGAAGTAGTTTTCAGAAATCTCTTTCCTGTTTCATAATTTATGTATCTTTGTCTTTATCAGTGTAGTAATATATTTTATAATCCTTACAAACCTGAAGTTTTCAGGCCAATGTACTGTAAATATGTGTACTACCTATTACCATCTCAAATGTACTAAAACACATTTTAGAACTATTAAAGACAAAAGAGCAACAAACATTATATTCTCTTTGACATATTTGATGTGAGCAGAACTGATTCATTGATTTTTTTATAGCTTTTAATGCATCGCATTTGTGGAGTAATGAAAATGCAATGGTAATGGCAATAACGTAAGCAAAAATTGTATCCTAAACCTGAAAATTACTTTTCAGAAAATTCATTGTAGTGTAATCACAGTTTGAGGCTTTCGGGGGGCAGAAGTTCCCCTGATGATGGTGTTTGGATTCAGGCTAAGAGGAACTCCTTTTTTTCTATTTAGGTGTTCTTTAACGGACACATTTTGAATGAGTAATTTAGCAGAAGTTTTTAGTGATCATTGTCATAGCTGCTAATCTGTAAACATTTATGCTTCTAACATTCGAAGAAAATGTATTTTTTCTGTCACTGCGTACGGCAAATTTTCTTTTATTGCACCCTTAGCTTTGGCCTACTCTCCCCGAAGTGTTTATATTATATCCTGTATCCATATTATTTATATATTATCACCTCTTTACTGACTGTCACATCAGTATTACTTAAGCCATCTTTCTGTCTTCCACTATTAATAGTATTGTGTTATGTTGCCCTGCTGTGCTTTTTAAATATTAAGGGTTCCATTTTTAGCAGATACAGAAAACAGTCCATAGGCTATTTTCTGGTATGTTGTTTGTATGTTTTTGCAATACAGAGTCCACTCTGCCTTGCTTTATCCTTGTGTTTCTTCCCTCCAGTGGAACACAGCAAGTTATGTTAACTCTTCGAGTTAGTCTAACTGGTGTAGCAACACAAATGCTTTTGAAATAAGTAGGCATACCAATGTGAGAGTAAATTAATATTTTACAGCATTTGCATCATGTTTGACTGTTCTCTGCACTTCAGCAGAATAGGAGGAGACTGTAATTTGGACTCTATAAAACCTTATCTGCCAGGTGATAGGTAAATAGGATGGTGTGCACATACATCGATACACAAGGCAACACTCTCAACTGTTAGCTCATAAAGCAAGCACTTTGCAAATCCACGGTACCTGCACCTTGTTTGAAAATGATGATCAAGTATTTTGATGCTTCATTTGAGATGTTACTAGATAAAATCAAGATTTCTACCCCGTCCCAGGCCCTTAAAACAAGTGCTGTGTAAGAATAAATAGAATATTATGAGCTTCTATTTAACTTGGCCACTATTTATATTTGTAACTCAACAAGCTTCTTAGTGAAGGACAGTGTCTTCCAAGGACTTGAGAGACGTTATAGTCTCGAACAGCTTCGTTCTTTGTCTGTCTACACTTACTGATTACATGTGGGGAAACCAAGGCCTAGAAAACTTCCTTCTTCTGCATATCAGTCCCAGGCGTGCAGTAGATGCTTAAATAAATACTTGGTGAATGGATTAGCTAGAAGTAAGAATACTTTGGCTATTATTCATTACTTTGCAGTGTTGGAAAGCAATCGAAATTATTTTCCTTTCCAGCTGGGCTGTGCTCTTAAAAATAGTGAGTGTGTATGGATGAAAATAATCATGAGATGTGTTGCCATGTACCCAAGGATAATTGGCTCACTTACCTGTTTACAGATTATTCACATTGGAGATCATATTCATAGCTCCAGAATAGTTCTTTTCTGACACCCAATATAATCCTGGGCCTTCTCCTTCCTACTGTTACCTGGCGTGGGCTTAGGAAACCCAAACTAAATTTAAAACCAGCCTAAACAAATATGCAGATCAGCTCCAGTAATCAAAGGCTGAAAAAACTCAGTCCAGCAATGACTAGTTTGGGGATTAGTTTATAATAACTGTGCTACTGATTTTATTTAATGTGGACAGTTGGGAACTACCAGTATTTAAAAACATGATTTAAATAGATAGTGCTGGAAACTATGTTAGCAGATCGAGTCCTCAACTTCTTCCATTTCTATGCATAGGTCTTTACCTCACAAAACCTACTACAAGCACCAAGCTCCCTGATGGAAAGGTATATGGAAGATTCATTCATTCTCTCTTTCATTCATCCATTCACACATTCACTCATTCATCATACAGTGGGTAATTTTTACTTAAACATGCTTAAGATATTGTGGCAGAATGAAAGTCAAGTAGACATACATTCAGTAATTAAATCATTTAAAGTTTAGTGGAAAAAAAGTCTAGTGAGTATATGCATACTTAACATTTTTTTTCCTGCATTCTGTTCTGTCTTCTATCCCATTAGACTGGTATGCTAATAACTGTGCTCTGTTTCATGATTGTGCCTCAAAGTTGCATGTTGATAGTAAGATATGCCTCATGAAAGTTAGACCCTGGCTCAATTACTATTCAGTCCATGCCCATTTTCACCTGATAGTCCTGTGATTACCAGCATGTGTTTCTGAGGAAATTGGCTGGAATCATTAGAGAAAAGAATGACAGTAGCTGTCTCAAATGGGGAGACCAAGCTCTTAATTTGATTGAAGGGATGACCTTTCTGTGTGTTGGCCTCCCTCTGAGCCCTGTCGAATAAAACCAGACCTGCCTTTTGGGCTGGCTGGTAGCTGTGTAATTCTCCTAAAACAATGCAAAATGTGATGTTCTTAAAGTTTAGATTTCAGTGCATGGGCCCTTGCAGGTGGAATTATTTTTTTAAAGCCATCCGTTCTGTTTCTCATTTTGGATTTCCTCTTCTGCACCCCCTGGACCATTGCAGGAGGATCGTGCAGCAAATCACCAGGGTGGTCCATTCAAGCTGCAGATTTGTCTGGCATCTTGGGACAGCAGGCTCGTCCTCCGCAGCCACTGCAGGAAAGTGCGTCACCCATCAGGTGAGAGTTTTGCGATGCTCTCTAGTTTCCATCTGAGGATAAAGTCTGACCTGGGAAAGTCGCCTACTAGCCGTACTTTAGCACTTCGTAGACTGTTCAAGATAATTGTCTTTGCAAACTCTATTGTGTGGGAAATTGAGAAATCGCCGAGAGGTTTTTTTAAAGCTCGGATTCAAGTATTTCTCTTTTTGATTTATTTGGGTTATGAAGTAGCCTACCTCTGACTTTGTGGATGGTTGATTATTGTGTGTGTTGGGCTTGGGCCTGATCATTTTAATTGTCACCTGTACTTCAAGCTGGTGAGAAAGTTTTGCTACCAAAGGTTTATCTTAAGTCGTGGTTTAGGTTATTGTTGTAGTATGACCCTTGTGTAGGGAGACGGGCTCGCTTGGTAGCAACCCGCATTTGTTGGATCTCAAATCTCTCTGTGTCTGTTTGGATTTTACAACTTCCTGATTTCTTCATGTACAGTAAATTTTTCTCATCTGGAGAGTCATGCAGACCCAGGGTGGATGCAGGGTTGATGACTCATGGTTCACTGTTGAAGGGAAGACAAGAGGAGAGTGCCTACTTGAAATCAGGAGACCGTGGAAGTTAGTTAGAAGTTGGGGCAATAAGGGCTTGGGAACACTGGTATTCGCAACCGGAGGAGATTGTGAAATAGATCCCTTCTTTCTGTTTGCCTTGGGAGGAGTCCTGCTCCAAGCTGTGGAAATAGACTAGTTCAGAGGTTCCCGAGCCTGGCTGGGCACCAGAATCACCGGGAGAGGTTAAACAAAATAGAATAGGGGCTCCACCCTAGATCTGCTGAATCAAAATGAGCCTTAATGGTCTCTTGGAGTCATACTGATGTTCCACAGCTTTGGCAAAGGCTGGATCGGGTGGTCTCTGGGCGGCTCTTCCTGAGTCATGTGGGATTTCCTTACTTGGTGAGATACACAGTCCACTTTTACCAAACCTCACATACAAAACTCTGGATTTTCAGCTAACGTATAAGAGGTGAACACTTGCTTTATCAAAATGTTCATTTTGAAACTGATTCAGTAGATTTCTTTAAATAAAGAACCCCCCCAACCCCCCCCCCACCAACCCCGGGCTTCTAAGATCCAGTGTTTAACTTCCATAGAAATTCCATGGTGTTTGAGGTAAGAGCGCAGGGCTCTGGAACCAGCCTGTCTGAATTTAAAATCTAGAGCTGCCTCTGTGAACTTGGGCAGTCCTGTAACCTTCCTATGCCTCAGTTTCTTCTGTGTAAGTTGGAGATAATATTAGACGTTTCTCTAGGGCTGCTGTGAGGATGGAATGACGTAATGTTTGTACACTGAGCAGAGTAGTACCTGGTATATGGTTTATGATCCATGAACCTGTGCTGTCACTGTGAACCTGTGACTTGTCTTGACAGGATGATTGTAATGTTCTTGTTTGGTGACGGTTGCTTCTCAACCATACATGACTCGGAATAAGTAAATATCCCTGTACCTTGGTCTTTGGACCAACATTGTAGACATTTGCAGCCCTGCAAAGCCAACGGGTCTTTTATTTATTTTTCGGAACTTTGTGTTAGTCTACCTTGATTCCTGATGCAGGTTGCCTGTGTATTGTTTTTATATCGTAGGATGAACTGCTGAGTTGCAGGCATAAGTGACGTTACTTGTGGTCTGAGTAAAAACACACACATACCTGAATGCCGGAAGTACTGTGCCTCAGAAAGGGGGGTCAGTAAAGTCCTACTGGGGGGCGAGGCAGGGGAGAGAGAGGAAGTTATCATACACATTCTATCCTTGTGAAATATGGAGCTGGGTACTTTACATTTTATGGGCTGTGGGTTAGGGAAAGCGTCTTTCAAAGGAGATAGAACAACTCTAGAATTCTGTGCAGAGTTAAGCCTCATAAGGTCTACAAGTGTCAGCTCCGTTGAAAGGGGTGCGATGTCTTCTTGCTAATTTCTCTCTTCGGGGTATTATCCATTTTAGGCAGAAAATCCTCACCTTGAAGTTTTGGGGGAAGTGGCTTAATTGCATATGTGGTTAACACACATGCAATTTTTTCAACCTGTGGTGTTTAAAGAGAATCATGTGTTAAAACAGGAATGTCTCAAGAATTTATTGTGGAAAAAACGGGCAGCAAACAGTCCTATCTCTTGGTCAGTATGTGTAGCTTATTGAGAAGAGATCCAGGTTTTTATAGTACATAGTACAGTATATTAAGTGTCATAGGAATACTCATATTACTGACAAAGCAGTACAGAGTCACCTTGAGTTTTAAGCAGCTGACATTTCCTAGGCTCGCATTTAAAGGAAGCTTATAAGCATTAGCTAAACGTTTTGCATAAATAGTGGCCTCATTACAGTCCTCACAATTTGATGGCTAAGTGTAAGCAAGGAAACAGTATCATTCACGTTGTACTCTGTTACACTCATTAAGGTTTTTTCTTTTTTTAAAAAAATAAAATAAAACCTAGATTACAGTTATTTCTGGTTCTGGCTGTTTTATCAATACAGTACAGCTCTAGCAGTTTCTGACCTACCCCATTCACAGGCACTGTCTATGTAAAGAAGTGATTCACTCATTTATTCACTGTGTATTTTTTTTTTACTACTGCACAGAGTGAGTAAGAGCTACTAGGAGGAGGTTATATACTTCGTGGTCAAGTAGGGGGAGGAAGAAATGCTCTGAAATAACTAATACAAGGCAGAATGGGGTGGGTTGTACTTACTGGGGCAGGTTCTAACACAGAAGGAATTCAGAAGAATGATGCTGAGTAGGATGATGGGGAAAGACTTGGAGGAGGAGGGACAGTTTGAGTTGAACTCTGAAGACTGGTTAGCATTTCTGTGGGAAGAGATGGAGAGTGTGAGGGTGACCGTTTCAGTGCCAGGGCCATAACAAGCAAGTGCATGGTATGTAATTGATGAGGCCATTGAGGCAGAAGCCCAGGTGCTGGTGGACATCTGAGTTCCTGGAGTCCAGCAGACAGTAGAGTGTGGGAATAAGATTACTGAGAGGTCCGGTCTGGAGATAAATTTGGAGGAGCCATTGGCATGAAAGTCATCTTTGAGATTGGGCTTTGGGTTCTTGCGCCTGGCAGGAAGTTTGACAGGCAGGCGGGATGAGTGTATTTCAGTGATGACGTCAGCCAGAGTGGAATATGCAGAGGGGGAAGTAAGAGGCAGTGGAGGCAGCAGAAATGGAGCATTGGTGTGGCACAGCCTTTGTATGTTTCCTATTTAAGACCTGGGGTGAAGGGAGGGAGGATGGAGAAATTGGGATGATGCACAGGGTGGGTAATGGCGGGGGGGGGGGCGGGGGGCGTCTTCCCTAGACACTCAGGCACCTTGGAAACTCAGGGCTGAGCTTTAGCTCAATGAAATCTTATTGAAACCTTTATTCTTTAAGACCTTTAAAAAAATAGAAACTTGAGCTAATTTTAGCCAGATCTAACGTGTGTGTATAAAAATGAATGCTGCTTTTGAAATTCAGCACATGCAGTGTCTCTTTTCATTTAAACAAATGATCCCTCTATTTTCCTCTAAACAGTTTTATTAAGAAGATTTTCAGTGAAGCCCTGTACACATTAACAACGAGTCCAGCTTTGCCTTTGATCTTTTCCACCGTGGATTTATTTATCTCATGTGATATGCGTAAATCACATTATGCCACCTACTTGACTTTGGAGCAGTTGTTCATTTGTGGCAATTCATTTCTTGTACTTTGATAAATCACATTAATATGGGTGTGTTTCATAACTTTACTGTGGACTCTTAAATGTTACTTGAGTGTGTGTGTGTATACGTGTGTGTATATATATACATATATATATATTTCCAGCTACTAGTCACAGTTTTCTGAACAATTTGGCTTCTCATTTATACTTTATAGAAAATGTAGAGTTAGTGAGCCTTGGCTCTGGGGAGAAAGACTACATAGCTCAAAGTGAAGGAGAAAGCTGGACATTATCTGGTTATATTGCTGTTATTGGGGAGTCAGTCTTAATATAATGAAGGAATATTTGAGGATTATTTAAGATATTTTTTTAACCTGAGGTTTTTTTTTTTGTTTGTTTTTGTTTTTTTTGCAGTACGCGGGCCTCTCACTGTTGTGGCCTCTCCCGTTGCGGAGCACAGGCTCCGGACGCACAGGCTCAGAGGCCATGGCTCACGGGCCCAGCCGCTCCGCGGCATGTGGGATCTTCCCCGACCGGGGCACGAACCCGCGTCCCCTGCGTCGGCAGGCGGACTCCCAACCACTGCGCCACCAGGGAAGCCCCCTAACCTGAGTTATTTTTGATGGGGTGTCTGTAGTCCCCTAAATGGCCCAGAATGAGGCTGTGACTTACCTACCTTTCATAAAAGACAAGAAGGTTAGGACAGGAGTGACAGGAATGGAGAAAACAACTCAACAACTCCAGGGGGCAGACCATGCTGTCTGCAAAGATTCAATGAGCATCTAATATGTGAGAGGCATTATGCCAGCAAGACCCTAAAGGAAATATGGAGATGATCAATGGTCCACACTTTCTGTGTATTAACTCTTTGAATCTTCACTGCAATCCTTTGGGGTAGGCACTGCTATTATCTGCACTTCACAGGTGAGGAAGCTGAAGCACAGAGAGGTTAAGTCACTTGCCCAAGACCGCTCAGCTGTTAAGTGGTAGAGTCATGCTGGGACTCCAGCCTGTATTCTTTTTTTTTTTAAATTTATTTATTTTTTATTTTTGGCTGCATTGGGTCTTCGTTGCTGTGTGCAGGCTTTCTCTAGTTGTGGCGAGTGGGGGCTACTCTTCGTTGTGGTGCATGGGCTTCTCATCGCAGTGGCTTCTCTTTTTGTGGAGCACGGGCTCTAGGCGTGCAGGTTTCAGTAGTTGTGGCGCACGGGCTTAGTTGCTCCGCGGCATGTGGGATCTTCCCAGACCAGGGCTCGAACCCATGTCCCCTGCATTGGCAGGCGGATTCTTAACCACTGTGCCATCAGGGAATCCCCCAGCCTGTATTCTTAACTGCTGCCATGCACTGTCTCTCAAGCCCTCAGCCCCTTCTTGTAAGGCAAGGTGTGCCCAGGAGTAGTATTTAAATACCCACAGCAGAGGTGCGGCCGGCTCTCAGAGGTCAGGATCAGAGAAGGTTCGTGGACGATGAGCCCTCCTTTTCCAGGTGTGCCTGTCTGTTCAGGGTCACATACAGGCTGTCTTTGCTGTGTTGTTTCCCTTTTTTTCACTCTTTGTCCTCCTCCCTGAGATTCCTACGCACTTTCAATAATTATTAATTGAAGAAAATGATGACCATGGCATATGCTTATCTGTGTTTCAGGGGATTGGCTTAAGTTGGGCTCCAAATGTTTGGTGTCCAGTGATGAACTTTTGACTCTTGAAAGTGAGGTGATGAACTTTTGACTCTTGAAAGCGTTTCACTGGGTCAGTGCTCAGTTTGCAAGGTTTGCCCGATAGGAACTATTTCTCTCTGCAGTTTGATAGATGGTGGGTGGCACCCAGTCCAACTCAAAGAAACATGGGGTGAAAGGAGGTCACACTTAAGTCAGGGAGGCCATCGGGAAGCTCAGAGCTTGTATCCCCTCCCCTCCCTCCCCCCCCCCCCCACCTCTGCCCCTCCTGTCCCTTCATCTCTGGTCCCTGCCCCGCCCAGGCTCATTTTCTCACCTTCACTGGACCAGTGATGAGTCTTGACCAACTCATGTCAGAAAGATAGAGGGGCTCCCCTGGTGGCGCAGTGGTTGAGAGTCTGCCTGCCGATGCAGGGGACATGGGTTCATGCCCTGGTCCGGGAAGATATCCCACAGGCCGCGGAGCGGCTGGGCCCATGAGCCATGGCTGCTGAGCCTGCGCGTCCGGAGCCTGTGCTCAAGGATAGAGAAGAAAGATCACTTTTCTCTTAGGCTGCCCAGGGAAAACTAAGAGTCTGTCTTTCTTACAGTTGAAGAATGTAAGTGATGATCATTTCGTAACGTGTAGAACCATCAAATCGCTCTGTTGTGCCCTTGGATCTAACAGAGTGCTGTAGGTCAATTATACTTCCATAAAAGAAAGAAAATTACCAAGGATATTTTTTAAAAAAATGTCTTCAGAGGCAAGTCTTGCTTTATAGACACACGGAACAGGAGGATTCGGGATTTGCCCTCTGTGCACACGCGGATGGCAGCCCCAGCCTTCATCCGAGCTGTAATCATACGTGATGCATTTTATTTACAGATTAGGAGGCTCTGACTCTGACATATGACTAACGGGGAAGCTCCTCCCTTACAGCAGTTGTATGTCATCTGCTTCAGAGAACTAATTGCTTGGCAATTCCCCTTTGGTAATTCCCTCTTTATTTTCTGATGAGTTACTTAACAGTGACGGGCTTGTTGAGTGGAGCGTTGAGTTTAATGTGTGCTCCAGAAACTCCACTGTAGGCCTGGGGGATATGTTTTTCGAATTCTGTTTAGCTTTACTGAAGGAACACTGAAACCATTATATGGCCTGTTAATATTTCACTCAATACGAGGTTAAACGCTGAGCGGTGTGCAGTTTTCCAAAAGAAATAAAAACCAGGCTTCTTTTTTTCAGTGTGCCCCTGTGCATTCGAAAATTATTAAAAAGGAATTTAATATTCATAGAATGTTTAATCCATTTTTTCAAAATAAGATTTCAAATGGAGTAGCTTTCCAGGACACCACAGCATGAGTGGGGGTGTGGTAGAAAGCTGTTGGGCGGTTTTTGGGGAGACCGAATTTCTTTTAACTGCCCTGCTGCAAGGTGAGATGGCCCACCCACTCTACGTTGCTGGGCCTCAGTTTCCCCATTAGAAAGCGGGTGAAAGAAGTGATCGCTCGGGCCTCTTCTATCTCTAACACGGCACAGTCCCATGAATAGATTTTATTGTAATTCTTTCTCTCGGTTGCCCCCACCCTCCCCCAGAGACCTTTGCTCTGTCAAACATCATTAGCTGTTGTTTGACTTTCTTCGGTTTTGTATCTAATTAGAATTTACATTTTCAGCTATTATCGTGTCATTATTTATAAAGTAAGTCGTAAGGGGTGCCTAAAATCATTTATCACCCCATCTCTATTAATTTCGTACCTTACCGCTTCCTCGGCTCCTTTTTGCTCTTCTTGCTACCACGCCCCAAACAACATCCATTTCTGGAGTGGCTGTGTTATAACTGGAAGGAATCTTTCTGCTAATTATGGAATAATTTTTTGTAAGGAGAGCGCAGAAGCTCAGCTCTTTGCAGTAGCATCGAGGGTCACATTCTGCTTTTAATTTACAAGTAGAAATCCTTTGGATGTCATTTGGTTTTACCTGCAGGTGCAGATTTGAGGCTCGAGGTAATTCGTTTTTTCTTCTGCATCAACTTTCCCAGTTAGTGTGCATAGCATTACTTGGTCCTGTTGGTTCATTTGTAAACCGTTCATACTGATGTCTCTTGACTCATTGAATAGTGTTTTTCGGCAGCCAGTGCAAATAGAAGAGGTGACATTTAAGAGTGTTTCGTCTTGTTGTTTTGTTTGTTTCATAGGCAGAGAGGAAGGGAAGAGGCAATAGGGGTGTTAAAAGTGAGGGCTTTGAAGACAGGGAGGTTAAGGTTTGAATTCTAGCCCTGGCTCCTTAGCTGTGTGTCCCAGGCCACATTTCTTAAATCTCTGATCCTCAGTTTTCTCATCTGTAAAATGGGGATGATGACAAGGTCTATCTTACAGGATTGCTGGAAGGATCAAATGAGCATTCACTGTATATTGCCTGTGGTAGGATCTCAGTACATAATTTAAAGAAAAGAAAGGAGAGAAAAGTATAGAATTTAAGGGCTGGAAAAAAAAAAACAAGAACTAAGGAAAGAGTTGTATCTTTGGGGGTACTCAGGGTAGGAGGAGCCCTTCACAGTCCTTCGTGGGCAGGTTTGAATTCCAGACGGACCATTGAAACTTGGGAGGGCCTGGACCGCCTTCCCTGTTTTGGGTGTGATGTTCTACTGAAGGTCCACCTGCTCCACAGAAGAGGGTGTTAGTTGCTGTGCAATGGATAGAAATATTACATTTTAAACATCTGTTGTCTATACTTTACTACAATAAGAGAAAACCAATGAAAGCAAAAGTTCCCTTTGATTCCACCATCCCAGTCCATAAGTCACTATTAGGTGTTGTCTTTTAGTTCTTGACAATTTAACATATATCTTTTTTCACTTGTGCCTTTTCTATTTAGCATAAACATTCTGGTTTGCAACCTAGACTGGACAGTTATCCTTTGCAAAGGTTATATAATATACCATCAAGTTGTTTTCTCTTAATTTAGGTTTTGTATTATTTGTGGACATTCGAGTTGGTTCTAATTGTTTACTATTATAAAACTGCAGTGATTACCTTTGTACACTTAAGTATTTTCTTAGGATGCAGTCACGTCAGATGGCTTATTCCTAGACGGAGGGGCCTTGCTCTGAACTGCTTTGTAAAAGACAACATTTACATTGTTACTGATGATATACGACTATGTCTTGCTTCAACCTGATTAATTATGGGACTTACTCTTTTTTGGCTAATTTAATAGGCTTCTTGGTTTTAAAATTTGCATTCCTTTGATCCCTCTCAGTCGCAGAACATTTCCATCTGTGTTTACTTACTGATTTTCTTTTATATAATTAGCAAACGGGGAGTCTTGATAATTTCTCATCTGTGCCTATGAGCTCTTTGTGTGCTCTAGAAATTGATCTTTCTTAAAGTCATATGTACTGCAGCTGTTTCCCCAGTCCGATTGTTTTTCATTTGGATTCTCTGACTTTTTGTTGTATGAAAGTCCAAGATTTTCTATGATGTCTCTTTTCTTCTGTGATCATACCCAGGGCCAGCCTGGAAGGAAGAAGGGAGATGACTGCAGCTCACATTCTGTACCTGGCCGGCCAGCTGCTCGGCTTGGCTGGAATAGTCCTCATTCTCAACTGCTCACCGCTCCCCTGTTGAACACCAGGGAACCGCTCCTTGTTGAAACCCTAGTACTTTTCTACTGCCGAGGGCCCCTTTCTACTTTCCTTCCCACCTGTTCCTCACTCCTTGACCTTGATCCATCCTGGGCCAGTCTCCTAGATGTCTCGTCTCCTCTGCCCACCTTTGGGGCTCTCCGCCCTGTGTTGCTGACCCCCGTTTCTCTCGGGGAACCCTGCCGTGGGGGCCGTGCTGGAGGCCTGGCAGCCTCCCTCCCGTGGGCCTGGAGAGATAGGAGTTCCAGGCTTGGCGAGGTTGAACCCTTCTTCGAGGATCCTGGGTTGGGCTCTTCACACCTTCTGCTCACTTAGTCCGACAGGCCACCTGCTGAGGAGTGAGCTTCGCGGGTTTGATTTTCATCCAGGTTAGACTGAGGGGCCCACTGCTGCCCAGCTTCCCTCGCTATTGTAGCTCTTCCCTGGAGAGAGCTCTGCGGGCAGGAGGGCAGGGGCAGTTTCCCCGGTATGGAGCTCTGGGGGAGTCTGGTCTCCAGACCTGAACTGGGACCAGTGGCCCTGCTGGGTTGCAGTGGTTTAGGATGTGCTGTCCCTCCTCAATGGCCTTTCTCAATGTGCACTTGTTCTGGTCCAACCCGTTTTCCTCTCCGAGGCCAAAGTGAACATTTCTTACTCTTAGACATCTGTCTGCATCTCTGTTTCACCTCCTTGGTTTTTCATTGAAGTTCTGAATCCTTAACCTGGCCCAGCAGCTTTGGGGTCCCTTGCTTATCTCCCCGGCACTGTCACTCATCTGTTGCCCCTTCTTTGCTTCCGTCATTTAGCATTTCCTCTTTCAAAGTGCCCTGTCCTTTCTTATTATGTTCCAGCTTTTAGTCGTGCTGTTCCCCCTTGACATCCAACTACCCACCTCTATCTGTGTGGCTAACTTTGAATCTTGGTTTAGAGTCCTTTCCTCGGGCAGCCGAGGGACTAGTCCTGTGCTGCCTGTCGGGGATTCCCAGAGCCCCCTGCTGTTCTTCTCCTGTTGTAACATTTTGCACCTCTTTTCCCAGCTCAGTGACAGCAGGGACAGCGAGGACTGTTTCCCCCCTCCCCCCACCAACCATTCTTGGCATTTGGCATCCAGTAGGGCTGCAATCAATGTAAGCATTTCCCCTACGGTGTGGGTTTGTATGATGCAAATTGGATGCAATTCCATCTCTTTATATAGACCATGACTTACAGGTGTGGTGTGGAGCCAGCCCTGGGGCCTAGTGGACCACAGTGGTGGAAAAAGCTATGGCATCTGTTGAATACCTTTGTGCATCAAAGAATGAGTGATAAAGGTGACCAAAATTTATAAAAGGGCTCTGCTCAGGAGAAAGAAAAGCCTAGTGACGAATTTTCTGGAACAAAAGCTATACGGAATAGATTGCTGGATTTGCTCAGTGATATTTAAATTTTATAGCACTACACTTATAACCACACCAAACACTATTATCATTGAACTTCAACACAGGAAACAAAATTACCGTGTTTTTGAATGTCTAAAACTGTCTTTCTTTGCAATGAAAAAATTCCTGTTGGATTTCGATGATGTGAGGATTCTTAGAAACATCGCTAACCTGTGGGATGAATGAGTGGATTTGAGGTTCACCTCCTAAACACCTGTTCTCTGCTTTGATCAGTCTCCCTCATGTGCTCTTGTGACCCTGCTCTCTGATTCAGGTGAAAGTTCTTGGTGGGATAATTTTCCCAAGGAGATCATTTTATCTGGAAGAGAGTAGTTCTGGAGTCTTAAGCAAGGTTGGTCAAGTGGAGGTAAAGCACGCCATGGACCAGGGAGCCCTGAAACCCTCCTCTGCGTGACCCCGCCCAGGAGGAATGGGGCTGGTGGGGTCTGACCGTGGTGTCCCTGCCCCTTTGAGTTGGTGGGGACAACCTCCTCTCTCTTGCACATGAGTTCGTCTAGAAGTTGCCCTGTTGGTGGTGGGTGAAAATACCATTTCCAGGGAGAGGGTGTTCATTGGTGATCACTGACGTGAGGGTCTGCATGCTTCTGATGGAGGTTCTGACAGGTATGGAAAAGGGTCTGACATTAGAACCGAGGCCTGGGCCCATTGTCCACTGCAGCGCCCCAAAGCCCTTTCTACCTCGCTCTGTTCTGGCAAGTTCCAAATGGGGGCAGAAAGGACTCTGGATGAATTTTGTTTTGATTGTTCTTCCCCTTTTCAAGGCTCCGTGCTGTAATCCAGACCATTGAGAAGTATGACCCCAAGTTGTGGCTTTTTTGGGAAGACAGTCTTTTTATAAGGAGCTGGGAAAAGAATGTTTCTCTTTGGCTGCTGGCTCTGGTGCCTGATCTGACACTTTTCATAAGATTAGCAGTTTTGTTCCTTTTGTAAGTGGTCGTAGGCCCATAAGACAAGTTACCTATTATTTGTTGACAGGAGAAAAGATTATCTAGTTTTTATTTAGAAATCTTCTTCCATAAAACCTTGTTTTCTGTTGCATTTGAAAGAAATACAGTGATAGCATCTAAGCCCGAATTTTGGTGTTTTACTTGGGCTTTCCTGTTCTGCTGAAGCCTCTGTAACCCTTTGTACTTCTCTGTACTCTTCAGAAGGAACAGGTTATATATTTTTTTCCATCTCAGAGTCATCCAAATGAACAGGACTGTTTTAACAATCTGTATAAACCAGGGGGAAGACTACTTTTTCTTTTTTTTTTTCCCTCCCAGCAAGATTTAGATCCATTTTGGTCATCCTAGAGATTAGAATAGGCCAATGTGAGTAAGAAGCAATGTGAAATGAAGAAATATTTTTGCATGTGTCCTTGAAACATGGGTCTTACCCAGGAGTATTGAGCCTTCTCCAAACAAAACTCTGGAAGTCACAGTTCGTATCATCTTTAAGCCCTGGAGAGAGGGTTATTAATCTATGAAAATGAACAAACACTAGCTGTTTGCTATTCTGCTGTGCAGAGAACATTCAATGACCTGACTAATCTCGGAGTTTCTTTCTCTAAATGCTGCACTTTTTACTCTTTACCCTGAAGTCTCAGGAAACGATTTCCTTAAAAAAATTTTTTAAACTTTTCCATTTTAAATGTGCAGGGTCTTCAAAGACTTCACTGGGATGGAAGTCCCGTGTTTTCCTGTTTCTTTTATAGGACTAGTCACAACTACCCTTTTCTCTTGGTGGTGTTTTGCAGTCTGGGCCTCCAATTTAGTAAACATAGCCCTAAGGACCACAGTCATCTGGACCGTGTGCAGTGGCTAGTGTGTCATGGGTCCATCTCAGCTGATAATAGCATATCACAGGAGTCAGAGTGCCTCGTATGACTGGTTGCCCTGGGGAGTCCTAATGATTCCCTAGAGCAGAGAGTGTCCTCTTCCTTTTCTAGAGGAGGAAACAAAACCTAAGAGGTTGACAGATTTGCTAGGTTTCAGGGCTAAAACACACATGGCTTGTGCTGTCACCTGGGCCTTGCAACCTGCATGAAGTTCAGTGCTTTCTCCATCACCTTCTGAAGCCGAGATCCCCCAGGCCTTATGCAGTTGTGACTCTGAATCTGTAGACTGAAAAGACAGAACTTGGCTTCATCCAAGGGGCCTAATAGAGCAGTTTTGAGATGGAGCTGGGAAGATGGAGAAAGACAAGAGTACAGCCCCTTGAATGTACACCATTCCCTCTTATAAATTTTGACGTTAGTTTTTGTAGTGCCTAAGCTTGAACTTGACGGATGGGTAGAGAGTGTTTTTTCTTCTGCAGCCACTACACCTTTAAAGTTAAGCTTCTCGAGCTATATTTCCTTTAAGGCACCAGTGTCAGCAAAGTTAAAAACATCAGGAAATTGTATTGATCTCATCCATGGAATCTTGAAAACTGATGCCATCTTCTCTGGGAAGTTCTTTCCTATGTGGATGGGAAGGCATTACAGTCAGGTCACTTCCATATGGGTAGGTCCCTCCTGTCTTTCTGCTGGATGCTACAAAAGAGGGTAGAGGAAGCTCACGCAGCCCCCTGTGAATCAGAGGTATGCCTCCTGGTCTGGAGAGAGCCAGTGCGAGACACTGAGTTGCTTTCATGATGAGTATCTGCTGTCCTAGGACATCTAGCAGTTAATCTTTTAGTAGAAATCACCATCCATCTCTTGATGCCAGAAGCACGTATAATAACTGTTATGAAGCCTTTTCTGTCTCTGCAGAAGTAACTGGTGCTGACGACCGTGCTGTTGGTTTCAGAAATACTTGGAATCTGATTCTCTTTGAGGCTTACGGAAGCTAGATTTTATATGTGGAGTCCTCCTCAGTGATTCTGCAAACCAGACAAAGGCCATCTCTCTTGTAGGCCTCCTCCCGGCAATCTCTTTACAGCTTTTTCCTAGGAGTCAAGGCGCTATAGCCTAGCTGGGGAGTTTTGCTTGGTGACGGAGTAGCTAAGAATGTTTCTCTCTAACAGGTCACAGAGAGCGCTGGTGGACGTCTCTCCTTGCCCCAAGATCTTCGGTGGAAGTCCACGGGACTTGGTGTCTGTGCCGTTCAAAGTATATATGAACTCGCCAGGAGGCATAATGCGTCACCATTTAATTCTGGGCCACCCTAAAGGATGACACCCAGCTTCAGAGACCACCTCTTGGACATCATCCCTGAGATCCAGTGTTGTAGCTCCCCACTGTCTGAAATCCGTTTCTGACCGAGTTTGAGCTGCCTTAGGCTTAGGCATTCAATGGCCAGGACCATGCTGCAGCGCCACACCTTTTGTCCCTTTCAGAGCAGCAGCTCGCTCTGAGCTCTTGTTGAGTCTTTTACACAGATATGCTAGAAAACAGGCACCAACCCATTCTTTCCATCTTGGCATTTTCCCACAAGCGTAGTCCTGGGATGACCTGGAGCGGAGAGGCAGTGGAGGATAAATTCATCTTGTACAGACTTGTTCCTGCTAGTTCTAGCCTGTCTCTCGCCACAGATCTAGCTTTTAAATCCTCAAGTGATTGGTTTTGCGTAGGAATGTGTGGATTGTTGGATCGCAATAATTTTCTCCCTGAATTTCTAGTGTTTATATAAGCAGATGTATATAAAAAAAGTTCTGTCATTGGTGTAAACAGCAGGGCCTGTTTTTAATAGTTACAGGTGCTTAAAGATGGTGCAGAATAAAAATGTAAGTGTTTTTTTTTTTTTTTTATTGCAAGTTGCAACACAACCAAAAGTCTATATTAATGTTTTGCCAGGAAAGGGTCAACACGGAAAATTTGCAACAAAGACAAACTAGAATAGAACCAGTGCAAACAGAAGCTGACAAATATATGCCCCATGTTGGGAGTTCAGCCCCTGGAATGTTATGTAGGACAAAAGGAATGGAAGAGGTATTTCAGTAACATTTTGTTCTGTGTCAAAAACCTTGTGAAATATAAATCTGCTGTGTATTGGAGAATGGATACAGCAATTGATTCAGGTTGAATAGCTTTCATTTAACTAGAATATCCCACAGAAAGCCATTCTTGTTCTGACAACCATAGTTTTGTTTTTCTTGACTTAAAGAAAATTGAATTCATGTTTACATATTTTATAGGATTGTTTTATGGACAAAGACACAGGTCAAATCCCATCCCAGCACAGTGGCTATTGTTATAGCAAATAGAAACATTTCTAAATGAAATAAAAACCATTTCTAAGCCATGGCCTGTGGCCCATAGTAATCATACTACATTGGTGTTATGAAACTGTTTGCAACTATCAATAATTCAGTCGTAGATGTGCTTTTTTTCTAATTCTGTTTTTAAAAAATATTCTAGTCTCTTGCCAACACACATACCCATGCATATACTTCACTGATTTGCATAGTAGAGAAGGAAGAATATGAATATGTATAGTAGGAGTCAACTTTATTTTGGACTTTCTGGAACAGATCACTTTTTTTTCCTCCACATGATGGCTCCCTGAATTGCTTCCAATTATTGAACTTTCATAATTGCCCACAACTCTGTCTGTGTCCTTCTAACGGTCTTGCCATGTCAACCAACCCAGCCAAAAGCTAGTAGCCAGTGATAGTGGTTTAAGAAGCTGGACTTCAGAATCCCCCTGCCAAGGGTATTCTGTTATTCTCCATTTGTACACTTCTCAAGAAGAAATTAGGTGCTTGTTGTTGAGTTTTTTCAATTCCCATCTCATTCTGGCATTGATCTTGGACTCATTTGCAAACTATTACTCCTGAAACATTTTGGCTCTCTGTGACCTATTGTTCAGTAGAATCTGAGGTTTTCCAGGTACATCAAAGACTTAAATTTTAGGGAAATTGATCAAAAGAAAACTTCTCTAGGAATAAATGTCTTTTAGGTTTTAGCTCTATTCTACCTTCAGGGTTCTTACCTGGATGCCTTATATTTTATTTCCTTTCTGTATTTATACTGATTTGATACTTGGGTTTACTGTTTTCTGTTTGGAAACAGCTTTTAAAAAGTAACACAGAGCTTAAAAATATAAAACAGTTCCAACCTGCTCCATTCTTACCTTGACTGTCTTTTCTGCCTTATTGCTAGACCACTGCTTCTCTTTCTGCTTCTCTTCTGGGATTTTATCTGCTCAGCAATTGTAGTGTGTGATTCTGAATTCTATGGTTTGAGTTTCCTGACCAACTTCTCTTTGCATCTGAGTCTATTTCCTGTGCGTAAAGCTTTGGCATTCCATTCTCCGATCCCAGTCAAAAGTGAAACTTTTAGTGCTAATAAGATTAGTCCTTGCGACACTATTAATTCTTTACTCTCCATTTCTCACTCCATTGTTGTTTCTCAAAGACCAACATTTCTTTATTATTAAGAACGTCATTAGGAGATGGTAACTACACTTAATGTGATCATTTCACAGTGTGTACAAATCTTGAACCATGATGTTGTACACCTGAAGCTAATGTAATGTTTTATGTCAGTGATACCTCCATTTAAAAAAAAAGAGGAGGAAAAAACCCACTTCATTTTGGTGTCACTTCCTTAAGACCTCCTGGATTTTTGTTTTACTGATACACTCCACAGCTTCAAACTGCAGGAACCATCAACAGGTCTTTGACAAATTAGTTGTCCCTACACATGGTTTACAATATTACACTTGCTGTTTAAAAGTAATTAAGCTTCTCTCAGTGTTCTTTGCTGTGGGTCAGGAACTTTATTTGCTGTGCCATCCAACACAGAAGTTAATCACAAATGGGTCCTCTGAACCAAATAATTAAAAATAGAGCAAAGTTTCTGAACCAGGCGGTTGGCAGAAAAGTCTGTACTTCCATCTGTGCATGGTTAGGAAAATATTTCATGATACTGAAATAGCATCAGCCTTGCTCTCTTTTGTGTGAGAGTATATCTGTGTGACTGCATGTCATTCAGTGCTCTGAATGTTTGTTTGACAGTTAGCTAATCATATATATATATATATATATGTATGTATAAAAGTCACTGGCAAAGAAACAGGAAAGCAAATCCAGGTGTTGTGTGCATACATTCTTTATTTGCTGGTTTCTGTGAAGGGATAATGGTCTTGCTGTTGCTTTTCTGTTTAGTGAAAGTTTTCTCTAAGCATGTGCTTCAGAAACTTAAAGAGCATTACATTTTTTTTTTTTTTTTTTTTTTTTTTTTGCGGTACGCGGGCCTCTCACTGTTGTGGCCTCTCCCGTTGTGGAGCACAGGCTCCGGGCGCACAGGCTCAGCGGCCATGGCTCACGGGCCCAGCCGCTCCGCGGCATGTGGGATCCTCCCAGACCCGGGCACGAATCCACGTCCCCTCCATCGGCAGGTGGACTCTCAACCACTGCGCCACCAGGGAAGCCCAAGCATTACATTTTGACTTGAAAATCTTTACGTCTTTTGATTCTCTGTCTATGAATAGCCTTTGCTAATAGCTTTTAGGAACTGTTCTTAGGTGAAATGCTGATGGATCTGTTTCAGTTTGGAATATGGACGGTTAGGAGTTTCTGCTCTCTGGAAGGAGACGTATGCCTGGAATATATATCAAACTCATAAACACTTTATGACAGAGGTACAGACATGCAAGTGACTGATTTTGAGAGAAATTTAATCCTTCAGTTTGGATTTTCCTTTGTTTTCACCAGTAATCAGTAACTTTCCAAATATGTTCAGTTTTGGCCAGTTCTAAACCGATGCTATGACTTTAAAAGTATATTTTCTATTTATAAGGTTCTAATTGCTATATAAAATAAAGATTATTCCCCTCTGGTATTTCTCTATTGCAACTCTCTCTCTTTATCCCTGGAAAAGTCTTATTTTTTCGTTGATTTTCTTTCTCCTGGGAGAGCCACTGTATTAAATAACAACTAATGCTCAATAAATACACCAAAGGGAGATTTAAGAATTATTAAGAGAGAAAAAAAAAAAAGGAAGTGTCTTAATTTTCTTCCTTTGGCTCCGAAACATATGTATCTCTCAGAGTTACCAGTTTATGCTTCCGGACACTTAGAGCCTAGGCATACTCTTAATACTGTGATAATAGAATTAAATACTGAAATTAAGAGCTGTGGATTGACCATGCTCACATAAATTGAAATTAAGGAAGGAGGAATATCTTCGATAAATGTCATTATTAACGTAGCAGCTAATTCTTGAGTTTAGCTATGAAGATCAACTAAAGTTGATGATAGTTTGATTATTGAGGTACTTTGTCATTCATGAAACTCAGAATTTAATAGTTTGATCATTTGGGCAGTTTGTCATTCATGATGTTTAAGAGACCCTACACATCTTTCTGTCCAACCTCCTGAATTTACATTCAACTTCATTTTGTTCATTTCTTGCAAACCTATGAATGCCCAGAGGGAACAATAAAGTTGAATAAATTGTGGCCTGTGGCTTCAAACAAATTAATCTTTGATTTCCTTTTCAATATTATTGGGGGAATAGCTTTTATTTATTTTTATTTATTTATTTTTAAATTTTATTTTTGGCTGTGTTGGGTCTTCATTGCTGTGCACAGGCGTTCCCTAGTTGCAGTGAGCGGGGGCTGCTCTTCGTTGCCGTGCGTGGGCTTCTCACTGTGGTGGCTTCTCTTGTCGTGGAGCACGGGCTCTAGAGTGCGGGCTCAGTAGTTGTGGCGCAGGGGCTTAGTTGCTCCGTGGCATGTGGGATCTTCTCAGACCGGGACTCGAACCCGTGTCCTCTGCATTGGCAGGTGGATTCTTAACCACTGCGCCACCAAGGAAGCCCGGGATAGCTTTTAAAAAGATACACATGGATTTTGCTAATTATTATTTGCTAATGTAAGATATTAGGATTTAACATTTTGTGCACTCTGAATACTCATAAGGGTGAACGGTAGATGTCCTATTTTTTTTTTTTTTTTTTTTTGGCCGTACCATGTGGCATGTGGGATCTTAGTTCCCTGACCAGGGATCGAACCCCTGCCCCCTGCACTGGGAGCACGGAGTCTTAACCACTGGACCGCCAGGGAAGTCCTGAATGGTAGATGTCTTTAGACTTTAAAGTTAGTGCTGGATTGATCTTCTCTTATACGAGACAGCTGACATTGCTGATATTAATTAGACTCCCCGGAAAGGGTGCCTGGATACTCAAGTTCTTCACACTTTGCTTGTGGGAGTGTTAAATTTGTTTCTCTCATTCATTTCGGCATCTTCTGGACAACAGTATATGGCCTTTCAGTTTAAAAAACTGCATTTGATTGTTGATATCTTTATTCAGTAAATCATTTGGTTGGCGAATATTGATTTACCAGATTCATGATCCCAAACAAAAGAAACAGCACACACACTAAAGAAAGGTCATTGTGCAGAGAACCTATCCTTTTAATAATAGTAATGGCTAGCTGGCATATTGAGGATTTAGGGTATGTCAGCCACTGTGCTGATCACTTAGTCTTCACAGTAAACCTAGTTGGTAGTTATTATCTCCACTCAACAGATAAGGTAACTGGGTTAGTAGCTTGCCCAAGGTCACACAACTAGTAACTGGGAGGATTGGGATTCAACTCATACCATTTTAACTTCACACCCTATGCTCTTAACTAATTATACTTTATCGCTTACCACCCGTGTCATCGTGAGACTTGCAAGATTGCTTTCATGAATGTGAGCTATATACAAAAGCATAGTTGCAAACCAAGATAAACTATAAAGAATAAGGATTCAGTGAGCACTCAACTAACTCTCCACCCAGATTTCATAATTACCACGAATTCGATGTCCTCTCTGTGGGGTCCTCCCCCATCACATCACCTTTCTTCCCACCTCAGAAGTAACCACTAAAGAAAAATGATGTTTGAAAACATTTTTAACAGAAGTGCACAAAAACGTATCCCAGCCAGATGCTCATTTTGTTTTCCCTCCTTTTTCTCGTCTCTCCTCGCTGCTCGGCCATCTCATCTCTCGGTCATCCCTCCTTTTTCTCGCCATTGTGGGGCATGAAGAGGAACTGAGTCAGATCTGCGTCAAAAGGTCAGGGAGAGTGTCCTCTGCTGTGATGTGCAGGCCTAAATGCCATGACTGGTATGGGGGATTTTGTGGTGGGGTGATAGTTTCTTTGGTGCTCTCGAAGGACGCATCCCCTCTCAAGCAAGGCGTGCTCTGGAGGGATGCTAAGAAACAGACCATCTGAGGGGGTGATTTAATGTGACTTGGGCTGACACATCTCTAAAAAGCTTGTCAGGTTATAAGTCACAAATATTAGCCATACAGACATGTGGTTCCTTGATAGTGTGACTCTTAAAATAGCGAAACGTTTTTGGTAACCAATGTGCAGGCACTTCATAACACAATCAGAAGCCATTGAGTAGAACATGTTAAGATAGTGTAACCTTGTTGTCCCCTAATGCTTGAATGCTGTCTTTCAGCAAGTAGTAAATACCTTGTACAATATGTAAAAATCAAAATGGGTTCGGGCCTGGTGGGAATAATATAATTCTTTCATCAGTTGAAAAGTACATTCTAATAATTAACTACATTAAAAAAATAAGCAGGGCTTCCCTGGTGGCGCAGTGGTTGAGAGTCCGCCTGCCGATGCAGGGGACACGGGTTCGTGCCCTGGTCCGGGAAGATCCCACATGCCGCGGAGCGGCTGGGCCCGTGAGCCATGGCCGCTGAGCCTGTGCATCCGGAGCCTGTGCTCCGCAATGGGAGAGGCCACAACAGTGAGAGGCCCACGTACCACAAAAAAAAAAAAAAAAAAAAAAAAAATAAGCAAAGGAGGTTTTTGGTTTTTGTTTGCAAATGGTACCCTGTTGCATGAAATTTTTTCCAAGGGTCATGCAATTCTGTAGGAGAAGGTAGCAATTTAATGCACTCTTAGCTATTAAGGGCTTAGAGCTAGGTTACTTTTAAGTTACTCCCATGTCATTACAAAAATATGTAATGAATTTAAAAGATTAAAAATAATCACATCTAGTTGAACATAAAAGTGCTTATAAAGGCATATGTGTGTATCTGTATGTAGTCATTTGCACATACACATTTATATATGTATGTCTTGTATTAATTTTTTCTGGCGTTGCATGTGTTTGTAGGTATAGATATAGCATGCACTCTTTACAGAACTAATGTTAGGGGCCCTTTTATGAACTAACTATATGATTTGGAGCTTTATCAAATGTGATTTTTTTCAAAGGTCACAATTTTGGCCTGTAATAAAAAGCAGTATGGTATTGAGGTTAAAGTGTGCATATGTGTCTGTCTATATCTTCTCTCTCTCATCTTTTTGCTTAGAGAAAAATCTATGCTCAAAGATACCAATGTGCCTACTAATAACTTAAAATATGAAAAAAAGAGCTACATATGACACTTTGTTGCAGTTTTGTACATTGTCTCAAAAACATGCTGTAAAAATATGGAAACTAGAAAAATCTTGGCAAATGTAGCCTAAGAGTGTAGCTGATTTAAAAGCTGCATTTGAGTATTCTAAGTACGGTTCTGTGACAGCTATTACTATAAGAATTGGCACAGCTAAGAAAATTTACACTTTAATACTTTAGAGCAAATAATTGCTTCGGATGCTTTAAATAGCACAGGAAGTGTGTAGAGTGTTTACTTGACATTTGTTATATTGAACACTAATACTGAAACAGATTCTTTGACCACAGAGAATGCCAGTGTAGGTGGGATGGGGGTAGACGGGAGAGAGAGACAGACGAAAAACAGCCAGCATGATTAGATAAAAATAAAATGGCAAATGAGCTTTTTCACGATAGAGGTATAGCAGCAAAATAAAATGCCCGTTTGTTCGATCAAGTTGTCTTGGAGTGTGGTAGCAGAAAGCAGAGTAAACAACTCCCTGGGGTTAGGTTTCTCCCGGTTTTAAGGTCCTGAAGTATGCTCGAGGCTCTCTTCAAAGCCTTCCAGCCCTTGGCTACTCTGGTTTAATTTTTAAGGTCCTGAAAGCGAGAGGAATGACCTCCCTTTTTATAAAACAGAAAGAAAAAAATCCCTCTTGTTATCTGTTTAATCTGCACACGCTTGTGAGTGTTTTTTTTTACGATAGCTCTGGTGCCCTCATTTCTCAGTGCAGCTCAGTACTTGTGATGTGTCGTCCCCCCCCCCCCCCCCCCCCGCCAATGCATGTTGCACTCCCAGAGCCGCCTTTTCACCCTTGCCAGGCACTGTTCATGCGATTCTTATCCTAGGACGGGGTCTAGTGCAGTTGAGTGCTGCCCTAACTGCAGAGCATTTCTTTTTGCACCAACTGCTTACCATGCACTGTGATTCAGCTGCATTTAATGGGAAGAAAACAGGATATACTTTAGGCTACTAAATCCTGTCCCATTCATATATATTTGAGCCAATTGTACAGTGTCTTAAAGGGAGTTTTAAATGCCTATGTTAAAAACGAATTGGTATGTGTGATAGGCCCAAGAATGTGAAATTGTGCAATGTTAATGAAGTTTGTTAAAAGCTGCTTCCTTCTGGCTTGTCAACATGAGCCGCTGTAAAATACCCAAGGGAATTTTTTTTTTATTTGCGGTACACGGGCCTCTCACTGCTGTGCCCTCTCCCGCTGCGGAGCACAGGCTCCGGACGCGCAGGCTCAGCGGCCATGGCTCACGGGCCCAGCCGCTCCGCGGCATGTGGGATCCTCCCGGACCGGGGCACGAACCCGTGTCCCCTGCATCGGCAGGCGGACCGTCAACCGCTGCGCCACCAGGGAAGCCCTAGATTGGCTTTTATCTTCTTATTTTGTTCATTCTGTCCACCCTGTTTTTTTTTGTTTTGTTTTTTGGCCGTGCCTCGCAGCTTACAGGATCTTAGTTCCCCGACCAGGGATCGAACACATTCCCCCTGCAGTGGAAGCGTGGAGTCTTAACCACTGTGCCACCAGGGAAGCCCCTACCCAAGGGAATTTTGAAAACAGCAATCAAGAGTCAAAACTTCACGGTGCAGTGTGGCCCAGCACCCACAACGCTCTGCGGTGGAGAGGCTGTATTTATGGCTTTGCCACTGACTGGAGAGTTGACCTTGAATAAATCATGTTTAACTTCTCTGTGCTTCAGTTAGCTTTTGAAAGACATGTGTGGTTGTGTATAGCCAGTGGGAAGGCAATAACAAGTTCACAACAAAAGGAGAACTTGAAGGAAAATTTTATTATAAAAGAGCCGTGGGCATGAATGCAAGCCTTATGTAGGGTACTATAAATAAGTCTTGGTACACATGGCTCCTAAGAAATGTAGAGGGTTTTATTCTAATACTCTTGCTGTATTTTGTAGAATTAAAAAAAATATATATATATAGTTTTACCTTTTAATTCCAGAAAGCTTTGTGTTCAGACTTTTTTTTTATAAGTTCCACCTTATATAGAGGGATTTTTTTTCCTTTAGAATGTTACAATTTAAATTGTAATCGAGCAGTAACAAATATCATTTAATATACAAAGACATTTAATTTTATTTTTAAAAGGGTATTCCAAGTTGTTATTTATTTTAAAAAGTTTATTTCTCTTTAGTCTGTTGCTACCCCTGCAGTGATCTCAGTGGTTTTTCATTCATCCGGGGAGTAAGGAAGAAGAGTGTCCAACACTTAACATGCCTGAAACACTAGCAAGCACAAAACACTTAAGTACCCTTGTGACTTACGGTCAGTGGGCCTGTTTCCCCTTCCTAGTGTGTCAGCAATCGGCTGGAAGGACCAGAATCCATAGGTGGAAGTAAGATATAACCATGGGGATTGAGAATCAAAGGAGGGCTTTTTAGTTTGTGGTGCCCAGAGCCACACATCATTGCAGGAAGTTGTCGGGTCTCAGGAAACCAGTCGCTGATAGGTCCCCCTAACCCACATCTCCCTGGTCAAGCCCTGGCAGTTAAATTGCCTCATGTAAGGTTACATTGTTGTAAAAGGGACATAAGTACTGCAGGTCCAGATGCTGCAATTTGAACAAAAGGTTATGAGCTTTCCATGTTACTGAGAGCCTAACTCTGGAGTCTCAGGTGGAGTTGTGCCGTGTGTAAATATAAGCCTCCAGCTCTGAGCTTAAAGAAAACATTTCAAAGAAAGCCAGAGAAAAAGCTTATAGATTTAGCACCGTATCCATGACTCACTTTCTCTTTGCTCTTTCCGTCCAGCTGTTACTCATTTTACCTCGAACCCTACAAGAAGGCTCCTGTGATGTTTTCCCTTTGGCAGCTTTGCCAAAAATACAAATACACGCCTTAATAAGGGTGAGAGAGAGAAGAGACAGAGGTCACAATTTTTTTAAAAATTTATTTTATTTTTGGCTGCGTTGGGTCTTCGTTGCTGTGCGCGGGTTTCAGTAGTTGTGGCTCGCAGAGCACAGGCTCAGTAGTTGTGGCACATGGGCTTAGTTGCACCATGGCATGTGGAATCTTCCCAGGCCAGGACTTGAACCCGTGTCCCCTGCATTGGCGGGCGGATTCTTAACCACTGCGCCACCAGGGAAGTCCAAGGTCACAGTTTTTAATCCTGGTTCTGCTGATAACAAACTCCATGGCCAGATACTTTGTACAAAAAGGGAGGATGGTTTTGAAATTCGTTCTCAGTTGCCAGATGGCAGCCATCTCTCTGTAGAAGGGCTTGTCTCAGATGTCCACTGTGTTTGGATTGCTGAGGTACCACTTGGATCAGCTCTCCTGGGCTTTTGGAAGTAGCCCTGGAGGTGTGACAGCAGCCTTAAGAATCCTTAGCAATTGGCACTGAATTATCAGGAGAACAGGAAGGGATAAAGGCTATGTGATAGGGAACAGGGTGCCAAGCTCTTCTGAAGCTGCTATTTAAACTTGGCCTGTTATGCCTGTGTGTTCGGTTATCGTTGGATATCCCAGGATTTTGTATTTCCTGTGATACGAATACCAGCCCTGCCACTTACTAGCTTGGTCAAGTCACTTAATGCCCCAGTTTCTTCATCTGAAAAGTGGGGATTATAATCAGCATGAGGATTAAATAAATCAATATATGTAAGACACTTAGAAGAGCACTTGGTACCTGGTAAATGCTGTTGATGCTTAGTACTGTTACCATGTTATTTTTCTCCTTTGGGGTTTTCTAATTTATCTGTGTAGTGTTTAGGGCAAAGTAACAGGCATGTGGGAGGTGGTGGTGGTGGCGTGGGTGAGAGGGTGACCGAGGGTGGTAGAGAGTGTGGACATAACCTGGTGTCCACCCCAGGTCTCAGCCTTTGCCTGTGCATATCGTGTTTATTTCTGACCACCAGGCTTGGCTCAGATTCTTCCCTCACCCCTCTGCCTTTACTCCCACATTCTGCCCTGCCGTGAACGTCCAGCATGAGCCTCCCCTTCTCCAGGACGGAAAGGTTTCCCCAGCTATTTCAGCCTAAACCAGTCTCCTTCCCCACTTCCCTCAGTTCCTGTGTACTTGTCTGCACAGCTCATTTTATCGTGTCATTATTGCTTCATTCCGTTTCTTAGAGGTCCTGCTTCCCAGTCAGCCTCCATGTGACTGGGGGCTCTTGCCGCCTCTCAGGGTCCAGGGCAGTGAGGCAGAAAGAGCAAGGGTCAGGGAGGAAAGGAACCTGCTTCCCTCTCTCTAATAAACTCAGCATGCTCACGGCATTTGATCTCTCTAATCCTCAGAGCTTTGCAGGTAAAATGAGGGTCTGGACTAAGTGACCTCTAAATTTTCCCTTGCAGCTTCATCGTTTGAGAGTAGTACAGATGTGCATAAATCTGTGTAGAAGGAGTGAATGAATGTCCACTCTCCAGTTGCTCAGGACAGCATTAGTTATTTTTGTGCCCAGTAGCATCTCTGCTTGGTGAATGGAAGAAACAGTCTACATGATGAAGGTTTCACTTTCATTGGACAGAAATTTTGTTCATTTTGATCCTTTCGTGGTCTGAATTCGTGTCCACATCTGAGTTTATATTAGTAATTTGCCAGTGAAAAAAGATTTTCTGTGCTAAAAAGTAATACAAATTATATCACAGACAAAATATTGAGTATATCAGAAAGGAAAAGAGTACATAAGAAAGCACTTTAGAAGTCCCCGTTTGCATGCATTGCTATTTTATATAATATAAATATAAAGCTCTCATAGTGTATTCACTTAATAATTTATTGCTCATTTTGAAGTTTTTCTGTAAGTACTTAAGAGATTTAAAACTATATCTTTTTTTAATTGAAGTTTAGTTAATGTACAGTATTGTATAAGTTACAGGGGTACAGTATAGTGAGTTCACAATTTTTAAAGGTTACACTCTATTTATAGTTATTATAAAATATTGGCTGTATTTTCCGTGTTGTGCAATATATCCTTATAGCTTATTTTATAAATAGTAGCTTGTACCTCTTAACCCCCTACCCCTATCTTGCCCCTTCCCCCTTCCTCCTCCCCACTGGTAACCACTAGTTTGTTTTCTCTATCTGTGTGTCTGCTTCTTTGAAACTATATCTCTTTTTAAAAGTTTATAATTTGGGCTTATTTTCTTATTCATATTAGGCATCTTATCTGAACCCAGTTTACCGAGCACTTATTATTATTTTTGGTATGTTAGGAGAATTGATATATATACATATACACACAGTAGCTGAAATTTCTACCATCGTCTTAATATTTTGGCATTACTTATGCATTTCATTTATTCCTCTTCCCTAATTATCTACATCTGGATCAAAAATTGATAGTTCCGGGCTTCCCTGGTGGCGCAGTGGTTGAGAGTCCGCCTGCCGATGCGGGGGACATGGGTTCGTGCCCCGGTCCGGGAAGATCCCACGTGCCGCGGAGCGGCTGGGCCTGTGAGCCATGGCCACTGAGCCTGCGTGTCCGGAGCCTGTGCTCTGCAATGGGACAGGCCACAACAGTGAGAGGCCCGCGTACCGCAAAAATAAATAAATAAATAAATAAATAAATAAATTGATTGTTCCTTTATCATATTTAAGGCATCCATTTACTTTATGATTTTATGAATACTTGAAAATTTTGAACTTACTGATCTTAAATTTACTAGGGCAAGAGAGAGGGGAGGGAGAGATAGAAAGAGACGGAATGGAATTTGGCCATTTATTTATGGCTGTAACCGTCTTTGTACATGAGAGGAATGACTTCATAATTGAGGAGGCTTTTGGTAATAAGCCACTATGTTTTCAAGTGAATTACTCTCTGGAAAAAAATAGCCTTTGAAATATTATGTCATACAAGTTCAGACCAAGGAGGGAATAAGTTGACTATTTAATTAGGCTCCATATGGCTTGAACTCTTGGGAGAGCCACCTGAAACAGGACCCTGTTAAGAAATTATTCTGTGTCATACATAATCGTGTTCAAGAGGTCTTGGTAATTTGTATTGAAAAATGATAATTGGCATCATCCTCAAAGATGAGTTCTGTGACCTTAGATGTTTTCTGATTCAGCTTAGCAGTGACACTAAGATTTATACTGAAACCTCTTCGAATATTACTGGGAACACCCCACCTCCAACTTTTTATAGTTCACTGAGTGTGAAGAGCTCCTTCCTAGTATTTCATCTTAATCCAGTGATTGGCTTCCATGTTATAACCAAAAGGAAAATGTCTCTGGGTGTGGTGGGGAAGGGGAACTTGCTGGACACGGGGTCAAGAGGATAGAGAAACGCCAGCTGCTTTTATTTAGCAAATATTTACTGATCATTCCTGCCCCTGTGTATTTGCTCCTTGTGCACTGGGATCTGAATTGATCAAAAAGGTCTGCATGTATGGAGTCTTTCCTCATAGAAATGCTTAGGCTTCCCTTGGATGCTTTGTCCTCTTTTTTTAAAAATGGTGCAGAAGAATGCTGGCCTGAGTGTAGTCCGTTTGTATGGAGATGACTCTCTCCCTTATCTGGGCAAAAGTTTTGTTGGAGGAGAGAAGGTGGGAGTAGGCAGTAACCAAATATGTACCCTGAGTGCAAGTGATAATTGACCTCACTGATTAGAGAGAGGAGGGAAACATAGTTTATAAGTCTTCTTCATAGGATATTTCAAGTTAGATGTTTTTCTGAATTTGGTTTCTGATTTGAAAACTGGTCCGAGCTGTTTTTTGTTTCATCCGAACAAATTTACCGTGAATTGAGGGGTAGAGTGTTTCTTAAGCCTCAGATCTTTAGGCAGCGAGTCATTTCCATGTTGTTGAGACATTTTCTAGCCTTTATTGACCCGTGTAGCTCATGCTTTTCTCTGGATGTTTTGACTCCTTAAGAAACTCGCAATAACAAATTAACAATCACACTCCTCTGGAATGAAAACACGCTGTAGTGGAGTAATAAATAGCAGTTCTGGAAACCTGAGTAAACAGAAAACTCTGCTTTCTTGCTTAAGAAGGCTCTAGATAAGGCGTCCAGTGTCCAACAGATACAAAGCAAGATACACCATGTAAAGCAAAAAGACATGAATGTGCTTTTCATTTTAATTGTCCAAGGGATTGTGGGGTGGAAACCGTAGATGCACTTTCATTCTTTAAAACTTACTAAGTAAATTATTTTCAGTCTTCTGACCTTCCTTCCCTCAAGTGGACCATTACTGATCAACAGGTTTGACTAGTTAAAATGAGCTGCATTTGTTTGGGAACCCCATGGTGGCCTCCGGCTTCTCCACTTCCTGTCATTCTCTGGTCTAAGTGGGAATAGCCCTGGGCCTTGACCTTGCTGGGGAAGATGTGAATCTGCACAGTGCTAAGAAGGAGTGCTGCCCAGGTACTGCTTGTCCTTGTACAACCCTCGTCTGTCTCATCAAGTGGCCCATCGAAATTTTTCTATCACGGTGAGATTATAGTCAGCTCCAGAGGCTATTTCCATCCACCCTACATCGGAATTTTTCTATCACGGTGAGATTATAGTCAGCTCCAGGGACTATTTCCATCCACCCTATTCATGGAGTTGCTTGCTCTGGTGGTGGCGGTGGATGGAGTAAAATTATACCCTCCCAAGTATCATTGCTGACCGGGATTCTTACCAACAGAAAATGATAAGAGGCCAGACAAGAAATTCAGGTGAGGCTTTTCTGGGGCCCCTGCGGCAGCAGAAGGGAGCAAAAACAACAGGTTCCCTTGCTCACTCCCCAAGGAGGGATGATCTGGTTCCTTACAGGTGGCGAGGGTAGGGATGGGTCCAGGGGTCAGGCTGGAGGGGCGGCTTAGGCGGTCTTCTTGCCCCTTTGGTGGTACTGTGTGCAGGGGGCATGCCCAGTACCCTGCTTTTGCTCCTGGATCCTCAGAAGTGGCAGTTGGCTTTTTGTATCTTGTTGTCTGTAGTTTGCCCCAACTGCACATGGACGCAGCTAGTTTTAGTCCCATATAGTTTTTTTGTATTTTGTTGCTCAAGGAGAGGTTAGTCCAGGTGCAAACACTGCAACAAAGGGTTCCAGGTCCCAGGTCCTAGCTTATCTGAGGGTGAACACTTGATTTGATTAGAGGCCATTGTCATGGAAGAAGATGTTACAGCTCCTTTATGACCATAAGTGCTTGGAGGAGAACATTGACGCGCACAGAATCTGAATGCCTGGGGACTTTGGATTTCCCATTAATCAAAAAGACACCTTAAAGAACCTGCTGAGATTTATGAATTTTCTTTAGATTCCTACTGAGGAATTGGAGGTAAGTTTTGTTTGTTTGTTTGTTTTTTCCTCCTTGCCTGTTTCAGTGTCTCATGAAATGTGCCCATGTTTAGCCTGTCCAGTTGAAAAATGGACTGCCATCCACTTCGTACTTAGGACAGTGAAGTTTTTCCCACACCTGGCTGAAGGAGCTTATTTGGTTCACCTTCCAGTCTGAGGCGTGTTGAGTCAGACAGAGGCAAAGATTTAAATGTTATTAACATGAGAAAAATCTTTTGAATGTGAAGTCATCATGGTTGAGGTTACTTTGAACATTCCTCATAGTCTCTTTTATGATTTGTGCCGGAATCAACACGCTTTAGTTTTATGCTAAAAAACACTGTGGATGGAGTGAACATGGACATGAATTTGAAATTACGTGATGGCCAGAAACTTTCGTATTACAGAAATGTTATACTGTGATAAATGTTTCGTGAAGCTCCATGGCTCACGGGCTGTTTTTAATGGCTTTGGCGTTCAGGAATTTTGAAAGTCAGATTCTTTGTAATTTAAATTTCCTTCTAAGCAAGGAAGTACACTATGTTATTAATTTAAAAAATATATATACTTAGGAGTTCAGATTGTGTAATTATCTTAATGCTCCATAGCCTCTTTTCTGACTAAACATTGGAACTTATGCTGTTGAATGCAGGGAATTTGTCCAGAAAAGCTTAAGGAAATTTAGTCTACACAGGGAAATTTGCTAGATTTATAAATAAAAGGTTTAACTAAAGGGATGATACGTAGCAATTTTCTTATCTTTAAAAGATTGCATTTGAATTTTGTCTCTTAGCCCTTCTTTTAGGATTAAGAAATTATCATAGCTTGTTTTTTGGTAGATGATTTATAGTAATAAGTTTTGTGCAATCTGACTGTGGGTAATTGAACTCATTTTAAGTGTGTAAGGATAGACTGCCTTTTAAAGGATGACAAAAAGGCGTCTTTTTTATAAAGTGAAAATGTCCCCAGAGATGGCCCACCTGAAATCTTGAAGTATGAAAGAAAGATAATATAGTATGTCACTCTGTCTCTTGAAGGAATGGCCTCTTCTATTGGAAAATAACTTTAAAGAATTCAGAGTTTAGAATTTTTAGGTGAAATGATTTATAAATCATGGCACTGGCTTTTAATCCTTGGTAGGATTCTTCTTAGAAATAAAGAAGCCTGCATAAATATTTATATGAACATAACCTTAAGTATTTAAAATGTAGCATACCAACCTTATTTAAAGACAACTTTATGCATGACAGTGCACATTTAAAGTTCCTGGATAAAAATTCTTTGTACCTTTTTTGGAAGAAAAAATCTTACATAGTTTAAAAAAATTTTTTTCTTTTAACTCCTAACTGTAACAAAGCTTTTGAGCAGAGTAGGAGACTAGTATTTGTTACTCACACTTACTGCTAGTATTGTTACTCACACTTACTGCTAGTATTGTTACTCACACTTATTGCCATATTGTTACTCACACTTACTGCTGGTGTTGTTACTCACAGAGCAGGGGAAGCAACACTATATGTTCAACTTTAGCAAGTTAGATGCATTAACTTATTCATTTAAAGAACTTGAGTGACAAAACCTTAATTTTAGAAAACATTAAATTAAACCTAAATTATAGAAACTATTAATAGTGCTTAGCAAAGCTGGTATAGAATCAGGTTTGGTTACTATAATGACTCAGATGCTTTATAATTTGACATATTTTCTCTGTTTAAGCTTAAGGTTTTTCCTATTATTTTGGATTTTTAAAATTAATATTTACTGTGGGTTCGGCACTCATACAAGAGGAGAGAAGGGGAGAGAAATACAGGTGGGTGATCAGGGGAGGAGGCTGGGCGAGGCGCCCGTGGGCTGACACTGCAGTAAGATGGTGGGGAATCTGCATTTATGGTCACTGGACTTTCTCAGAATGCCCCACGGCTCCCCAGGAACTGTATTTACATGATGTTATACGAATATGTGTTTTTCTGGGGCGAGGGTTGTAGCTTTCACCAGATCCTCAAAGAATTCTCTGTCCCTCCAAAGTTCTATAAGAACCACTAATGTAAAATTGAAAGGTCCGGATATCTTCGAGGGTAAGATGTTAAGTATGAGTTACGGAAAACAAGCCATGGGTTACCTTTTTTACACAATTAAAAATGACCATGACAACCATAAATCTGTTTTCTGTGTCTGTGAGTTGATAAAATAGATGAACAACAAGGACCTACTGTATAGCACAGGGAACTATATTCAATATCTTGTAATAACCTATAATGGAAAAGAATCTGAAAAAATATATATGTGTGTGTATCACTTTGCTGTACACCTGAAACTAACCTAACATTGTAAATCAACTACACTTTAATAAAAAAAATGACCGTGACATGGCCACGGATGAACTACGTTAAGTTGGCATTGCAAACCCACCTGGTACATGTTTAAAACACAGTGTGTTTATTTTGAGATAACGAAAAAATAACATCTTGTGGTTTGTCGCATCCCCATTCTGAGATGACGAGGTGCTGTAACCTTGTTCATGGTAGCTCCTGATTTTTTTCTGTGTTAGAAATTGCTCGGCGGGGGACAAATGAGGTGCCTTTGGGAAATGTGCGAGTGATTGAGCGAAGAGGGTAATCAGTATCTTTGCAGACCTGTCTTCTGGTTTATGTTTGTGTTAAGAAGTATGCGGAGCAGGAGGCCTTGAACAGTTTGGAAGTGGGGAGCTGATTACATTGGAGTGTCCGGCACACATTGCGCCCCCCTTTACATGTGCACAGTTTACAGTTTGCAAAACTGTACACTTGGCTCTGCGCTTGATAAGGGCAGACATTCCTTGTCTGAGTTCTGGCTGTGTCACCATGCTGGCACAACATCTGGCCTGCACAATATCCGAAGAAATATTTTGTTGAATAAATGACCTCAGTTGGTTCTCAGGGCCATCCTGTGGGTACAGACATAGCAAGTTTCAGCATTCCATTCTCTGGGCTCAAAGAGAGCAATTATTTACCTAAGGTCACATGGCTGGTAGCTAGAGGATCTCGGCCTCTCCTTTACGCTGTGCTTTATCTTGACTCTAGTAATAAACGTGGAAAAGCCACACTTTATCAACTGCGTTTTGATAGAAGAGAGTGGGTGAATGGTTGTAACCCTCAGAGAGTCTCAAAAATCATGGTAGCCTGTTGGACTTGTAACAGAGAGAAAATCTTAAGTGAGTATCTCTTGATGGTGCTATCAAGTCAGGTTTTTAATTTAGCTGAAGATAGGAAAAATAATTTATTCCTTTTTATGCAACTAGATATTTATTGACCGTTTCCTCGGTGCCAAGTATAATGTGTACACTGGGTAGGTATATAACCGAACGAGTGCAGTGTGAGCCCCTGCCCTCGGAGAGCTTACCTTCTTGTAGGGGACACAGATCACTAGTAAATCCGTAACGTACTCTGTATTTCAGACAAAAATCAGAGCAGGGTACGTTAGGGGAAAGAGAGTGATGGTGGCTGCAAGAGGATGATTTTATTTGGGGAAGTCAGGGAAAGCCTTTCATAAGATGTAACATTTGTGCAGAGACCTCAGTGATGTGTAGGAGTGCTGGGGGGCGAGATGGAAATCAGCAGAAGAGCACTGCAGGTGGAGAGAATGGCTGAGCAAATGCCCTGAGGTCAGGAAGAGCCTTTAATTCTGGCATGAGAGGCCAGAGGACTTCGATTTTATTCTACATGTGCTAGGAGACTGAATTAGGGCTGCCCTAGCAAATTACCACAAACTTGATGGGCTTAAAACAACAGCAGTTTGTTCTCTCACAGCTCTAGAGGGGAGAAGTCTGAAATCAAGCTGTCATACACTGTCTCTCTGAAGGCACCGGGGGAGAATCTTTCCTTGTCTCTTCCAGCTTCTGGTGACTCCAGACATTCCTTGGCTTGCGGAAGCATCACTCCAGTCTCTACCTCTGTGTTCACACGGCCTTCTCCTCTGCGTCTGTGTCTTGTCCTCTTCTGTCGCTTGTAAGGACACTGGTCGTTGGTTTTAGGGCCCACGCAGGTAATCTAGGATGATCTCATCTCGAGATCCTTAAGCACGTCTGCAGAAACCCTTTTTCCACAAAAGGTCATAGTCACAGGCTCTGGGACATGAGCACATCTTTTTGGGGCCCACCGTTCAACCCATTACAGGAACCATGGATGACATTTAAGCAGAGGGAGTGACGGCATCTCCGTTGTTCTAAAAAGATGGCTCGGGTGCTGTGGGAGAATAGTTGTAGGTGGATGAAGAATCAACCAGGGAGACGGCTGAGGGGCTATTGCAGAGGCCCAGGGTAGTGGGGGAGATGGAGAGCAACGGGTGGATTTCAGTTCTGCATCACAGGGGAGCAGAGGGCATTTGTTTGATGGATTAGAAGTCGCGAGGAAAGAAAAGAGAACATCCAGGATGGTGGTACCTTTCACGGAGAAGGGGAAGACTGGTTCAGGAAGAGGCTGGGGCAGTGGTGGTGCCCTCCAGAGTTCTGTTTTGGGTATGTAAACTGTGAGAAGTGGAGATGCTGGGTGTTCGTTAACTTACACACATGGATCTGCAGCTCAGTATAGCCATACGTTTGAGCTTTGTCGGTCCAGGGATGGGTATTATTGAAGGACACCCCTCTCCAGGAGGAGGGTTGCCATGGAGTGGAGACCATGATTGAGTCCATTAGGATGAAGATCACTGAGCTGATGACCACCAATTTCAGTCTCTCAGCCCAGCTCCCGGCCTTTATGTCAATGTCTGAGGGAGGGGAGGGCAAGTCGGGTGCGGGCCATCAGGAGAGCCTGGCTCCGTTATCCTAGGCCTCCACAAAGGCCATGTGTGCTTAAGTTTTTTTCATTATTATCATCGTTTCCTTTGAATTCTTTCATTCTAAGCCCGACAAGCCTGACTGGCAGATGCACTGTCTGATTTTTCTAGTTTTAGATTATATGCTTTTTCTTCAAGCCATCTTCGTCTATTAACCTACATTCATTTTTAATTTTAATGCTCCAATCAATAATTATTTCACTTGACAGTTTCTGACAGTCTGCTGCTCCATTTAGCTGTTTAGCATGAATTTAAAAGGTGATTTCTCAGTCTGCACAAGTGAAGTAAACTTGCTCTTTCGTCCTCTGCTTTGGGGGGTATAGAAAGATAGGCATGTTCACTCTGCCCTGGGGAGTTTTTAATATAGAAATACTTCATCGTTTTCCATATAAGGAGAATGAGGACTACAGAGCCACTAACATTTTCTGTTATGTAGCATTTGGCTTATGTTATAAAGTTACTTGGAAGGCCGGATTTCTGTTCATTGGTATTGATACTGTGAGGTCAGCCCTGCAGCTGTATATTGAATACTCATTTTACGCAAGGCACTACGTTAAATGTGATGGGAAATTAATACACCGTCCCCAAGAAGTACGATGGTCAGGGAAAGAAGGCCACTTCCAAAATTTTGATAGGTAGAAATACTTAGAAAATGACAACTTTATTGCTGCATAGCTGCACTTAGGCTAAGTGGAATTCCTCCTTGGAAATTCCAAGTGAAAAGCTAGGCTCCAAAGTTCACGGTCATCTTTGTCTCTACATTATACACACACATAGGTGAGCATGTTGTAGTCAAGGGCAAACGTAGCCGAAGACCAAGCAGGGCGGGGAGTGTTCTTTCCTACTAGAATCACAGTGTTCACATTCTTGGCAGCTCAGATGGTGTCCGCTATAGCCGTTAGTTTACGTTTTGATAATTGACCAACGAGCATATCATATTTAATTCTTACTTGGATCGTGCCTCAGAGCACAGCATTGCCAGTGAAACACACTGCAAATGGGAAAGTAAGCGTTTTCCTTGGGAACTCACTTATTCCATCGGCTCTTCTGTGACTGTGAGCATGACCTGTAGGTTAGAAGTTCTGGAACAGAAGGAGGAAACTGGATCGTGTCACAGTGAACAGGAAAGGAGGTGCTTCATACTCCGTCTCCTTCGCAGTGAGCTCTGATTTTCCTCCTTGGTCTGGGGCCGTTTGGCCTCGCATATCCTGGCATGATTTAGGGAAGCAGGCCCTGACCTTCTGGTGCCCTCTGTTTCATTTTACTCCAGGCATATTACCAGGCACAATTCATTGTCATATTTTTGTGGCTAAAACTTCTCCGACTTCAGTACTGAGCCTTTGTTTTTCAGCAGGGCAAAAGAGCTAGCATTTTCTGGACATCACTGACCCTTTGCCACAATTGAGGTTTTTAAATAAACCTTACATGAACTTCATCACACTTTATGGTCACAGCTGTGCCAGTCGCTGATTAGGACTGTGAGTACTTGCCTGTTGCTTGTTTTGACTTAGCTCCGGTTTTTAGATTATTTACTTAGATCTGCTGCCAATTTTCATTGTACACGTACATAGGGATGCAAACATAAACTCTGTCCTGAAGCAGCCAGTGTTTTGGCTTCAGTGTCCCATAAGGACTGCAGGAACCAGTTTAAAGTGAGCAGAGCTGAAAGTGGTATGCCAGCCAGGCCGTCAGAGAGGGCCGGCTGGGTCTCCACACGCTTGCCACCCTTAGCCCCTCAGCCCAGAGGTGGCTTCAGGTCTGTGTCCAGGGCTTGCCACACTGACTCAGAGCTAAGTAACGTCTAGCTGGAGCTGGCACCGTTATGCTGGCGTGGTAATTCACAGTGAAACACATCACTAATGTACCCTCAGGTCCCCACGACCAGCGCCTGCTCTGTGTCAAGCTATCGTGGAATGTAAATCGTAGCTGGGAGCTACTCTATTGATTCACCTTGAGAAACTGCTGCTCTCTCGATGCAGGTAGCAGTAGGGGTTATACTACTGCTACCTGCATCTCCCACGTCTCCTCGAGAAACGTTTTATAGGGAGTTAGGTAATTGCTTCGTGAGCAAGGAAGTGGGTTCAGTAGCACCCATCTAACACAGTCTGCTTCTCTGTTCATCTCAGGAGAAGGATGTTTTTCTAGTGGGACCAAAAACCCTTCAGTCGTTGGCTATAGTCATCTCACTAGGGTGGTCTAGCCAGTGAAGCCACTTTCTTCCCCCCAACAGCTTGACACTGCCCACGTTTGCTTTAGGGACTCTATTTCCCTGGCCGAGCCAGCCCATACCCCCTTCTGAAGACACAATCTTTTCTTAAATATATGAACGTAATTCACAGGTACTGGCTGGGGCAGGGGGCAGTGGTGGTGGTGTGTTGCTTTCTTCATTGACTTGGTATGTGCATATTCTAAGCCATTAAGTCTAGTTCTTACCGTAAACCTTTGACTTGGCCATCTCTTTTCACCGTTTCCAGGTTCCTGGGGGAGGGGAGTGGTGGTATGTATCTTGTTATCCTCCTTGTTGTATTCTTTATAAGACACTCAGAGACTTTGCAATAAAACACCCCATGAATTATATCTTCAGATCAAGCACTGGGAACTGCACAGCAACATGGAGGCATCTGCCCAGAGCAGGCGTAGGCAGACTATGGCCTGTGGGCCATATCTGGCCGGCTGCCTGTTTTTGTAAAGTTTTATTGGAACACAGCCATGTCCATTCATTGATCTAATGTCTGCGGGTGCTTTTGCAGTTTAACTACAGACCTGAGTTGAGTAGCTGTGAAAGGGATGGTAAGCCAACACAAAGCCTGAAATATTTACTATTGGGTGCACTTCTGAAAATGTTTGCCAACCTTGGTCTGTAGAATTTGCAAGTCATAGAATTGCAACAGGGAAGAACTCGAAGTCCCACTCCTCCCACCCAAATTCGGTGAACAAATGGAGGATTAGAGAAAGAATGAGACTTGCGTAAAGGTCACAGAGCTTCTTAGTGGGAGAGCCAGAAACTGAACTCAGATTTTCCAGTTGCCTGTGTGAGTACTCGCCTCCTACTTTTGGAGGTGGAACGTTGGGAGTTTTACGGTTTACAGATGATAAGCCCTTGCAACACACTGAAATAGAGCTTCTTCAGTGGCAGGAGCTACTTTCCAAACTGATTTCCCCAGGTAAAATCACCAGCCAGGCTGGCATCGATATTCATTTAACAGCACCTACCCGATGCTAAGAGTGGAGGGAAGGGCTAAGGACACCGATGAATAAATGCTATCCTTATCCTCTGGAAATTTGGATGAGAGGAAGACTCAGATTGTTTTTTTTTTAAACATCTTAATTGGGGTGTTAGTGTTTTACAATGGTGTGTTAGTTTCTGCTGTGTAACAAAGTGAATCAGCTCTACACGTATGCATATATCCCCATATCCCCTCCCTCTTGCGTCTCCCTCCCACCCTCCCTATCCCACCCCTCTAGGGGGTCACAGAGCACTGACCTGATCTCCCTGTGCTATGCGGCTGCTTCCCACTAGCTATCTATTTTACGTTTGGTAGTGTATATGTGTCCATGCCACTCTCTCACTTCGTCCCAACTTACCCTTCCCACTCCCCGTGTCCTCAAGTCCATTCTCTACATCTGGATCTTTATTCCTGTCCTGCCCCTAGGTTCGTATGGAGGTTCCTTAAAAAACTAAAAATAGAACTACCATATGACCCAGCAATCCCACTATTGGACATATCCCCTGAGAAAACCATAATTCAAAAACAGTCATGTACCATAATGTTCATTGCAGCACTGTTTACAAGAGTCAGATATTTGCACATCCTTTTATTTGCAGTGTGTTTAAATGTCATCGTGGGGCTGTGATCACGTAAAAGGAAAGATGTGTTAATTCGGCCTTGGCGGGGTGTGGGTAAGGGTGTTGTCAGAGGTGGCTCCACAGAGTTGGAGATGTTTGAGCTGTGTCTCAAAAGAGAGTTCTTCAGGCAGAGGCTTGCAATGGATGTGTCTTGAGGGCCTCAAGGTGTGAAGTCCAGTAGTGTGGGAATACTTGTCTTACCACAGCCAGAGGTAGGGTGTAAGAGTATGTGACGAGGCGGGGACAGGAAACACAGTTGGAAATGTAGGTTGGGCCCAAATAGCGGAGCCCATGGCATTTCATGATGAGGACTTCAGTTTACATTCTGGGGGTTTCTAACCTGTAGATTTCAGAACACATGGGAGACCACAGTTCTTATAACAGAGGGCCTACCCATCCATGTGCGCAATAAGCATTGTGTGTAATTTTAGTAATTAATATCACTAACAGAAATCAGAGCTTCATCCCAAATATATGTAGCTGGCTGATACGACGATTCATCAACCCAAAATTCATTTAAAGTGTTACTAAACCAATAGTATCTTTTTGATCGCTGTGTATTTTCTTGATTAACAGATATTAAGAGTTAAATATCTATTGCTCAAAGTATGCAAAATTTTGGATTAAAAAATAATATTGGGAACTACTGCTGTTGATGACAGAGAGACATGCCATTTTTTGAGTTAACAAATAAATGGTATATAGGTTCCAGAGACGTGCTGCTCTAAATCTTATTAGCTGTGTGACTTGGACCAAGTTATTTAACCTCTTGAAGCCTTGGAATACTAATCTATAATAGTAGCATGATAACGTTTGCCTCTTACAGTTGTCATAAAGATACAACCATGTATGAAAAGCGTGTAGCATCCCATGAGATGCGCCCAGTACCGTCACCTATTTTTATTATTTTTGGTGGTACATGCAGTGTGTCTTAGATGTGACCCAGTGTGGAGGATGAGTTCAAAGGGGAGAGTTGTGAGACCTTTTGTTACCCAAGTGAGTAATAATGGGGGCCTGGAAGGGGCAGAGTGTGGGTGTATGGAGAGCATGGGGGAGTGTATGTCCACTGCAGGTAATAATGTTGAAAATGAAAGAACCCAACTTACGTTCACGCCCAAAGCAGTGGACTAGGTAGAGACTGCAGTTCAGTAAGCCTGCTCCTGTGATTTCCTGACACTGTATGGTGTGAATTAGCTGGCAAGTTCCATGGCTCTTAATTCCTGGAATTGATCTAGATAAGAATTCACCTAGGATAAATTTTTTAATTAGTTTAGTGCATTAATAACCCCTCTTTGCAGCATGTTAAAACTAGAATTAGAATATAAATATTCTGTTTCATAGAGCTTTCAAAGAAATGTATACAAGACAATATGTGACATATTCCAAATTTAAAAAAATTAAGTAATACTTACATATTATTAATTATTGGTGTGTCTGTGCTTAGGAAGAAACTCAGGATAAATATTAAGTGTCATCTGAGAGATTTGTATTTCCTTCTTTGTCGTATCTGTATATTCCAAAGTGAATATAGGTATTTAAAATTTTTTAAATTTTATATTAGAGTACAGTTGATTAACAGTGTTGTGTTAGTTTCAGGTGTACAGCAGAGTGATTCAGTTATACATATACATGTATCGTTTTTCAAATCCTTTCCCCTTTAGATTATTACAGAAAATTGAGCAGAGTTCCCTGGGCTATACAATGGGTCCTTGTTGGTTATCTGTTTTATATGTAGCAGTGTGTATGTGTCAATATGTATTTTTAAAAAGTGCTAAAAAGGAAAGCTTTAAAAGGGACTGGATCAGAAAGGCTGAAGGGAATTTGCCATCCCCCTCTTTTGGGGAAGCTGTTTACAAATGTTGGTGGGAGTGGGTGCCCTCCCAAGTGGGTTTCAGCTCAGTCAGATGGTGTTCTTCTAAATCTGGTGATATGGGGGCAGCTCATAAAGGTGGGCGGAAGTGAGAAATTAGAGTAGCAGCAGTGCGTGCTCATGGGGCCAGTCAGAATTGGACTGTTATGCTTTATTGAATTATTTTTAATATTACAGTCCGCCTAAGACATGGGATTCCTGTTATTTACCATCCTTTCTCAGTGTGCAAATTCTCACACACATGGGTGCTGGCACACGTGCGTGGGCATGCAGTGTAGGGGTGCCAGGCCCTCAGCAGGAGCAGCAAGAACACTGATGTAGAGATCAGGAAATGGGGTGCTTTGGTCTCAGCTCTGGTGCTTAGTTTGTAATAGACTTAAGGCCTTAACCTCCCCGAACCCAGCCTTTTCATCTGGGAATGAGGGATAATCATAACAGTTCTGACTACCTCACAGGGTTCTTTTGGAAATGCAATTTTTTTTTTTTGGCGGTATGCGGGCCTCTCACTGCTGTGGCCTCTCCCGCTGTGGAGCACAGGCTCTGGACGTGCAGGCTCAGCGGCCATGGCTCACGGGCCTAGCCGCTCCGCGGCATGTGGGATCTTCCCGGACTGGGGCACGAACCTGTGTCCCCTGCATCGGCAGGCGGACTCTCAACCACTGTGCCACCAGGGAAGCCCTGGAAATGCATTTTGAACAGATTATAAACCCCCGTACGCACGAGAGTTGTTTTTAATGTTGGCTTGGCCGCTCTTCAACATTGTGGTCCCGGGCAAGTGACCTAAGCTCTCTGGACTCCGGTACTGCAAAACTAGGGCAATTGAATCTAACTTTTTATCCATCCGACACAGCGGAGAGATAGGGGGTTCAGAAACACTGGGCCAGAGGAGCATACCCTGGGGCACTGATTGTCAAACTGAGCTGGCATCAGAATTACCTGGAGGGCTTGTGAAACCACAGATTCCTGGGCCCCAGGGTTTCTGATTTAATCTGTTGGGGCCTGAAAATACGCATTTCTAACAAATTCCCCCCATGATACTGATGCTGTGGTCCTAGGGACACCCTTTAAGGGTGAGGGCAGGTAGTAGGATGGTGGGAGAACTGTATGCATTATGAAAAACCAATTGAATTTAATATTTAACCCCGTCCTCCATACCCACCGAAATCGCCTAAACTAGATGTTTTCTGAGATTCTTTCCTTCTCCTGAATATTTGGTTCTCTCTTGATACCTCAGCCAGTAGAAACAAGAAGGGACTTCGGGATTAAGCAGGTCTCACACAAGTAGCCTAAATAACATTGACAAATCGTTATTCCGCGGCATCAGCTCGAATCCGGAGATGCTTATTCACACATGTGTGTGCACCAGAGGCCAGTGATGTCTTTTGGCTCTGTTCTCCTTTTTAAAAATTCAGTGAGTAAGCTGATTTTGTAGGAAAGTCTCAGAAAGCAATTCCTGTAAAGCCAGCATTGGTAAGTTGAAATTGAGGAAGCAGTGCTGATTAATGCAGTCTTATTGAAGCTTAATCATGTAGAGGTCCCCCTAGATTCAGAGTTTGGACAGAAACCCTCCTACTCATCCCTTATAGCTCCGTGGTATGGTAAAGTTCAGTTTGCTCACATGGTGTCTCCTTTTTCAGCTAGGGTTAATTCTTAAACTGGAGGGGATGAGTAAGAGAGAGAGTTGGCATTAATTGCTTCATCAACTGCTCTTGTGAGTCATCTCCTGCTTGTCTTATTAATTCAACTGGAAGGAGGAGTAACGTTATCTCTGGTTCCAAGGCCGGCTTCAGTTAACTAGGATACTCCCTCAGAGGGACTCGTGCTCATAGTTTCATTCACTTATTAAAGGAACGAATAGATTGTGAATCTCATTATCCTAGCATGTGTATATGTAAATACATAAATAGGAACATGTGACCTCTTGATGTTTATCAGTGATCAGATGCCACAGGCAGGATGTTAGCCCTGGATTATATTGAAGGTAATTGATTTAAAAAAAGAAAAGAAAGGGATGTGTTCAGGTTGATACCTTCCCCGAATTCCCCTCTCCTTGTTTCCCATTTGATTAACAGAGGTGTCGAAGGAAGAAGGGGACAATTTCCAAATAAAATTGCCTTTAGTTCTTTTTGGAGTTAAACACAGTAGCTGGATTATTTTGAAACACAGTTGTACGTCTGTTATTTTCTACTACTTACGTTCAGCTCACTCGTGTCTTCCTGTTTGGCTTGTACCTCCCCCTTCTGACTCAGTCTTGATTTCTCTTCTCACTCGACCAGACCACTGTTCTTCCTCTGCCTTTGACTTTTTCTTACTTGGTCTCCCTTGAACGGCCTTTTTCACTGAAGCATGTCTCATTTCGCTTTTCCCTGACGAAGAATATGGTTTATTCCCAGGCAGACACTCTAGATGGAAAGCACATCTTTCTCTTCACTACTAAATTCATTTTTATTCAGGAAGAGTTTACATACAGTGAAATGCACACATCTTAAATGTACAGTTCAATGAATTTTGATAACTGGATACGTCTGTGTAGCCAGCACCCTACTTGAGATGTAGGGCATGCCCATCACCCCAGAGAGAGTCTTTATTTCTCCTGCCTGTTAATTCCCATCCCCCCATACTCAACCACCGCTCTGATTTCTTTCACATGGATGAGTTTGGTCTGTTCTTGAACTTCATACAAACGGAGTCATTCAGTAGGTACCTTTGTTGTATCTGCCTCCTTTTGTTTAACTATCCTTTTTGAGATTCACCGAGCTGTTGCATGTATCAGTTCACGGTTTAAAAAAAAAAAAATCTGACTAGTAGTCCACCGTGTGTGTGTGTGTGTGTGTGTGTGTGTGTGTGTGTGTGTGTGTACTACAGTTTATTCACTCACTTGTTCATGGACATTTGGGTTGTTTCCACGTTTTGACGATTATGAAGAAAGCAGCTGTAAATACTCTTGTGCAAGTCTTTGTGGACATATATTTTCATTTCTCTTTGGAGTGGAATTATTGGGACATAGGGAAGGTGTGTAACTTTATAAGAACCTGACTGGTTTCTAACGTGGTTGTAGCATTTTACGCTCCCTCCACAAGTATAAGAAAGTTCCAGTTACTCCATAACCTCACCAGCATTTGGGCCCCTCATTCTTTTTAATTTTAGCTATTCTAGTTGTTCAATGAAGTAGTATCACATGGTTTTAATTGCATTTCCTGATGACTAATGATGTCGAGCATCTTTTTATGTGCTTTTTGGCCATTTATATATCTTCTTTTTTGTAGTTTCTGTTCAAGTTCCTTGACAATTTTTTAAATTGGGCTGGTTGCCTTTTTTTGATGTGTGAGATCTTTCTATATTCTGAATAGAAGTTTTTTGCCAGATGTATGTATTACAACATTTTTTCCCCAGTGTTTCGGCTTATCTTTGTATTTCTTTTTAACTGTGTTTTTGGGTAAGCAGTTTTTAATTTTAATGAAGTCTGACTTATTTTTTTAAGATAAATATTTTTTTCTGTGTCTTTATGGAGGTTTGGCCTACCCTCTGGTTACTGAGAAGTTCTCCTAAGTTTTCTCCCAGAAGCTTTTTAGGTTAGCCTTAATATTTAAACCTTTGACCTGTCTCAAATTAGTTTTAATGTATGGTGTGAGGCAGAGGCCAAGGTTCAATTTTTTTCGTAGATTTATTGAAATCTGTGAAATAATGATTGAAAAGATTTTCTTCCCTCATCAGATTGCCTTAGTGTCTTTGTCAAAAATCAGCTGACTATATTTATTCTGTTTCAAGACTGTTTTATTCCATTGATCTTCATGCTAAACTTATGTCAATACCATACTGACTCGATGAAAGTAGCTTCATGGTAAGTCAGGTGTTGTGAGTTCTCTAACTTTATTCTTGTTTTTCAAGATTGTTTTGGGTGTTCCAGATCCTTCAGAGCTCCATACACATTTTAGAATTGACTTGTAATTCTTTAAAAAGCCTTTTAGAATTTGTTTGGATTGCATTGAATTATGAGGGATCAATTTAAGGAAAATAAATATATTAACAATATTGAGACTTCCAATTCGAAAACATAGTGTATCTCTCTGTCCTTTTGTTTATTAATTTGTTTCAGTAGTGGCTCCCTACTTTTGGTGCAGAGGCATTGCATGTCTTTTGTAAAATGTAACTGTATTTTATGGTTTTTTTTTTGATACTGCCATACATTTAACTTTTTAGAATTTCGTTTTCAAGTTGTTTGATGTTTAGATAAGGAAATACAATTGATTTTTGTGCATTGACCTTGTCTGTGGACTGCTAACTTCACTTATTAGTGAGGGGAGATATAACCATGCCTTGTCCCTTACGTTATGGGGAAAGAATTGACTCTTTTACCATTAAGTGTGATGTTAACTATAACTTTTTCATAGTTGCTCTTTATTGGATTGAGGAAGTTTCCTTCTATTTCTAGTTTTCTTAGAGATGTTTGTTTGTTTTTATCAGCAATGGATTTTGAATTTTGTACAGTTCTCTTTCTGCCTCTAATAAGATATCATATAGTTTTTTTCCTCTATCTGGTAAATTACATTGATTGATTTTAAACTTTAAAGCAACCTTGAGTTCCTGGGGTAAAAACAAGTTATCATTATGTATTATTCTTTTTACCTCTTACTGAATTTTTTTTTGGTTGATATTTTATTAAGTATTTTTACAACTATGCCCATTAAGAATTGTCTTTAATTTTCTTCCCTTGTGTAGTATCTGCTGGCTTTTGGTATTGGCGTTATGCTGCTCTTATACAATGTGTGATGGAGTGTTCCTGTTTGCACTATTTTCTGAAAGAACTTCTGTAAAATTTTATTTCTTTTAAAAATAATTGGTGAAATTCAATAGTTGAAAACATTTGGGCCTGGAGTTTTCTTTGTGCAAAGATTCTAAAAGCATTTAATTTAATTAAAAAATACCATACAGCAAAATGTTCTTTTTTGGTTACTGTTCTGAGTTTTAACGCATGTGTAGCATTGCATAATTGTCACCATAATCAGGATACAGAACAGTTATATCGCTGTGTGCAGAGGATTTTGATAATGAATTCAATTTTTCTTAACAGATAGACTATTCAGATTTTTTGGGGGTTTTTTTTTTGGTTATGTTTTGGTAAATTATGTTTCTATTTTTTTGAAGAAATTGTTTATTTCATCTAAGTTATTGGCATATAGTTGTAATATTTATTATCTGTTTATTATCTGTAGGCTCTAGCGATATCGCCTTTTCCATTATTAATGTTATTTTGTTTTCTTGTTTTTGTGATTAGTCTTGCTACGAGTTAAAGAACAAACTGTTGCTGATTTTCTGTTTCACTGATTTCTGCTCTTATGTTTATTATTTCTTTCTTAGTTCTTACTTCGGGTATAATTTGCTCTCCTTTTTGTAGATCACTGATTTGAAATATTTATTCTTTTCTTTTCCTAGGTGCACAGGTGCATACATTTCTAGGATTATATCTTCCTAATGAATTATATGTTCTTAATGAGTACCCTTTAATTTTTATGAAATTGTTCTTTAGCTCTGGTAATTCTCCTTGTCTACAAGTCTGTGATATGGGTATGGCCATAAGAGCTGTAGCCTGTTCAGACTGCAGCCAAGGATTTGGGGTGAATCCTCACGTTTCAGCTGCACCACACAGATTTTGATATATATTACTTTTATTGTTACTTAACTCAGTATTTAGTTATTTCTATTTTATTTCCTCCCCAGGTTGTTTAATAGTTAAGTATTTTAATTCCCAGAAATATGGGGGATTTTTTAAGCTTTCCTTTTTTTGTTGATTGCTAAATACATTTTTGATTTACCTGTTTTTTGGCATAGTTGTTGCCTTAAAATTTTGAGGCCATTATGTTAGATGCATATATTTTCATGATCATAAAATCTTTATTGATTTTTCCTTTTGCTGGTACATAATATCTCTCATGGTCATTTGTAATGCTTTTTACCTTGCATTCCATTTGTCTGATATTAAAAGTACTATCCTAGATTTTGTTTTTATCTTCTTTTTTATAATCCCTTATTTTAATTTTGTTTTATACTTTCACTTTTAAATGGGTTGCTGTTTTTTTCCCCTACGTATTGTGTATAGTTTAAATGCAATATTAGTCTCTGTTATTTAGTTAGTGACTTTACACCCAATTTTACTTGTTTTAAGTATTTTTATTAAGACTTTTTAGTCTTGCTTAATGTTTTCGAATGCCATTTCTTTTTGGTTTTTTTTTTTTTTAAACTGCTTTCCTTCCTTCCTTTGGATAGATTGAATTTTCTTTTGCTGGTTTTAGAAGAATACATTTTATTTTATTCTTATAGTGTCTAGCTTTATCTTAACGTAAACCTAGTTATCTCTAAGACTTACCAATAATTTCCCTGCTCCCCAGATCACTCCCTAATTCATAACCATTAGATCTTTCCTGTCTCAGGAAAGATCCTGAGACCTAACTACCTTCTTTCCTCCAAGAGTTTCCCTAAATACTTATGTTAGTTAACGGGCATAACTCTGAGATGATTCAACCTCCAGCCCGTGCAACTTCCCCATCTTGTTTGGAACCGGAAGTAACTGATACTTTCAGCAAGTTCATTGTTCTGGCAAAGTGGAGGATTGAATTGAAGGGGGTGACACTGGAGACAGAGATACCACCTGGGATCTACTGCACTAGTCCCGGAGAGTTTCAGAGGTTGCAAGTGAAGACAGTGGCCGTCAGAGTGGGAGGACTGTGGAACGGTCAGTAGGTCTTGACACATGTGAGAGAAAGAGAAGGTGATGGTGCTAAGCATGAATGGCAAATATATTAAATTCCTTTAATTTTTTTTTACCCTATCACCTTCTTGAATTCTAGTTGCATGAATTTTTTATCAGGGTTTTGTTGGCAGGGTTAAATGAGGCAAAACCTAAAAGACATGGCATATATCCTGGTATAGAAATGATAATTTAGAAAAAATTGAAGAGTTAAAAAAATGCTAACTTCCACATTTCTGTCTAAGATGACTGACTGTATGAATGGGCATAGGGAGGCTCAGGTGACCTAGGAGGAACAAGTGTTTTGCTTTTTTGGTTTGGGTTTTTGCTCTTTTTCTTGCAGTGGGCAGGGGGAAATGTACTTATGTTATTTCTTTTTTTTTTTTTTTTTTTGCGGTACGCTGGCCTCTCACTGTTGTGGCCTCTCCTGTTGCAGAGCGCAGGCTCAGCGGCCATGGCTCACGGGCCCAGCCGCTCCGCGGCATGTGGGATCTTCCCGGACCGGGGCACGAACCCGTGTCCCCTGCATCGGCAGGCAGACTCTCAACCACTGTGCCACCAGGGAAGCCCCTTATGTTATTTCTTATTATTTTAAATTTGGGTCACCAATGGGACATCTAGGTAGCAGATAATTGAATATATAAGCTTAGAGCTGATACGAGAGAGGGATTTGAGAGTAGTCAGTAAAACTATAGGGGATCTTCCAGGAGGAGGTGATAGGGTCAGAAAGAGTAGAGATCCTTGAAAAAAAACATTGATAGCATGGATTTGGAGGATGGAAGATCCATCAGAGAAAATCAGGGGGACTGGGTTCTTAACCCAGTTCTGACACTAACTCTTTACTTAACCTTTTGAAAAGCACTTAATCCTTTCAGGGGCTTCTCTTTCTTTTGAGCCCTTTCCTCTCTCTCCCTCCCTCCTCTCCATTCTTCATTAATTCAACAAATATTTCTTGAATCCCTATTATGTGTCAAATTCTGCTCTAGGTCCTGAGGTTAAAGCATCAGATAAGATATGGGCTTTGGCCTCTGGTGCTGAGAGCAGGCAACAGATTCAACGATTTTTCTGTTAAGCATTGTGATGCATGTATGTTACAGAACCAAAGAGAAGGGGCATCTAAATCAGATTCAGGGGCGGAAAGAGGGAGTCCGAGCCTTTCGGGACACATGTCCATCAAACTAAGCTTTTCAGAATGCGAAGTAGTTTAGACAAGTAACCTAGACAGCGTGTACAAAAAGGGACAATAAAGTGCAGAATGGTATACAGGTGGGCTGAAGAAGCAGCTGAAGCGAGGCTGGCCTGACAGCATTGGAGAGGTTCAAGGTCTAGAGCAGGAGGGAGTGCCAAACCTGGGAGTTTTGGGTTTTATCTGGAATGGAATGCAGACCCACTGAAAGACTTGAAACAGGGATGTGAAAAATCAGGTGTGTGTTTTAGAAATCCCATTCTTCTTGTGCTGGGCATTTGGTGTGATAAGGACCCAGGCGGTGAGCAGGGAGCCCAGAGGAGAAATAGTTATAGAAACTCAGGTGACAGAGGAATGTTTACTCAACAACCATGAAGCACCTGCTCCATGGTCATCCCTGGCCTGTGTGCCGGGGATCCCGCCTGGACCTGGGCAGACAGGTCCCTGGTTCTCAGGGAGCTTGTAGTGACGATGGAAAGAGTGGGCAGAGTGGAGAGATGTAAATGAGGCGGCAGCGCCCGGAGGATTTGGTGACTCATTAGACGTTGGAGGTGAGTGAGAGGGTGGAGCTTCTGGTTGGGATAACTGGATGGGCTACCACTCCCTCTGGTGGGGGACCCAGCAGAGCTCAGCAGGGCCTGCAGGTAAACGTGTCTGGCACATAGTTGTATAAACAGGTCTAGACCTCCAGAGGGGCCTCTGCAGCTTACTTGGTTACTAAATGAAAGACGTGAACTAGGTGTTTAACATACTTGATTTTGTTCGGTTCCATGATTCAATTTCAGTCTGTCTGTTACAGTTGCTTCGCTAAGAACCAGACTTCTTTACATATCTCCCGTAACTTAGTATGGGGCTGGGTAAAACGGATGGTTTCTTAGTTGTTTTGATCTGGGATCCAGTACCATTGATTTCATTGCTCACCCTCCTGTCCCTTTACCTTTCTAGTCCTGGAGTGAGGTCACTACCTGGATTTTGGCTTGTTATGTAAATTGCTGCGGGCAGTGGTCATCATATTCACGAGTGCTTCAGCTTGTAGGGATTTGAGGATGATTTGGTCCAGTCTGTGCATTTGACAGACAAGAGAATAAGCCTGGGGAGGTTGCGAGGCTTCCAAAGTACGAGTAGGGCTGGGATTAGGTCTCTCAGTTCACTGGTCTCTTTGGCACTGCCTGCTCCCCCACCCCCTTTTCTTAGTCCACACTGGAGTGCTTACAGAGCAAGGCAGAAATGCTTTTAGGTGTATATTTGTGAACAAGTTTGGAAATGACTAAGCCTGTGTATGTAACTTGGAGACTTTTGTAAAGCTTGTCGAGAAGCATTGGATTACTCTGGCTCTGATGCAGGGAGATGGTGTCCTCGGGTGTCACCCTTGGAGTCAAGCAGCTCCCTTTGCCTGCTCGCCTGCTTTGGGGTGCCCTCCAAAGGCTCCCTGTAAGGCATCGTTTGACCCCAGGTAGAGAATCGCATTGCACTGCCGCTTCAAAGAAAAAGTAAAAAGAAGTGCAGAAACGACCGCACTGAGTGTGGGAAGCACTTCTTGTTGGTAAGAGTTTCAAGTGTTAGAGAAGGGATGTGTTGAAAGGACATTTACTTTCATCAGCTCAGAGCATCTGTTTTTTATTCTTTAAAAAGAAGCAACACCTCAAATTATGGCAGTCCCTAGGCAAGTAAGCACTTGAGATTTTGATCTGTACAGATTCTTCGATGGCGTGCCTTGCAGGACCTTGAAGTAGTGATTTGTAGCCCTTGACTGATTCTGTAGAATGACAGCCGGTTTTGGTGGGGAAGGGGAGAGAGAGGCAGAGATGGCTAAGGAACTGCTTTGTAAAACGGCAGATAAGCCATTTCTCTCAGATGTGGGTAGAAGTGGAAACTGGGCTTAGCAGACCCTGGAGAACAAATTAAAGGAGATAGGAAATGAAAATTCAACTCCGTGTTTTTTTTATTTTTAACTCGGTGCCCACCTCCAAAACATTCATGCAGTGTAGGCTCCATCGTATTTTTTCCCCTCTTTTATACAGAATTATATTTTTTTATTGTGGCAAAACATACATAGCATAAAACTTGCCATGTTAACCATTTTTAATGTGCAAAATTCAGTGACATTAAGTGCACGCGCAATGTTGTATGTCACCCCTATCCTATCGTTGTAATTTTTATTTTAGGCTAAAGTTTCCCAAATAAAGAAGATTGAGAAGTAGGGAAGCATCACCCTTAACCCCACGGTGCAGCATAACCACGGTTAGAATTAAGATGTTCATCTCCGCCTCTCTTTTTCTCATTCATATGGTTTTGTTCAAGCGTAGTTGCAATTTTGTTCATAGAGGTTATAAAGAGAATTTTCGAGTTGTTGGGAAATTTAAAGATGGTTCACTCAATTCCCCCCATTTTTTTTAGATTAGGAAACGAGTGGCTACAGGGGACAGTGGCTTGCATAGCTGGACAGTGGCCGAGCTGGGTCTGGTGTCCAGGTGCTCTGTCCCCTGAATCCCCTGCATTGGCCTGGTTTGTCTTTAGTTTCAAAATTATTATAAAAAATTCATTTGTGGTTTATTTTTAGGGTAATCTCTCTCTCTCTCTCTCTCTCTTTTTTCTGTGTGGTTTCTGTGTCTGGATTTTTTTAAAATGGTGTCTTCAAACAGGAATTTGTTTTAAACAAGAAAATCACAACATTCATGCCATTCCCAGGGCTTATCACCCACGACCGAGACACTGACATCCACTCCCTTGTTGCCTCTGTTCAGAAATTGCTGTATCCAGGATGTTACCTCCTTTTTTGTTTTTTGCCCATTTTGTTTTGCTGATTGCAGTAAAATCAAAGTTTAAAGGTGATAGTCATTTTCCCAAGCTGAGATTTTTTTTTTAGCCGGTTTCTTTTCCTTATTAAGATCTGTTTTCCACTTTGAATTGGGTGACAACTCAGGAAGCAGAGCCTTGCAGCTAAAAACAGAGTGTCTGCTAACCACTTTACCCCCTCAGGGCTGGCCTGCCTGTATGATCCCTTTCAGTCCTCTCCAGCTTCTAAATTCCTATCAGGGAGTCGTTTGGGCCTCCTCCGGCCCACGTTGGAGGTCTGTGGGAGGTGTTCACGGAGCTGGAGGAGAGAAGCTGGGGTATATTGTTTGGGTCGGCCATGGCAACCGCCGCAGTCAAAGGAACAGGACTAGTTTTGTGCTGCTCTGTAAATGGCCAGGATTCAGCCATTATCTCTCGACTTCTGCTCGGCACCAGACAATCTGATCTCCTGGTAAGCTTAAACTTGGCTCTCCTCTCCTGCCCTTCTTTGATCACATCCTCAGCCAGGAATGGACGTGGGGAGGGAGTCCAGAACACGGCGAGATGTGTACCCAGCAGAAACATAATGACCACAGAGGCAGAACAGGGAGTGTGTTCTCGTCTGTACCCCAGATACAGAGAAGTCCATTCCCAGATCCTTGCCAGCACTTCCTCTTAAAGGGTTGGGCACCTCCAAAGAGCCTGTGCAAATCACCAGCTGGACCAGCAGGAGGGAGCAGTCCTAGGGAAAGTCAGGGAAGACCCCAGCATGTGTATAGTTAGGGAAGCCGAAATGCACGACCTGCCTGCCCCATGTGTTTCATGAACATGTAATTGGAGAAGAGAGTGAGAATCACAGAGTAAGTCTGCATCGCTTAATAATAGCTTATTTTTCCTTGGCTCAGAATAGCTTTTGTCTTCATTCAGCAGATCATTTTAGGTGTCATTCAGTGTATTTTAAGCAGTGTGTTTCATCCTGAGCAGATGAAGAATTTTTACTTTTTTTTTAACTCAGTACTGTGTTGCTTCCTCTTCCTCGGAAGTGTACACATGTATGGTTTTTAACGCTGATGAGTAAAATCTAGGTGGTCAAGTCCTAAAGTCTGAATGTGTTTCTGCTAAGGGGCACCGTGGATTCTTATTCAGAATCAGGCGAGTCTGACATTGCACTTGGGGAAGTCTAAGGAAGTTGGTGAGGGCTTCTGTTAATAAAAACAAGTGTCTCTTTTTCTGCTTATCACCTTTCAGTATCTGCTGGGCTGGCTCACTCAGTGTGGTCTGGCTTAGCTCTCCCTGGAAGTCACATTGTGCTTGAGAGCTCTCTTTTACTATGACCCACAAACAGTCTTCAGACTTCACCCTAAGGAGCCAAAGGTAAAAACCATGAATAAACAGTGCAGCAGCATCTCCCATTTCTGAATTCAACCCTCCCTGAAAGCCACTTGGAATCTGCCTCTGAATTCAGTGAGATGTGTTCGTTTTCCTTCTGCTCTCCTATCCTCACCTCCTCCTAACCTACTGCGTTCCACTCCCCTTTTATTTTTATTCATTTCATAGTCTCTGACAGGGAAATAGTTACTCAATTTGTCAAAGGCTGGGTGGTGAGGTCACAGCTTCTGAGATTAGCCTGTAATTTGTAACAGTTTCAGACGGTTGACAGCAAGATTTTGCTTGCTTGTTTCTGCGCTGTTTTTGTTGGTCTTTTCAATGCGGTTTAGGAGTAATGGAGAAGTTTCTTTCTGCGGGGGGAGCTACTGAACCCTGGGACACAACAGATAAGCGAACACAGATGAACTTCAGCAGGCTCGTCACATTTCTTGTCCGGTGGTGAACTGAACGTTGCACAAAAGAGAATGAAAACGGGGCTTTTTCTGGAAGTCAAGATCAGATATTAATTTCTGGACAGACTTGGTGTTGCATGGGTTAAATTTTTAAAAATTCTTACCTGGTTGTGTTTTCTTGACCTGTTGGAGCTCTTCTGCCTTTTAAAAACCTTTAGCTTCATTGAAAAGGCAGGCCATGTTAAACACTGTATTTTATTTTATTGAATTGGAAGGACAGTCATAGAATCTGAATTTTAGGGCTGAAAGGGCCTTAATCTAACCTCATGTTCTGATTTCACAGGTGAGAAATCTGAGGCGTAGTGAGGTTAAATTAGACTAACCCTACAGCACACAGCTTGTGTGTATTTAAACTGGGACTGAAAAAACCAGCTCTCCAGAGACACCTAGATGAGTGTTTTTTCTTCATTGGACACAGTTTTTTAGCTTCAGTTAGGATTTTTTTTTTTTATTGAGATTAGTTTTAAAATGGGTTGGCCTTGAATATTTATTATTTTAACTTAATTGAAATATATGTACTTACCATATAATGGGGAAAGTGTATATACATATGTTGAATAGGTTTTAATGATTTCAGGTGTACCATAGCAACTAGTTGTTTTAATCCTGTCTAGAAGAAGGTTTATTTGTTTAAGAAAAGCCCAGTGTTGTGTTAAGCATAGACTTGGAACAATGAAGCGTCACCTCCTAGGTACTGGGAGTGAGAGTGGGAGGGGTAGTGAGTGGTGGTCCTGTAGGCAGCACAAACACATTTCTGTTCTAGCCTCCCACACGTGAACACAGTAATTTATCCATGAAGTCCTTCTTCAGTGGGACTCACTAAGGATAGAGTGATGTGTTGAAACTTGAAGATTCTAGGCGCTGCTTAAAGAAATAATGAACATAGTCAATTTGCAGTGCAGGTGAAAAGTTAATCACTGAGAGGTGGAACTGGTTGCCACTTTTTTGTTTGTTGGTTGGTTTTTTTCTCTTAATCATCATTCTTTAGAATTTTTAAAATTGAGGTATAGTTGATGTACAATATTGTATAATTTTCAGGTGTACAACATAGTGAATTTTTAAAGGTTATACTCCAAAAGGTTATACTTTTTTTTCCCCCCTCGTTACCTCTGTAGCATCATCTCTTGCTGTGCCTTTGGAATGGATGATTGGGATGGGCAAGTCCGCTCTCCTGGTGCTCCTAGCAGTCGAGAAGCATTGTGGGTGAGATGTGCGTGCAGGGTGGCCCTCCAAACTCAGGAAGGGACCTCATTCTCTTCCTTGGGCAAAGCTTCCCAGGGCCTGGTGGGTCGCTTCCTAGTGGGTTGGGCTGTTTGGTGAGAACGGTACCCATTGGCTATCAGGAGTTGATTATTTATTTGTACTTAGGTGCCGTGAGGAGACTTAGTTTATGTTGTTTAATCCATGCTTAGCTTTGTTAGAAGTGGGTTAAAAATTCAGAAGGAAGCAATGTTTGGTCCCTTTGGGGAGGCACAGGTTGGTCGTTTCTCTGGAGAGGGCAGCACCACATGAGTAAATTAAAAACATTTGAAGCTAACTAAACAATCTGGTGTCACAGGACCACTAGCCTAGGGGTCATGTGGCCAAGGTCCCAACAAAAAGTGAGGTACAGAAGAAAACAAATCAATCCTAGGCTCATTCCTTTACTAACTGAAAAACCTATAGCAAATTATGGAATATTTTGGAACCTCAGTTTTCTTCACCTGTAAAATGGGTATAATAATTCCTGACTCATTTGTGCCTTGTGAGGATGAAATCTGTTGACATCTGTGAACACCTACACAGTATCTGTACTATCAGTGGTGGAGATGTGTAAATACAGGGTTTTTTCCCCACTATTTTTACTTAATATCTCTCTACCTTGGTTCATCAACTGTAAAAAGATGCTTCACTAGATGATAATTAGGTTCTATTTTGGCTCTTTAAAAAAAAAAACAATAGATTATCTTCTTGATAACAACCAGAAAAAAAAAAAATGAGAATTAAGCCCAGTGAGAGTTTGTCTCTTTTATGAGGGATTTGGGGAGTGGTGGGCAACTACAGGGAAAAAAATTATAGAAAAAAAGAATTTTAAACTAATAAGGACCTACTGTATACCACAGGGAACTCTACTCAATACCTTGTAATGGCCTATATGGGAATAGACTCGAAAAAAGAGTGGATATATGTATACCACATTCACTTTGCTGTATACCTGAAACTAACACAACATTGTAAATCAACTATACCCCAATAAAAATTTTAAAAAATAAAGAATTTTAAAAAGGGAAAAATATTAGGCTTAGCTTTCCAGAGATCACCCCCCCCCCCCAAATTTAAGTGCAAAGAAGCAGCTAATAAAAGCTCTAAAGTGCTTTTAGTCCAGAAACAGAATGGAAGAAGTGTTGTTAAAGAGATGAATAAACAGCTGTATTCTAAATAGCATCTCAATAACTGGGATTTGAAGGGAATAGAAGGCCTGAGAAGGGCCTTCAAGGAGTCTGAGGGTGAAAAAGTAAACAGATATTTAAGGAAGTGGAGATTGTGACGATTTGGTAATAACGGATTTACTTGCTCTTAGAATTACTTTGTGCTTAATACTTAATTACACAGTCTTCCCTTGGGGGATTGGTTCCGGGACTCCTCAAGAGTAACAAAATCTGAGGATGCTCAAATCCTATCAACCTGCTATTGCTTGAACCCGTGGATATGGACGCTTGGACCATATGCTAATAATATGCTAAGGAATTCTCCTGATTTATAATCTAAAGCAAAATTATCTAATGTATGTGTTGCAATTGAAATCCACTTAAAATAAAACGCATTGGTAGGTGTAATGGCTCCCCATTCTCCACCCTGCTGGGGTGTTTCCACTTAAATAGTGCCAACACCACCATTTTAAAGTGCAGGGCAGCGTCCTAGAGGATTAAAGAAGCCTTGCCAGCATTTCCCTAAAACTCTTACTGATGGAAGTATCATACCCACATAACAAGGGTGTTTAAGAGAGAGATGAGCTGAGAAAATACTGCACTAAAAGTGTCCCTAGTTTTTTCCTCCCTTTAGCTTTTAGAGTCATAACTACCTTTTTCTTGAAAATGAGAAGGGGAGAAAACCCTTTTTCCATTATTCCTGTGAGAGATGTTTCAAAACTCTCTGGGTCCGCCTAAACCTAGGGGCTTCGTGACAGCTGGACCTCTGACCAATATAGGTCCGAAAGTAAATTTCTTTCTTTCCTTCAGATGTTCCTCTCCAGAAGAGAAGGCAAGCCCATTACTTCTTTAGAGTTTCTTAATGATTATTCACTTTTGTTCTTACTTCATGTTTCTCTAGTAAAGATTTAAATATTTAATTTTGTGTACTCCTGGAATTAACTGCTTTCAAATAGACTGTTGACTCAGAATATTTAAATACATCAAGCGCTGACTTTGTTAGAAGGAAAAAAAAAAAACCTCAACATTTTCAGGCAGTAATCAATGTGAAATGCAGAAGTTTCCTAAATAGAGTACAGTAGAATGAACGTAATTTAACTTTTTTTCTTAGAGATTTATTGTCATTTCTCTGAAGTTATTACACTGGTAAAGTAGAGTCATGCATGAGGCCCCGGAAGCTCATAATTCTTCTTGATGCCATGGCCTCTGTCTTATCCACTTTTCTTGGTTGTCATGTCTTAAAGCTCCTTTCATTTGCCTATATCTGATCTGTTGTAAACCTACGGGAAACTAGATAAGAAAGCTTATAAAATTACTGGGCTGGATTGTATACCCTAATCCTAACCCCTGACTCTTTCCAGCTATTCAGTTTGGCCCAAGGCAGTCCTGGCCATGTTCTGGGTGGCAGAGGCTGTGAGTGTGCATGACATTTAAAAAAATTAGTTACGACCCAAATGGGCATTGGATAAAATAATAAAAATAAGTACAGTCACTTCTCTTGCTTAAGCCACTTACGATTCAAGACAAAGCTACTATTAAGACATCTTATAGGACTTCATTGTGTACTGCACGGTATACATGGAGGCCTGTTAGGTATAGACCAGGAGCTTCAGAAGAAGTCTCAGTGCCAGCGGGGCCCAGAGCTCTGGATTTGTCCCACATGCCTGGCTGGGCATGGGGTACGTAGGTAAACACCTGAGAAACTGGTGACTTAGAGAAACCCATGGCATTTCTCTTCAGCCCCTGTGATCCCAGGAAGCAGAGGAGAGGTGGTGATCTGAATAGTATGGGTTTGCTAGCACTGCCACTTGTGCTTCTAGTCAGCTCCTTTTAGCTGAGGGAGGAGCAGCTGTGGAGTTTTACGTACACACCAAAATACTTACTCGGCTCATAAGATAGGTAAGAAGGCACAGTGATAATTTATATACCTTGTGGGGTTTTTCTTAGGCGTATTTTCCCCTTAAGTAAAAACAGTAGTTTATAAATGGATCCTTTTCAGAAAGATTGTAAGTCTGACTTTTGGAACTCATAGAAACAGTGTATAGATAGCTGGGCCCCAGGTAAGTCCACAGAGTCCCACGATGGCCCTAGGACCAGGGCCATCACAGTCTCCAAGGAGCCTTGGTGCCGAGGAGCCCCTTCAGCTGGCGGTACATGGTTATACAAGAGTGGCCATCATGGTTTGTAGGATAACAGTGAAAAGTGTGAGTAGAAGCAGGTCATTATTTAACTGATAAAATGAGTGAAACTAGCAAAGGGCCTGAGGGGAAGTGAACTCACTTACTGAAGTGGGTCCAGCGGGCCCAACTAAGAACAGGAAGGAAGTTAAGGTAAGGAGAGTTGGACTCCACTTGGGGAATAACCTTCTAACATCAGGACTGCCTAAAAATAGAACAAGCTGATTGAAGAGGTAATGAGACCTCCATCAGTGGAGATGTTCAAGCAGAGATGGGAGGACCTCCTGAATTCTCCAGAATTCTCCAGAAGGGAACCATCTGTTGAACAGAGGGTTTTAATGGATGACTATTCCTTTTTCTCCTAACACTGAAATACAGTATTTAAGACACATTTGTGTCCCAGTTTTTAATTGGAAAAGATAACAGCATTCAAGTTATTTTAACAAAGGCAAATAGCCATACCCCGATACAGTATAACTTTTTGTTTTGTACGTTATGTTCCTCGTTAGCATACACATAATTTCTGTAAAACGGGACAAAATGAACAAACAAAATGTTATTTTCCTTCTTTGAGGAGCGTAATAGTCAGTATGACTCATCTGTTTTTACACTTATAAGTACTGAAAATGAGATAGTTAATGGTATATTTTTATGTTATTCCTTGTTCAGATGTTTAAACTCCTTATTAACAAAGCCAAAATTATATTCGAAACGTGGGAATCTTACATAGTTTATAAATTTTTCATTGTTTCAAGATTTCGACTTTAGTATTTCTGCACATTAGTGGTCCTTGAGGGTTATGCAGGGCAAAGTTCTTTCAACTTGTGTAATTATCATGCTGGATTCCCGGTTTTTCTTATGCCAGGGTGGGGTGTATTTTAGCGTAAACTCTGATAAAGGGTTATTGGGGGTTGGATGGTGAGCAGAGACTTCCAGTGAACAGAGAACCTGTGACTTACTCTCTGTGCTTTTCCTAGCTCATCAATTTTTTTTTTTTTTTGCGGTACGCGGGCCTCTCACTGTTGTGGCCTCTCCCGTTGCGGAGCACAGGCTCCGGATGCGCAGGCTCAGCGGCCATGGCTCACGGGCCCAGCCGCTCCGCGGCATGTGGGATCCTCCCGCACCGAGGCACGAACCCGTGTCCCCTGCATCGGCAGGCGGACTCCCAACCACTGCGCCACCAGGGAAGCCCCCTAGCTCATCAATTTTCAAAGAATTTGAATATAATTAAATACATTTCATAATAAAGTAGGGTGAACATAATTTAATCTTTCCCTGAAGGTACTTCAGAGTCTTGGAGTGCTCTGGGGTCATGGTGAACAGCAATTACCTTCTCACGGTGGGTGTGCAGAAGGAGATAGTTAATAGAGTTCCGTTTGATCGAGTCCTGAATGACCAGGACATTTGTTCTATTGTTATAGGGAGTCCAGTGTGAAGACTTTGGAACTAGCGCTTAATGTTAAATTCTCAGGCAGGAGAGAATGTAATAAAAGATGGCTTCTTTGGTTTTGAGAGGCTGAAAGTTGATAATAATTCACATGGACGTGGTAGTATAGAGCACTTTCTCGTTGCCTTTAAAGCACTGTCACGTACCTTGTCGTTCATTAGTTTTTTATGACAGATGAAGCGCAGCAAGTTGAAGTGACTTGGGAAAGGTCACATGGTGTATATATATAGTGGCTGAGACCACTTGACTCCAAATTCAGTGTCCTTTTTAGCATTCCCAACGATACTAAACCTTGGCACACACTGAGAGTCTTGAGTCCTTACCGTGTTCTCTGCGCTGTATGTGAATTACCTCATTTAATCCTCACAACAGCCCTATGAGCTGGTAGATAACAGTCCTTTCGGTACTGTTATGATTCCCATGTTTAGAGATGAGGACACAGAGGCACAGAGGGGTCAGGGAGTACAACTTAGTGCGTGGCAGAGCTGAAATGTGAACCCAGGAGCTTGGGTTCCAAAGCCTAGCTCTCACCATGATGCTGCCCCGACTGCTCAGTGTACAGATACACCGCCATTGAGTATATCAAGAGCAATGCATCTAGAGGTATCTTCCTATCTATAGAGACCTATGCGGGGTCTGGGATCATTATGACTGAGGTTTTGAACCCAAATCTGCCACATTATTTAGCCTCTGAGTCTCCGTTTCCTCATCTCTAAAGCAAAAAGGTAGAATAGTCACTGTCTTGGAAAGAATGGGATGAGATATATGTAAAGCACCCACTGTAGTGCTTACTTAATAGCCTTTATTTTTTAAAGTGGTGCTGCTTTTGTTACTATTATTATTGTGCATTCATAATGGCTAAAATCATATTAAAATTTTTTAAAGAATAAGCTGTTTGTTTTTACTTCTCATTGTGTGAATGTGTGTGTATTAATTAGATCTAATTGTCTTTCTTGAATTCTTAAAAATAGGCAAATCTTATAATTACATTTGTTAATATTATTATATCTACTTATACTTTATAAGTTTATTTCATTAGAGAGCTAGCAAGTTGTCTGAGGACCCAAAGTAATTGTCCAAATTATTTGTCAGATAGTTTATTTGTGGCTGTGATAGAGCTGCTAAAGTACAGGTTCGAATTTAAAAGCAGAGAGAAATGTTGATTTCAGTGGTTGCAAACAGGTCCATTATATAAATATATAGAGCTCATTAGAAAATACACAATGATCACCTTTATTCTGTCTGAACACCCAGTGCCTAGAGCTTCCATTTCTACTCTATTTCAACTACATTTGCATGGTTTTTTTTTTTGAAATTATTTGTTCACGGTGTCTTCCCAGTGAATGTTTATTTACCACCCTTTAATTAACGTGTTTTCTTGGTGTTGCGCTTCGGGCTGTACACTCTTTATAACACAGGAACTGTGTTGGCTTAACTAATGGTACCTACTTAATAAATGGAAGTGATGGTAACTGCTTCACAGGTGCTTTACATTTTTAACTTTTTATAGATGCCAAAAAAACCTATCTTTTCACATCTGTTTACATTTCAAATAGGTGTTTTTTCATTTTTCCTTAGAGAAAATGATAATACTGCGTATGCATTTCCAAACTATGCATATTTCTTCTTCTTTCCTCTTAGGAGTTTCTGTTCATTCTTTCAGTAAATCTTACAGAGTACTTGCTCTGGGCTGCGTATTCTCGAGGTTCAGGGAGTATCGTAGTGAACAAGACAGACCAGGTCCCTACCCTCAGAAGCTTTGCCATGAGACCTAGTGATGAAAGGAGCAAGTCATGATTTGGGACCTTGTTCCAAAGGAATATTTCTGTGACACATTCCATGAGATCCTGGCCAGAAATCGTCCTCGTCACTGCAGACTGCATGAAGCTTGCAGCACGTTATTTCGTCATGCATTTAAATTAGGAAAGGCACAAGTGGTGTTGCAAGCACTGAAATAAGTTGTCTTTTGGCTCTTTTCTTATTGTCTCTCTTCTCATCTCCCGCTTTTGCTTCGTCTCATTCTCCATTTTCAGAGCTTAGTCATTATCTCCTAGTCCTTTCCTAAAATGTAATCAGGTGACCTCAGGGCAGGAGGCATGGGTTGTCTAAACGGCACCAGCATGATTTATGAAGGGGCTTGGATGGGAAAGAGTTTGTCACGCTGAGTAATCAGGTCTGACTTTAGGCAGCGCTAACCTAATTTGGGTCCAGTAGAATATGTCTGGGCAAGCCACTCTCCCTCTTGGTACCTCCATTTTCTTGTTATTAGTGTAAGAAGTCGCAGTACAGTGATTTTCTGAGGTCCCTGCCAATGCTGCAATTCTGCGATTCAGATATTCCTGAAAAGTTGAGTGTACTTTTTTTTCAATAAGTGGAAATATATTTTCCAACGAGCCTGGAAATCTGTTTTACAATTATCCTCTCCCCGGGTTTATAACTTATTATCAGTGTGTTGTGGCTTCTAACGCTGTGACTGCTCTAAGCCCATCAAGAGGTTAATTACCTGTAAAGAATAAGTTGCTGCTGAAGACCTGTCAGACATTCAGGAGAACTTTGGAGTTAATCTCTCCAGTAATGTGAATAAATAAATGTCCTTCATGTACCTAGTTTCCAAGTGGAGGCATAACAGCAGTGGGCCGTATAGACTGGAGAAGGTCAAGTTCCTGATGGCGTTGAGTACTGAAGATCGTCATCTATCGGGGTTGTCTCTTCTTCCGAGAGCCTCACCAATCAGAGCACAAATAATACTTTCAAAAAACAACTTATTCTTCCGTGGACCTGAATAGTACCATTAAAATTTTTTTTTTAATTTTTAACTTTAAAATTTTTAAAGTAGAAGTATAGTTGATTTGCAGTATTTCAGGTGTACAGCAAAGTGATTCAGTTATATGTAAATATATAGTTATATATATTCTTTTTCAGATTCTTTTCCATTGTAGGTTATTACAAGATATTGAGTATAGTTCCCTGGGCTATACAGTAGGTCTTAAATACCATTTTTGATTTTTTGTTTAGTCTTGTTCTCCTATAGTGACTGTAAACTCCAAATGAGGAAACAAATGAGAACATATGTCGAAAAACATTGTAACGGCCAACAGAGTTCATCTTCTTTCCCATTCTTTTCTGTCTGGAATAGAACAGCCCCAGGCCTTTAAACTTGCTTTCCTATGACTTAAGCAGACTCAAGCACTTTAGCCCCATAATACTGCCTGACTCACAGGCTCTGTCCTGAAGAGTATTGTCTTGATTTGCTCTAAAATATACCAGACAGGAAATTCCTGCTGCATATAGGAAAGGTCATGTGTTTACAGACACACACACACATCACCAAGCATATTGCCATGCTTCCGTTCAGTAAAGCACTGAGAGAAAGGAAAGAGCTTTCTAACCAGCTTTTGATGTTTGTCAGGAGTATCATTAGTGGGAAACTCAAGATATTAAATTTAACTTTATGAAATAGTTTATTGGTAGTTCTAGAATGGCACAACTTTTTAGGTAGCACCGTTTGTCATGGCACAGGACACCAAGTGTCACTGAGAATATTCTGTGGAAAGTGGGCATATAAAGAATTCCCTTTTCCCTCCATTACCCTTCTTGTATTTTTCGGTTTGCTATATTATGTTGAGTGAGGATGGCTATATTACGTCAACAGCATGTTACAACTTGTCAAAAGTTACTCAGCCTTCAATGTTAACCTGCTTCAGTGTTAAGCAGGTACTTACTTAACCATTTATGAATCTCCTTGGTGCCCAAGGAGAAGGCCAAAGTTAGGGGTTTTGCCTGTCCCTGAGATAGAGTCCTCAAACAGGGAAGCCTTGAATTCTTAACCGAGTTGGTATTCTAGTACTGTACCAACTTGCCTCTGGAGTTAAGCTTAGAGCCCTCTTTACACTTATTCTTTCTGCGACTTCAGAGCTATTTCAAGAATTATTTCTTTATTCACTTGTACCAAGTGTGTTTCCTCAGTTTATAGGGAGGGACAGACTCCCAAGAGACAGACATTGCGTTAGTCCTTTTTTTTTTTTAAGCAAGAAGGTATTTTAAGTAAAGCCACTAAATGATATGTCTCATATTCATGTAAATTCATCAAAATTGTTTTGACCTAGTGTCCACTATCTGACTACTTTTTACTTCAGGTAATCATTGTGATGCAGTGTACACAAGTCCCTGGAGTTTGAAAATAAACTCAAGAGCTAATGTTATTAGTAAGTTCTCAAGTCTTAGTGATACAGGAACTCAGTGACACATAATCCACAGGAGGTCCCTGGAGGAAGTGAGTTTTCATGGGAATGTCACATACCTTTGCTATTAGAAGCATGATGGTGTTAAAGGTGGCCAAGTGAAAGGACAATTTCTCTATGTCTTATATTGTGTTTGGTGAGGATTTCTGGCAGAGGATTTTTTTTTTTAGCCTCCTGGTTGCTATGGCAATACTGATTTTATAGAGCTTTGGTGACCTCTACAAGTACCAAATAAAGTTAGGTATGATGAAGAAAGCCATATGTGTCCTAAATACAGATATAGAGATTGAATTTCTATGCATCTTTTCCTTCATTACCCATGGTACTTGTGTGTGTGTGTGTGTGTGTGTGTGTGTGTGTGTGTGTGTGTGTGTGTGTGTGTTTGTTTTTCTTCTTTTATCCAGGCTGCTTGGGGGGAAAAAAAAAAAAAGAACTCCGATTCATAGTATCATTGTCTTTTGTGACAACTTGAAAAATACATGTGAGCCACACACAGAGTATTTACATTGATAAGTGTCGTTTATTCCATAGAAGTGGAATTTTGGATCCAGAAGTAGGATATTAGATTGACCTGCAAAGATGGAAGAAAGGTGATGACTTGGCCTGGGGGTGAGTCAGTCCTCAGTGGCTCTAGAGGAAATCCTGCCATACCCTTAGGATCCTGAGCCCAGTTCTGTGGTGTTCTAGTATTTGATGTGCAATTCCCTTAGCACAGTGGTTAAGAGCAAAGGTGCTAAATGTGGTGTGACCTGGGACATATCTTCAAATATTGCTTTTTCCCTGTAGTAGGCAAAAACTCTAAGATGTCTCCCAAGATTCCGCCCCCTGGTGTACACCTCTGTAAATCCTTTCCCCTTAAGTGTGGCTATATTAAAATGGTCTGTTTTTTTTTTGATTAAAGATATTTTCAGTTCTAAAAAAAAAAACAAAACAAAAATACACATAGTATCATTGTCTTTTGTTTTCCCAGGGAAATTCTGGGTTTGTTTCTAAGTTCATTTTTCTACAACCCTGAGTTTAATCTTTCCAGATAAATCTTCTTTTTCCCCTCTTACAGACACCAGGCATTTTGCTTTGTGTATGTTAATAGGTGTCAGGTTCCTCTCAAAGAATTAGAAGAAATGCCAGTAATTTCATAGGGCTCTTGAGTATGATTTTTTTTCCTTGTTTCTTTATATATTGCACTTTGTGGACTTTACCTTTCAGGTGTCTGAAGGTGATACGAGAAGACTCTAAGATTTCACTGGTAGTATCAGATAATCTTGTCACCACTGATATATATTAACATATCTGTGAAGTAAACTCTTGTGGTTATTTCCTTATCACAAAAGTAGAAATTTTAATTTTGGAGATGAAGCAGTTTTTCAGATGTATTAAATAGATTTTGTTACGGTGAGGTGAGAGGTACTTTCGGTGGAACATTTCTCATGTACTAGCCAGTAGATGGCTTGGCTTCCTGGTTGTAATTACATGCCAAAGGCCTGGTGGTTATTATTTTAGAAGCTGAGTTCATCATGGATTCCCCGAGCACGTAGAGTAACGCACCCTGATTGTCCACATTAAGATTGTAATTCCATCCAAGGTTTATAGTGTCATCATAGAAACTAGATGGAATTACAGCCCCAGGAACATTTTGGAAGACTGCATTATTTATTGACATACTTTAGAAAGTTAAATAATTTTGTAAATATCCTGAAAGGTCATGGGACTTAGAAACATAATCCTGGCCACATAGAAGGTTATCAGTAAATATTTGTTGTTTATTAGATTGACTTCATTTACGTCTTTAAATAAACTGTGTTTTTTAAAAAAAAGTCTGGGGAGGTTGTCCTTAAGTATTTGTAGGGCTTAAAAAAAATCTTGCCTTAAAAGTCTCATAAGGTTTTCTGCTTGTTAGTGATAGAAAAATTGGCTCCCCATATGAATATATTATTTAATCTTTTTTGTTTCTAGCCTGGAGTGTAATACTGAGTGGGTCCAGTGGCAGAGAATCTTTATTTCAGGCAAGTTTGGCTATCCTAAGTAATTCTTCCTCAATAAACATCTCTTTCCAGTATAATCCTCAAAAACCTGTGTGTCTCATACCTTTGAGGTGGACCCCTGTGAGGGGAATAATTACACAATCAGAAACTCTGGTTGTGTGTTGGAATATTGAATGGGTGCTTTTCTGATTGGTCTTAATTAGGGCAAGAACTATGAAGATAATTCACTAATTCATGGTGTGTTACCAGATTGGAAATGGCCTCTGTTTTTCATGCTTCTGGATATGCTACTTCAGAAGACTATATGGTTGGAAGTTCAGAAGGACACATTATGTATTTCAGAATCTGATGTGGTTTTTAAGTTTTAGACTCTGTGTTATTTACTGTAGGATGATTATATATAATCTGTGTAACAAGGTATTACTGGAAACGTTATTGCCTGCGCCATCATGCCCTGCAAGATATAGTATCAAGAAGCTAAAAGTCAATATGTTTTGAGTAAGTTTTGTGAATTTGCATTTTTGTGAATTTGCAGGCATGTGTGGAGGAGTCTTCAAAAATACAGAAATTTCAACTACGGAAATTTGGTATTATGCCATTCTTTTAATTATCCAAAATATTTAGAATTTGTATACAATTATATTAATCACCCGTTACTTAAATTTTTTGTTCCTGGAGCTATTCCATTTTTAAAAGTGTGCATATAGAACAGAGAAATATTTAGAAATATACAGGCAGAGCTAAAGTCACTATTTCTGCTCTCAAAAGAATTTATCGAAAAAGAAAATATCTCACTTTGTGAAATTATATTTTTGTTTAAGGGCTTGGTAGCACTTGGAGAATGTTTCAGCTTTTAACAGTTTAAAGATTGAGCAATGACTGGTTTCTCTGTTTCCTGATTTGTTGCCACGTAGTAAACTGTAACTTCTTTTTTATCACCTGTAAACATTTTGTCAGCTGTGTAAGTTAGAGGCCGATTTAACTGATGCATCTCACCACTGGCAAAAAGCAGTATTCTCTTCAGCTTGTAACAGGGAGGACAGCTGGGTTTTCTATAAGAAGTCGACTTTAAAAGTGGTGGTTTTTTGGCATGTGGCGTGGGTGCAGCAGCAGTTCTGTGCCTGCCTTTCAGAATGTGCAGAGACGCCCGGGTCTGTGGGCGGGGGGGCCCCCTTTATGTCCTCCTTGTTACTCATTCAATTGTTTGTTCCTCACCAGTAAAGGGAAAACCCAGAGCCCCGTACGGGACTCGTTCTCAGTAACGGGGGTGGGGAATGGTGGGCCGGAGACGCCATGGTCATTTGGCAAAAGCCTTCATTTTAGAATAGTTTAGCAAAATGCAGTTTTATTACTTTACTATCAGTATGTATTCCAAGCTAATATGTAAACGGCATTAGTGATCAGAATGGAGTACTATAGTGAACAAAACCTCCCACGCTCTTACAAGTTCACCTGATATGACAGTGAATGCTTTTAACATTTTTCCCCGCATAATAAGAATTCCTGGAGCCAGAAGCTGAAGGGGGTGTGTGTGTGTGTGTGTTGTTTGTAGAAGTTAGCAAATATGTTAGTCCATTGACCGTTTCCTCGGTTTTCTGAAAGAAAGTTTCATTCACTGTGCTTCTGATTTGTTCCCCGTGAAGTCTCTCTCACCTTTAGAATACGAAGGTGAATTAATGAAGAATCCTTTATTCTTTTAGAAAACACTCCTAAGAAGGTGACACTTAACTTGCATATGAGACTCTAAAAATGTAGAGGTTATATAATAAATTCAAAGAAATTGAATTATGTATTCATTAAGAAGACATTATCCTTATTAGCAGAGACTAAATGATTACGGTTTTACAGAATACTAAATACTTAGGAAGTACAGGAAAAGGATGTCATTGGCCTGGCACACACACCAGGGACTAGGTTGGCGTCTCAGGCGTGTCATTAACCGTTGTGTGGCCTTTGTCAAATACCCTAGCCTCTCTGGGCCTTAGGAAAATGAGGAAGTTGGATTACATCAGTGGTTTTCAAATGTGGCTTCAGAAACCCCTGGAGAGTTCTAGGCCTCCCACCAGCCTCTACTGAATGAGCTTAAAGGCTTGGGGGAGGGGGGCAGGTTGAGGCCCAGGGATCTCTGTATTTAATAATAGAGTTTCAGTTCATGAAACCACGAAATCAAATGATCTTTAAGACCACCTCCAGCTCTTATGTTTCAATGCCTATAAAAAGTAGCCCTTGATCATTTGGCCGTGATCCAATAAGGAATTGAGCCTCCGATAAGGGGAACTTTAAAATGGGAAGGGGGGATGGATTTGATCATTTCTGAGGGCTGCTGCTTTCCCACTGTCAGGAGAGTCTGAGATCTTCCCAAAGGAATAGAGCTGAGAGCTGAGAAAGGTGATTTCTCCTTACCATCTCCCTGGAGTTGAAGGTACTCCTAGATGTCCCCGTGCCTTCAAGCCATCAACCATTGGCTAATTTGTCGGCCCTGTGGTCGGCATCTGAGCTAGCAGACACATGATGAAAAAGTGGCCATATTCTGTCATCGTGCCAGACCAAGGAGGGACCAGGAGAAGAAGTGTGGCACGAACCAGGCCCCTGCCAGGGGCGCTGACAGCTCCTAGGCTCCCAGAGGCACAACCTCTGCCCCTGCAGCCTGGGCACAGATAAGATCTCTGGGAGATGGGAACGGCGGGGGGAGCAAGGGAGGAAAGGAAAGTCGCAGGGATTCTGAAGTGGTGGTAATATCCATAGTGGCGGCAGAACAGTTTGCCAAGAAGAAAACTCTGGCACTAAGCGTGCCAAGCATGTTTGTACTAGAATATGGGGTTCAAACATTCAAACAGAACTCTGTCTGTTTGCAAGGACTCATGTGAAAGGTTTGTTTGTCCTGAGCTGAAATCCAGGAGTCTGTCATAAGCTCTCTCAGGTCATCTTCAAGCCCCTCGAATCTAATCTCCAAAAAAAGGGAAGACAGAGGGCTCGGGTCTTCAGTTCCCTAAGGAGGAGTGAGACATTTTTCTTCTGGACGTCCCTGCCTGTGAGTATTAAGGAGAGCTCTGTGTCCAAAGTTCCTGCAGGAGGGTTAACAGAGGCGGAAAGTTGAAATAACCCTAAAGGCGCTGAAGCTGAGAAACTGCCGTCTTCATCCTCACAGCCACAGTTAGTTTTGGAAGGCTGTCCGTGGAGAGACTCAGGGCCGCCGTTCATTTAGAATGCAGCTGTGTTGGATGCCTCTGGTGTGTTGGCCCATTGGGTACCATATCTCTTCCACACCTTGTCCCGGTCCAAGGTGGAGAAAGCTGCGTCTTGCTTGAAGTTAGACCGACGACTGGATGTCTAGATTTGCACTGAACACACGAGCAAGTGGTTGGTGACATTACAAAAGGAGTCCTTTTTGGTAAATAACCTGAGTTTTTTTTTTTTTTTTTTTGAAAAGGCCAGATGGAAGAAAGCAAAGGATGCCTTTTCTTTTCGCTTATGTTTTGGAAACCTGGATCTCATCAACTTTCTGATTGGTTTTGGCTGTCAAGGCTCCTTATGGCAGAGCCACTGCAAGCCAGGTTTCTGAGGTTCTTCCTGACCCATGTTGGCAGCCTCTTAAAAAAAACTGTCATTCCAAGTTCAGCTAAAATATATAACTCAACCCATAAATACCATATAAAGTATATGAATAGAAGGAGGAAAGTGTGGATTAACAGACTAAAAAGTAGTAGTCTTGCCATGAAAAATACTATAAAACACTCTTAGGAAGGTTCTTGCTTATGTTATTACTCGTCCAGCAAATGTAGAGGCGCTGACCCACTTCTCATGGTCCATAGTTTCCCGTTTCTCTGCTGGGAGGTTGCAGATTTTCTTGAAAAAGACTCCACTCATGTTTGTCGTCAGTTTGTCCCAGGCAGTGCGTGTGGAAGCGATTCAGCATCCTGATAAAAGAAATTAAGTGCTCCTTTTACATGTTCCTTTCTTTTTCTTCCATGAGTGTTCTCTGTTGCTTTGGATGAGAAATCCTCGAATATCGAATTGCATAATTTTCGCTGATTTTGAAAATAAAAAGTGAGAATAGTCGAAAGGAAGAGGGAAATGCTTCACGTGAGACTCGATATTCACTGTGTTTGGATACAGATTGGGGCAGGTGTGGGGGGCACTCTAAAGGGGAACCAGCTGCTCCCCGAGAATGAGGTCAAGACTCAGTAGTTCTGTGCTTTTGGTGGCCGCATTACATCAAGGCTCTTGCGGACGTTACCGCAAAGGGGGACAGGTGACATCGAGCACCGTTCTCTGGGACTTGTTTGTTGTACAGGGAGCTCTCATTTTCAGGTCTCGGCTGTGTTCGGAAGAGTAAACGTTGGTCCTTTCATCATGCATCTTTTTTTCTCCCAGCTTCTGTTATCTGCCACGTGTCTATTTCATTTGGCCTTGAAGTGCACGGTTCTTAAAATTGCTGACAGATAATCTCCATTTCACATTTTGCTGGCACTGTGGTCTCACTGTAAATACTCCCGGTATGTTCTTGGGAAGTTGCATAATTGCAGCTACTCGAGTTGACTGTGCAATATGCTCAGTGACTAATGGCCTAATCAGGACTTGAAAAATATATAAACAGCTCAACAGAAGCCATTGATTCACTGAGCTCTTTTCAGCCAGAAAAGGGTGAGCTAATGGGAATGGGAGAGATAGAGGTGTGCAGCCGAGTCTTGGGGTATTGAAGTCAGAGCGTGCCCGCAGATCCCACAGATCCCATGCAGCCTTGCTCATTGGTGGCTCATCCTTGTTCACGTGCATGAGTCTGGAGGGCCCCAGGGTCGTTCTCATTGGCTCTTATGTGGTGTTCCTTAGTGCGCATGTTATACGTGTGACAACTTTGTGCCTTTTCTCTAAATACTGCTGACTGTGGCAGCTCTGGAAAGGCTGCCGGTCTCACATGTTGTCTGTGGCATCACCCTGGGATTCTTAGGATAGAATTTCAGTGGAGGCTGTTCAAGCCTGACTGCCGGGCTTACCTGGGCACATGGTTGATTGTTCTGTCATCCTCAGTGGCACCTTTCCTTCCAAAATGTGCAGCTGAGATGCACAGAGATAGAGACTTTCAAAGGGACTGAGTAGCCCCCTGAAAGGATCCCCATGTCTCTACTTGGAGCACAGAAAAGTCCAGGAGGAGTAATAACAGTCATCACTGTCATGTCCCCTTTCCTTCAGAATTTATTAGATCGCCCCTAAATTCTATGCTTCCCCCCAGCATAACCTTTTCCCATACAAAATTTTCTCTTAGCTCCACCACTAATTTAATTTTTCAGTTCTTTGATGACATCCTTCAATCTCTAGAAGCTAGTCTCTCACTGATGTAATAATTCAAATCATTCCTAATTTTTTATGATGGAATTTCGTGTTTTCTGAAATAATGGACTGTTTCCTTAAGCACACGCTGGTCAATTCATAAAGAAAAAAAAAAAAAGAGCCCTTTCACACTTCCCGTGTCCCACATTCATGGTAATGCTTGCCCTTCTTTCTGGCTGTTTAAGAATTAAATGGCCAGTGGGCTTCTTTATGTGTAATAGTGAATGACACTCATCACTCATCAGTAGTGAATAACACTCATAATGTTTTTTTGTTTTTTTTTTTTTGCGGTACGCGGGCCTCTCACTGTTGTGGCCTCTCTCGTTGCGGAGCACAGGCTCCGGACGCGCAGGCTCTGCGGCCATGGCTCACGGGCCCAGCCGCTCCACGGCATATGGGATCTTCCCGGACCGGGGCATGAACCCGCGTCCCCTGCATCGGCAGGCGGACTCTCGACCACTGCGCCACCAGGGAAGCCCACTCATAATGTTTTACTTTAAGGTTTTAAACCTGCTGGAGTGTAGGTACACTGGATGAGAATTTATTTTGGAGCTCAGGACATTGTAGATTTGGGAATGAAAAGGAAGAAAGGGAAGGGGTAGAACAAGATGTCTGCGGACTTCCTGAGGCTCCTAAAAGCAGTAGCCTTGTCCCAGGGCTGCCTGCAGCTCTGCCCCCTGACCCTCCTCACAGGTCAGTTCTGGGGCTGCTCTCCCACCACAAATCCGGGATACAGAGCCAGGAGGCAGGACAGCATCCTCACTTACTTAAGTCCTACACATTCTGTTAGAGTTATCAGTACTGGATGTGGGAGACCAGGGGTAAAATACTCCAAAAGAGCAGAGAAGCAAGGGAAAAAAAAGAGGTATGAAGGGATTTAGAAAATATTTGGCACTTATTTGGTTATGTGTTTAATTTTTTAAAATAGCAACCAGATTAAATATTTTTTGAAGAAATCACTCTTAAAGTTACTCTTCATACCACCATTTTAAGAACTCAAGATGTGAAGCCACGATTTTTTAAACTACAGCAACAATAAATTTATTAGTAGGCGCTAGAGTTAAAGAAGCTTCCTGTTCCAACAGAATGAATTAAAACCTGCTGGAAAGCACTACCACTTTAGCATGCTTCAGCTAAACCTTCCATTTCACTCTAGGGATATAATACTTATATTAAGAGAGGAATGATTTGAATGTTCAGACATTATTGTGTGACCCTCCAATGAGTCTAACTCAGCAATTCCCAGACTTTGTGTATGTGAAGGTTGCTGTCAAGAGTTGTCTACACAAAATCATGTTTGTAGTGTCTTATGGGAAAGTTAAGGGATTTTCAAAGTGAATTTGAATGATATATGACCTTTGTTTAGTGTTTGAACTTAACCACCGACATAAAAACTCACTCTACTATTGTTTTCCTCCCTCCCTCCTTTCCTTACCTTCCTTCCTTCCTTTTTTCTTTCTTTCCTTTTTCCTCCCTTTTTGGTAGATTAAATTCCACAGATTTTTTTTTGTGAAATTAAAATAGTGGTGTCAATTTATATTCAAATGAGAACATTACTTGCATGCTGAATATTCAGATCTCTTAGAGAAAATAAATAATGAAAATATGCTGTAGAAGTCTATCTGAATTCCCCATCTTTTGTTCCTACTCAGCTTTCTGTCTTCAGTTTCTCATTTTTAGCTGGAAAAGTGTACCAGCCAAAAGACAGCCAGGTTCTTTGTGCAGCAAAGCATATCAAACCATCTGTAGATTAAAAAAAGTAACATTTTGGCGTAAAAACCACCTTCTGATGTAAGACAGAATGAACATGATAGTGATTGATATACTAGAGTACATGACATTGTTATTCAGAATTTGAAAATAAGATTTTCCTGTAAATAACTCAAGGTATTCCATAGTTGGTTAAGACTTATGTGCTACAAACATGTGCATTTTCTCAAAAATCAAGAGAAATTAAAGTAGTACCCAAGAAGTTAGATTTTGAAGTAAAAATGTCAGGGAAAATCCTGAAAGTAATTTAAACATTGGCATTGTACAGATTTCACTTATATCTGTCATAGAAGAGTAATTTACCCTGCATTTTTGCCATGTGACATCAACCCCATTAATTTATTTCTGTCATTTCTGACTGGCAAAATTAAAGTAATTCAGTCCTATAAAGAAGGCTTTTTTTCTGCCATTGTTAAAATTAAGTGGCACAAATGAAAGCTACATCTGATTGATTGCCAGAATTTAGAAAAAAACCAAACAAACAACATTTTGGCTCGAGCAGGTCTTTTAGGCAAACAGCCATGGATGAAAGTTGCACGAAAAAAAACAACCACATAAGTTCATCATGTGCCAGACACTTTCAGACAACCACTGAATTTTTTAAAATTTCATAGACAATTTGAAGTACATGGTAGATACAGAAAACAGGGTGTGATGGTTGAGGAAAACAATGAATGAAGAGCAGTAATAGAAGATTGTAAACAATTTTATCTGAATTTCATCAACTGCCTTTTGCCTACATTCACACTTTGTTATCTAGTGGAAAAACGAATGTAGGTGAACATTTAGCTTCTTAAAAAAAGGAATTAGCTGTTTGAAAGGACAGACGGTCGTGTTGAATTTTACCTGAAGAGTAACCCTCAAAACACTCCTTTGAAAACATATCAGCCTTCACCGGTATGAATGAAGCAGGATACAGGTAAAATGGGTAGAATAAACAGGATTTGGAGAAAAATCCTAGTATACAGGGTTAAAAAAATTTTTTTTTAGTGTAATTAATTCGACCATTCTAATACTGTTGAGACATTTAAACAAAATACATCAAAAATAAGTTTGTGATAAAGCATTGTTTTAGTAAAATCTTTTTCACATGTTTGATCCTAGTCCTACGACGGATTTGCCGAGAAGCTGCACGGCCAGAACTATGAATAAACATGTTTTGTGGCTTTTGATCTTATATATTGCAAAATAATCTCCAGGTAGTATATAAAAAAATTTCCCCCCAATATTGATTTTCCCCCATAGCTAGCCATCTGTGAAAAAGCTACTAGAAACCACTCCAGACCTAATGATGAGGGTATAGAGGGAAAATAAGCCAAGAGCTGAGAAATAATTTCATCTCAAATGTTATAATCAAACATCTCAAGTATTGTATGACTTTTAAAAATAAGTGTTGTGGGCTAAGCGTTATGTGACTCCCTGTCTTCTTACCTAGGTGGGGTTTTCAAATAGTGCTCATTCTGGGGAGGGGGATTTAAAAATAGAAGACTCCTTCCCCCAGTCTACATATAATACCTGTGTTCCAACTTGGAGCCCTTCACTTGCCAAGTTCGTTGCTTGTCATCTCCCAGGGCTCATCCACAGTCTCCTGATTCACGCCTTATTATTTGTTTACAGGTTTGTCTCCTGGACTAAGGTTGGAGAGCTTTTTTAGGACAAGGGCAAACTGCTGTCCCTTCGTACATTTCCCGTGGTGCTTTATTACCTGTGGCCACTCAGACATTATTCATTGATTTTTTAAAAAATTGTTAGCTAATAAGTGAAAATAAAATAAAAGAGCCAAATGAGTTAAAAGCTCAGATCCGAAATGTTAACAAAATCGTGTAGGGGTTACAGCGAACACGGGATAAAATGAACATGCTAATGCTAGATCTTGTGGTGGAATAGAAGAAAGTCAGTGATTGTTGCTGGTGTAAAACTTGTCTTTGTCAGCTGAACATTCCAGAGTAGAGGCCAGTGTTGTAGTTAAATCTGTTCCAGAGAGGTTTCCAACCAAAAAGAATCATACTGAAATTCTTTGGTCATCATGAGCCATCCACAACAGAAAATATAATTTGTGAGTTGGGAATAAGGGTAGGAAACCCAAGTTTATATCCTTTTTTACAGGAAAAAAATATCCATTCTGCCGCTTGTACTGCTTTCTTCTTTATGGCTCTGGCACGCTCCTTGCCGTTGTTTATTATTATTTGTTATTATTGATTGTTTTATTATCCCACCACTACGTGGAGAGTGCAAGGACCATGTTTTATTCATACGTGTCCTTGGGGCCTAGCACAGAGTAGGCACTCAGCAAATGCTGAATGTAGCAATAAGATGTTTCAGTTTCCCTAGCAGCGAAAAAGATATATAAAACCAGTGCTAAGACTAACAAGAGTTGGTTTCATATGCTGGTAATTGTGGGTTTAGAAATAAGGAGCTACTTTATGCATTATTTTTATAAAAGTCTGTTGTAAACCTGAGTAACTTTCAAAGTAAAAAGTACAGTTATGAGGTATTAAGTCTGGCAGGGACTAAAACCCTCCAACTCAGTCCTTTTAAGAGCATCACCCTGCTCTTCTCCACAAGCCAGATAAAAGTGGTGAGTATAGGTTAGTAAACAGTCTTTTAGAAATCTTAGCTTGTATGTATTTTCACCAGATTGCAAACTCACCCAGCCTTCCTACTTTAGTTCCAAAGGTGGTGTCACTGCCAGCCTGATGAGGGTAGCTAGGTTGGAGACACAGTCTCCGTGCTGTTACCTTTCTTGATGTTTTCATTCATAATGCAGTACTTTGGTATTTTGGAGACAATATGTAATGGTGTCCAAGTGTCTTTCCTCCCCACCCCACCCTGTCGTCGTCTTCCCTGGCAGTGCCCTGCACCCAATTTTATTTAATTAATTAACGTATTTATTTATTTAATTTTTAATTAAAATTAAAAAAAATTATATTATAGTTGGTTAACAACATTGTGTTAGTTTCAGGTGTACAGCAAAGTGATTCAGTCATACATATGCATGTACCTATTCTTCTAATTCTTTTCCCATTTAGGTTATTACAGAGTATTGAGCGGAGTTCCCTGGACTATACAGTACGTCCTTGTTGGTTATCTATTTTATACATTTATTTTATTTTTATTTACGTATTATTTTTGGCTGTGTTGGGTCTTCATTGCCGTGTGCGGGCTTTAGAGTGCGCAGGCTTCAGTAGACACGGTGCGTGGGCTCAGTAGTTGTGGCTCGTGGGCTCTAGAGCGGCAGGCTCAGTAGTTGTGGCACACAGGCTTAGTTACTCCGTGGCATGTGGGATCTTCCCGGACCAGGGCTCAAACCCGTGTCCCGTGCATTGGCAGGCGGATTCCCAGCCACTGCGCCACCAGGGAAGCCCCATATCTATTTTAAATATAGCAGTGTGTACACGTCAATCCCAAACTCCCATAGCATAGAAGATTCATCTTCACCTCCCCCTTAAAACTCTTTCCTTTCGCTTTCCCCCTTCAGGTGTCATAAATGCTTGAATTTCAGATCTTCAAAACAAATTGAAAATGTGTAACATCTTCCAAAAAGGTAAAAGAAAATTTGAGTCTGTGGCTGGCAGTGTTGACTGCCAAAGGCCAGTATCATTACCTAAAATGAGGAAAATCCAAAAGGAGCACGTTGTTTGGTTCAGGACCTTGGCCCTTAGTTCTTCAGGGTAACGTGATATTATTTTCAGACTTTATAAGAATATTGTTCACTTGGAGAAAGGCCATTGAGAGAAAAATGTAAAATTCTGAAGTCTTAGAATTAATTACGATGGCAATAGTTATGGAGGATTAATGTACGGAGGTTGCAGTTAAGTTGATCTGTTAAAATGCTACTGGTTATTTGTAGGTACCAAGGATTTATATGCTATTATTCCCTGGAAGAACATTCTGTAAAGTCACCAATCTCTGCAATTTGGATACCCACCTCCATCTAGACTACACTTATGGTGATCCTATGAATTTAATATCCAATCTTAGAAGCTGTATTTTTTTGTTTAAGATTTCAGTAAGGGCTTCCCTTGTGGCGCAGTGCTTGCGAGTCCGCCTGCCGATGCAGGGGACACGGGTTCGCTCCCCGGTCTGGGAAGATCCCACATGCCGCGGTGCGGCTACCGTGAGCCATGGCCGCTGAGCCTGCGCGTCCGGAGCCTGTGCTCCGCAACGGGAGAGGCCACAGCAGTGAGAGGCCCCCGTACCGCAAAAAAAAAAAAAAAAAAAAAAAGATTTCAGTAAGAATAGGAGCTGTGTTTTCCATTTACAGTTTTGCTATTTTGAAATTGATGTGGAACGTCTGAATGGAATTAAGAACTACGTAAGACAGGATCTTAACATCTTGGTTTAAGTCATTTTCTTAGACCTTGTTGAGGAACTTCTCTCTTTCTCTAGTAGCCTGATGCTCTTTTTCTGAGATGGTGGCTCTTTCCTGGGATCTGATTCCCAAACATCTGTTCTGTCATCAGAGTCAAGCTAAGTCAGTCATCTGCATATTTGATTTACACTGTGTTAAACCTTGTGATTGCAAGGATTTTTATTAATCGTGTAGAGGTAGTAAATTGCAGAGAGCTTTAGAGAGTTCTTCGTAACCGTGAAATAGCAAGCATCGGCCTTTATAGCGGCGGAATGGCTTCTGAGCTCCTTGGCAGCCTTGGGTTGCGGGTCATTGTGGAACGGCCATGCTTCCGTGGCCTGTGGCCGGGAGTAAGTGTAGTGGGGCCATTAAAAGAGGCCTGTGGTTGAGTTTTGACTTAGCGCTGCTTTACAATGCCAAACAGACTGAATTCATGGGAAACTTGAGTTTGAATGAGACCAGCTGCAATGTAAGTGAAATATATGCACATGATGGAGGCTTCCCCCTCCATGGGAGAAACTGATGGAGAGGAAGAGAGAGCACAGAGCACCAGCTAAACTGACATATGCCTTAGACCCGTGGGTATCAGCCTGGGACCATTTTCAGCCCCCAGGGGACGCTTGGCAGGGTCTGGAGACATTTTTGATTGTGATAACTGGGAGCGGGGGTAGTTTCTGCTGGCCTCTAGTGGATAGAGGCCCGGGACGCTGCTGAGTATCCTACAGTGCGTAGAACAGTGCCCACAACAAAAGAATTTTCTGGGGCTTCCCTCGTGGCGCAGTGGTTGGGAGTTCGCCTGCCGATGCGGGGGACACGGGTTCGTGCCCCGGTCCGGGAAGATCCCACATGCTGCGGAGCGGCTGGGCCCGTGAGCCGTGGCCGCTGGGCCTGCGCCTCCGGAGCCTGTGCTCCGCAAGGGGAGAAGCCACAACAGTGAGAGGCCCGCGTACCGCCAAAAAAAAAAAAAAAAAAAAAAAATCTCTGGCCCTAAATGTCAATAGTGCTGGAGTTGAGAAGCCCTGACTTAGACCCTCTCCTTTTTGTAATTTCCAAGGTGATAAACCAGGCTGTCTTGGTGGAAGGTGAGCAGATAGGCTGCAGGTCTGAGTGGCAAGAGCAGGATAAGGAGAGAGACGGATAAGAGAAGTGGCAGTGCTGTTGGAAACTGTTTGGGCCATATCTCGTTTGTCTGCAAATGAACATTTGGGATTCTATCTTTTTACCTGTTTGGGAAGGCTGAAAAGGATGTGGGCCGCTGTACTGTGGCCTTTGTGTTAGAGGTAATTTGAGTGTTTATTTCCTTTTCTTCAGAGAACCTGTATGAGTTTTCTAGGGCTGCTGTAACAAATGACCACGAACTTGGGGACTTAAAGCAACACAGATTTATTATCTCCTAGTTCTATAGGTCAGACAGCCAACCCAGGTCTCACGAGGCTGAAATCAAGGTGTCAGCAGGGCTCCAGGGATCCTTGCTTTTTCTAGTTCCTAGAGGCACTTGTGGCCCCTCTCTCCCTTCTCAAAGCCAGCAACAGTGCCTCTTCCTGTCCCTTTCCCCTGCAGTCACCTCTTCCTTGACTCACTTCTGCCAGCCTTTTCTACTCTTAAGGACCCTTTGGTTACATTGGGCCCCCCTGTATAATCCAGGAGACCCTCCTCATCTCAAGGTTCTTAATTGAATCACTTCCGTGAAATCCCTTTTTCCGTGGACGGTAACATTCACAGGTTGTAGTGATTAGGATGGAGACATTTTTGGGGTTGGGGGGTGCCTTATTCTGCCTACGCGGAACCCAAAGCATCTACCAGTGCCACTTTTGCTGACTCGAGCTATATATTGAGAAAGAAGGTTTATAAAAATGGTTTGAAATAATCCTCTTTTCAGTGGTATAATTTCAGTGTTTTTAGAAGCAAGTTTTCTTTCATTTGGTGTGGTGTGACTACACTCCACTAGAAGGCATTTGGAGAATGTTTAAAGTAATTATTTAAAGTGGCAAAGATACATTCCAATAGAAGAGAAACCAAGAGGGAAACAGGTAGTGGAGGAAACTCCAGACAAAGGGTTTGAAAACTTGAATGTGCAGCTAATGCTCACTTGGGGGTAAGGGGAGGACTGGTTGAAAATTCAGATTCCTGGGCCCTAAGAGCCTGGCTAAGTGGGTTAGGGGTGGGGCCCCAGGGGCTGTATTTTTAATGTGCACTCTCCTGTGATACATTTAACATAAAAGGTTCTTGGATCACACTTTGAGAAACAAAATGTAAATAACTATTTTAAAACAAATATATATCTTAATAATTTAGTGTAAGATAAAACTATTACATAGTACTGATATTGGAAGACAGAATAAATAAGTATGTTAAGTATATGAATTCTTGACATTCTTGTCATTTCAGTTACATTTGTGGGAATGAGATTTGTTTCTGGCATATTCGAATCCTTACTGTATCAAGCCATATTTATATTCAAAGTATATAATGATTTTGAGCCTTGATTGTTCTTGTTAAGACTGTCATCTTCTCTGTGTGATTAATTGTTGTGTTGATATAAATACGATTTTGGCTTACTAATGTTCAAGAACTAATGACTCGGGAATTCACTGACTCCATCCTATATGTAATAGTTGTATATCCATTCTGTATATAATAGTTTGCATCTGCTCATCCCAAACTCCCAATTCATCCCTCCCCCACCCCACCCCCTTGGCAACCACAGTCTGTTCTCTATGCCTGTGAGTCTGTTTCTGTTTTGTAGATATATTCATTTGTGTTATATATTAGACTCCATATGTAAGTGATATCATATGGTATTTGTCTTTCTCTTTCTGACTTGCTTTGCTTAGCGTGATAATCTCTATGTCCATCCATGTTGCTGCAAATGGCATTATTTTGTTCTTCTTTATGGCTGAGTAATATTCCGTTGGATATATATATATCACATCTTTAGCCATTCATCTGTTGATGGACGTTTAGGTTGTTTCCATGTCTTGGCTATTGTAAATAGTGCTGCTATAAATATAGGGACGCATGTAACATTTATGAAATTCTTAACAGAACAGTTGCTCAATAAATGCTAACTCTAGAAACATTGATTAGAAGCTTTTTCTGGGACTTCCATTTTAGGAGTAGAAACTTAAGAGTTCAGAATTCCTATCCATCCAGTCCTTAAGGCCTACCTTTGCTATGGCGTCTTCCCTGATACGTCTCCTACATAAAATGATTTCCTTTCTGTAGTCCCATGGCTCTCCTCTTATTCTCTCACTTTATTGCAAAGAGGTTGTGCCATTTATGTACATACTCTCTTCCCAGATGGAGACTAATCTTCCCAAGGGCATGATCCATCGTATCAAATACTTTATACTCCAGACAAGCACCTGGCAGAATTTGTTTCCAAAACACATATTTAATGCATATGTTGGTGAATTGACTACGATTTAGACAACTTATGGCATCACCTTACAATTTGTCAGGTATTATCTCTCACTTGTTTAGAAATTGAAAACTTGGCGATGACTTTTGTAAAATCAAATTTGAGAATAGTATTTACTAAGCTTTGTATGTGAATGATGTCACAATCTCAAAAATTAGCTAGAGTAAGTCTATTTTAATGAGGATGGTTTGTTATCTAGATGACATATTCCACATGTAACATCCAAATGAACTATATAGCATTGAGCCGTTGGCATGTGATTGTGGTGAGCAGAAGCAGTTATTATACATTACTTGGTAAAATTCATATTCATATCTTGTCAGTTTACAGTGAGCCAGAGATTGAAAATAACATTTGTTTCTGTTTTAGTAACTGCTTTAAAAAATATCTCAAATCACTTTATTTTCTTTAGTTTGACTGCTAGTAGTGTTTTTAATATGTGGCCTTTCAAGTAAGTAATGAAATTGCATCAATGCAACTTGGCAATGCATAACAGGACATGCTTCTAGGATTATTTTTAATGATTGAAAGTCAAGTTGAATTTTTTTTTTAAAGACCCAAAATACAGATCAGCCAAGTAAACCCAGAAAGAAATATGTGAATGAAATGTTGGTTCTTGGCCCTTTGCGTATTCTCCACATCTATTTTCTCCAGATCCCTTCTTTCTTGCCCATTCACAACAAAAGGGGAAGGGTGGTGGGAGTCTCAGAGTATGTTCTATTGGTGTATTTGTTTGCATTCCCCTTTCTCTTCACTGATAGTTTGAAGAGTACTGTAGTTGTCCCTGGTTTGAGGGGGTACAGCCATCAGATCTGTGTTTTCTAGAGGCGGCTTTTGTGGCAGTCTGGAAAGTTGACTGGAGGACTATGAGAGCGGTTGGAAATCTTGGTGGACGGGCAGGAGGGGTGGGTGAGAGCAGAGGCAGCAATGCTGGAGGGACAGAAAGGGAAGGATTCAAGTAGTGTAACCAGGAAGTAGAATGATTAGAATTTGGTACAGCTCACTTGAGGAATAAGGGGGAAGGCAGAGGTGTGGGAGCTGTTTGTTTCTAGTTTGGGCAACTCAGTGATGTCGGGGTACTAGGAATAGGCTTAATGGATCCATAAAAGTGATGGGCCCCCAGACTCTCTCCTATCACCCAACATTGCTTGCCTGCTTTCCTTGATGACTCGTTAGCGTACCTCTTTAGATTACCTCTTCTTGGTTGGGGACCATGGCGAATGGCATCTTCAGCTTCCCTTGGGTGGTCTGGGGTATTGGGTGCTTAGAAGTGAGAACAGGTGGTTGTGGGCACCACTGGTGTAAATGTGGAGGTGAAAGGGCAGTGTTCATCTAGAGCTGTCCTAGTGTCCAGTGTGAAAGGCAGGATAACAATGTTTGCCAAACTAAGAGTACTCACTTCAGATTTCAAGGCAAGAAGTTTGGTATTTACCAGGTATGAACATTAGCCCTTCACTAAGTAATGCCTGATTCAGAGAACTTCCCTTTTGTGGTACAGCACACTGAAGGGGTTCTACCAAGATAGAAAAAAAAAAAAAAAAAGAGAACGGTGCTTCCTAAACTATAATTACTTAAATGTTGCCATAAGTAAATATTTTAAATGTACAAAAATGGCAACCTCAGGAAATACGACTAAGAAGTCAAGATGTGACACACCCTTTTGCCCGCACCTTTGTAGCTGTTGAAAATTTCCACCAAGAATGATATATGCAAAGAAGGTTAAGGTCAGGCTGTGAAGTTTCAGAGGGAGGCCAACATTTTCATGGCCTTTAATTTTACAGAATTACAATCTAGTGATGGAGCTTACAAATGGGAATCCAGTATTTAAGTTAGGTAATCTGTCATCGTAATTAGATAAGAGCAGTTACGGTGGCTTTCCTTTCTTAACTTCTGTACAGAAATTTGGCATGGCAACAAAACAAAACAAGAAAACAGGTCTGCTCCTAACCACGTTGCTTGCAAATACACAAGCCTTGAACTTACTTGGTTTGTCTGAGAGAAAGAGGAGTTTGGGAGGAGAATGAAATATCTCATGAGTTGGACATAGTATTGAAGGATTTTTGTTCTTATCACTTGATATTAGAATGTGTCATTTTATACAAAGTTATGTAGCATAATTTTAAAGAGTAACTACAATGCCAAGAGAATGAGCTGGATTCTTCTGTATAGTGTAGTCTTTTTTGATCCACAGGCTTTTTAATATTAAAATGAATATTTTAATATTCGTTAAAAAGCTCCATGGCACTTTGTGGCATTCATATTGGAAACAGAGATGTACAGCACACTTCAGTGAGGCATGGGACTACCAGGTAGCGTGTCATTAAGAATGGCTGAACATTCAGAAAGCGCAAGACATGATCAGTGGTTTTCTAGGTTGTACCCCAAATCCATCCTTTTTTATTTTATTTAATTTTTTTTTTTTGCCAAGAGTTATTATATACTGTCTTACTTTCTCCTAAAATCAATTCGCATTAGGATGGAATGTCACAGATAAACTGGCATGGAGCTTCTCAGTGAATGCCATTGATTGTATTGTACTATAGACTATTATTCTCTTTCAGCATATCTAAAACTTCTGGTTGAATGACACTGCTAATTTGTTTAATTGTGGGACTGAAGAGAAATATGTTTAAAAATAAAATTGACATAAAAACACATCCTTATGTTCTTCAGTGTTCATCCAAGTGAAGAGAAACAGGAGCAAACATAATATTTTGTGTTCAGAGATGTGGGAAGTGTTGTAGGAGATTCTCCAGAAGGTCTCGAGAACCCTCACCAGCTCCAAATACTTGTCAAAGATGAGACTCACACAAATGAGGCCACGTCACCCACAGTCAGAGAGTGCACAGGAGACCCATATCGATGGGGGTCCCTGCCAGAGGCGCTTTGAGGAAAGGAAGAGCTGGACCAGTTCTGGGAGGAGAGGTGTCTTGAGCTGGGCCTTGGAAAATGATTAAGACTAACCTAGAAAGGTATTCAGTATGTTCTGAATGATTCTGGAGTAGCAGAAGAAAGGCCATTGATGTGAGGGAAATAATGGGCAGAGACTATAGTGACCCGAGGGAACTAAGGGTTTAGAAAGCATTTGAAAAGGATAATCCTACCTCCCTTACCTTACTCGCCTGCCTTAGAGATGACAGGCATTTCATTGCCCATGTTTAATAAATGTGCTTTCAGAGGAATGGAGAAGGGAATACGAGCTGAGGGTATCTTGGGTTTTGTTTACAGAATGTCATTACCAGTACTCCATCCTCATGACGTTTTCAGCATCAAAAGATTGGACTTGACATCATCTTGCCATATACGTGGCTTTTGAGTGAGACTTCACTTTCCATGGGTGATCATTCTGCTTTGGGAGGCAAAAGAATCTTGCTGCTTTGTACGTTTATCAGGGTGGGCTCTGAGCCAATTCATCGAACACCTCTTCGCTTTGCAACAGGAAACAGATGAGAGTGCTGCATCATTTGGGGGATAACTGCCAGAGGAAGAATCTGCATTACTGAAGTTCAGTAAACGGTTAATTGGAAATGAGGCAGCACAGTGAGGACTTAAGAGAGACAGACCCTTTGGTGTCAGACAGATAGAAGTTGAAGTCCTGAATCTATCACTTAGTTGTTCAGCCCTTCGAATACGTTATTTAGCCCCATGCAACTTCATTTCTTCGTTTATTAAAAATAGGAAAGTGTCTGCCATCTAGGATGGTTGTAAGGCTTAAAGAGATAATTTGAAAGCTAAACACTGAAATATTAGCTATTATTATTATTACATGTGTACATTGACACCCAGAGATAACCAGAGTTGTATAGTAGTTCTTTTTAGTTGTTAAAGAGATAATGGTTCGTCACTACATAGTTACTTCATTAACTGATTTCATGAAACAGGCCTTTCTGAATCCCTTTCAGAGTACTTAAAAAATTCATTGTCTTCAGTTAAGACAAATCCTTCCTAGATTATTAAGGCCTAGGTTGGAAGAAAGTGTTTGCCAGAGAAGTCTAAAATGTACACCTTTCACAGATCCCTACCTGGGAGAATCCCAGTAACCAAATCTTTTCTTCACGGCTAATCCTGTCCCACTTATCCTTCATGGGTTCTGTCATGGACGTGGCCAGCCTGGGTTAACAGGCCTTGTTTAGGCTCACAGAAGCCAAGGGCAGGAAGGAAACGAAGTTCTGTGCTTTTCTTCTGGGAGGGATCTGCAGAGCTTAGACGGTCACCTTAGTCAGCAGTTCTCACTTTGAGAACCTCCAAGACCTTTTTGGGTGGGCAAGAGGGAGGACACCTACAGGATCAAAACTATTTTTATGATAGTACTGGGTACTCATTTCTGTTCTGTCACAAGTGTATGGTGGGGCTTTTCAGACACTGCATGTTGTGTGATGATGTTGTATAATGAACATTGGTCGAAAATCTGTGTTAAGTCAGTGGTCACTTCCAGTGACCAGTGCTTGATGTTACAGAATCATGCATGGGAAAAGAGCCATCCAGAAGGCAAGTCAGACCAATGAATTTTCATAGAGCAGAGCACAAGGAGTTCATTGATAAGTTTCAGATTCTGCTTTGCTACCACCCTTTAAGAAACTAGCCCTTGTCGAGTTTTGGTGTAGCATGAAAGAAGAATTTCCACCATTAGCTGAAAATGAGGCCCAGATTTTCTCCCTGTGTGCTGCAGCCAAACAACATATCACAGCAAATTGAATTCAGAGGCACATGTGAGAATTTAGCTGTTTTCTGTTTAGTCAGACATTAAAGAGACGTGCAGAAACGTAAATCAGTGCCACTCTTCTCCTTAACGTTTTGTTTTGAAAAAAATGTGGTTATTTTGCTATTTTATGTAACATGCAATGGGTATATTGTTACTTAAGCTAAATGAATTAATACCTATTTTAAAATTCAGTTTTCATTTCTAATATAACTATCGTTAAATGTAATCTATGTAATTGAAAGGGCTTTGGGGGTCCTCAGTGCGTTTTAGGAGTGTAAAGGGGACTTTGGGACTAAAAACTTAGAGAACCACTGGCCTAGTGTATTGTTCACCAGGGTGTATACTGGTCAGTGCATGTCTACTGATGGCTTATTTTTTCTGGAAAAAGGTATTCTGTGTTCAAATATATTTTGAGCCAAGATGCACGCTTTTCCCCTCTTAGAGATTTACCATACATATTAATATACCAGAGTCCCTCAAATGTGTTTCCCAAATTTATTCCAACCTTTTTTTCTCCTTTTTATTTTTAGGATAACATAGTGTTCCACAATGGAATCTATCAGCCCATTAAACCACACTGGCTAAAATATGATATATGTTACCCTGACCCCATTTTTCAAAAATAAAAAAGCAATTTTTATCGGGTACTTTCCTTGAAATTCATACTTTATTTAGAGGAAGGCCCATGGAAATTTACCGCCTCATCTGACTGCCTCTCTTTTCCTCTCTTTTTAAAAAGAAAACTACTCATACTTTGTTGTATTGTACTATTTTGCTTATAATCTTTGAAGCTGTTTTTAACTTCTGTTTCCAAACTCATATGTTTTAAAACTCTGTTTTAAACATTTTTCTGTGTTAATTAGGACACATCTGTTCCTTGTGTCCTAAGACAAAGTAATCTCATCCCCACACAAATTGTGCAAATTGCACGTTAAGTCCCAGCAGCCTAGCTGTGGAGCGATTACTACTGTTCGGTATTTTAAATGGCAAAAGATCCCTTTGGCGATGCATCACATGCCTTTATAAAACACAGTCGGTTTTTGTAACAAAGATTTGTAAATGGCAGTGGGTTTTGTATTTTTTTTTATGACTCTTCCTTTCCAGTTCTTTGGCTTCCATTGGTTTTGGGCACAATCCTAACAGTTAAAACAAAAGAAAAATATTCCACAGTGTGGATGGGGAACATGTTGCTGGCTGCTACCTGATGGGCGTTTCCCTCCTAAAAAATAAGAATGATGGATTAACCAGCAGCAGCCCTTTCCGGCGACAGTGCCTTTCTAAATTTGCATTGAGGCAGACGTGCAGAGATCATTTCTTTCTCTTTCTGTATTTCACATGTCTGTGTCAAGGAAAGAATGGAAAAGTCTTAATTTGTTATAATAATTAAAGGGACCACAGCCTTTGTATTTTATACAGTTCAAGAGCTTTTGTTTTTTTATATTCCGGTCTTGCCAGTTCCTACTTAAAAACTTAATATTGTTGGGGCTTCCCTGGTGGCGCAGTGGTTGAGAGTCCGCCTGCTGATGCAGGGGACGCGGGTTCGTGCCCCGGTCCGGGAAGATCCCACATGCCGCAGGGCGGCTGGGCCCGTGAGCCATGGCCACTGAGCCTGCGCGTCTGGAGCCTATGCTCCGCAACGGGAGAGGCCCCCGCATACCACAAAAAACAAACAAACAAACAAAACTTAATATTGTTGGCATCCTTAGTGACTTTCTGTTGTGAACTGAAAATTGATGTTCCCTTATTATTTAAAAAATTCAAGCAGAATTTACTGTGACTGTCTTATTCAGTATCTTGTTTTTTTCCCTACCACTTAGTAGTGTGAGGGAGAACTCTTTACATGAGCAACAGAACCACATTCAGTTTATAGGAATATATTAGAGCGTTAGCAAACTGTGCTGGAAATTCTTTGATAATTAAATCAGCCAGGTTAACCAGACTGAGATTAACCAGACTGAGGTTACTCTTCACGCAGCAAGAGGCTGCTTTTCCATCTTCTCTGACAGTTGAGTATAGATTGTAGTGTATTTGGGATATCAAAAATTGAAGAATTGTAAAGCTATGTGGCAGCTTAAGAAATGTGGTAAAAATGCATATGGGCCATTGATTGTATGAACTATGTTGTGTGAGCACGTTTTGCAGTAGAAAGTCAAATTTCGGGTATGCACATTCAAAGTTGGAGAATAGGTTACTCTAGAAGGGTCTTTAAAAAAATTTTTTTTTAATACATCTTTATTGGAGTATAATTGCTTTACAATGGTGTGTTAGTTTCTGCTTTATAACAAAGTGAATCAGCTATACATATACATATGTCCCCATATCGCTTCCCTCTTGCGTCTCCCTCCTCCCACCCTCCCTATCCCACCCCTCCAGGCGGTCACAAAGCAGCGAGCTGATCTCCCTGTGCTATGCGGCTGCTTCCCGTTAGCTATCTGTTTTACTCCAGACGGGTCTTGACATGCGGTCATTAAGAGCTGAAGCTCTGGAGTCAGATGATCTGAGTTTGTTTCTTACCTCCATCCCATATGTGTGGTGTTGGGCGAGTGATGTAACTTCTCTGTGACTCAGTTTCTCCAACTGTAAAAAGTCATCTAAAATTTGTAGACAGTGCCTTGCACATCGTAACTGTCTTAGTTATCTATTGCTATGTAACAGATTACCCGAAAACTTGGTGACTTGAAACAGCAAATACTTACAATCTCACCTTTCCATGAGTAAGAATCAGGGCGCCTCTTAGATGGGCGTCTCTGGCTTAAGGCCTTTCGTGAGGTTACGGTCAAGCCGTTAGCCCAGGCTACAGTCTCATCTGAAGGATGGGGGCGGGGTGTGTGCACTTGGGATCTGCTTCCAAGTTCACTTACACAGATGGCAGCAGGCCATGTGGGCCCCTGCACAGGATGGCCTCACAGTCTGGCAGTTGTCTTCCCCCAGAGTGAGTAATCCAGGAGAGAACGCAAGAGGTCACGATGGAAGCCACAGTCTTTTTGGAGCCTCATCTTGGAAATGACGTTCCATTACCACTGCCCCACTCTGTTGGCTGGAAGCACTCAATCCAGTCCATACTCATGGGGAGAGGATTATACAAGGGCATGAATATCAAGGTAGGATCACAGGGAACCATCTTGGAGGCTGCCTGTAACAGTAACTCATGATTTCACTTGTATCTTCTGTCCACATGTCGGTGAATTCCAATGTATCCATCCATGGGTCTACCTGATACCTCACTAGGATGTCTAATAGGCATCCTAAGCTTCATATGGAAAAATGGGCCTCCCCAACACCTGCTTTTCCCAGTTTTTTCCATCTTGGTGAATGGCGGCTCCATTCTTAGAGATGATTGGGTCAAAAATTTGGAAAGATCCTTTACTCGTTTCTTTCTCTTATACCATTTGTCAACTTGACCTTCAAAATAAATCCAGAATCTCACCAGTTCTCATAACCTCCTCCCCCAGTATCACCACGTTGGTCCATGTATTGTCTCACCTGAATTTTTGCAGTAGCCTAAGTGGGCTCTGTTTTCAGCCTTGTCCCATTATAATGTATTCTTCACACAACAGACAGAAAGATCCCTTAAAACATAAGGCATATCATTACCTTGCTCATTCAGGCTTCTCTAGTGTCTTCCCATTTTACTTAAAGTAGAAAGCCAGAGTCTGTACAATGGCCTACAAGGCCTTTTGTGGTTATAACATTTTTTTTGTATCTTATTTTATAAAATGATATAAATATGTATAATAAATGCCGTATAAATGTATGTCTGTGTAAACACATATTAATATGTTTAATTTATCTAGAATTTATTTTCTGAATGGTGTAGGGGAGGGATCTGACTCTTTCCAGATGGAAAGCTAACTTGCCCAGCACTATTTATGGATTAGAACACTAATTCCCCACTGAGGGGTTATTCCACCATGAACCCATTACTCTCTTTCTATGCAATCTGTGTCTAATTGTTGGATTTTAGGATAAAAATGAATTTTAATAAATCATATAAGATAAAATTGTAGAGATTTTATTTGATATGGTATACTCAGTTGCATATAAAAACAACTTGAATTATCACTGAGAATTCATTATGGAGAATACTTATGTCCCTTTATTTGATAGATAAGGAACTAATTCTACTTAGGAGATTGTGACTTAAATTTAAAAATCCACTTAGCTGCAAAACTAAGGTTAAAAAAAAAATCTCACGGCTTTTAGACCACAGCTTTTGATTTACATTGATATACTGTACTTTGCTGCTGCTTCTGCTTATAACTGTTCAGAAAATAATCACGAAAATACTTACCAAATTTTAAAATCCTGTAAGGATATCATCTGGAGTGAAGTCCTTGTTTACGTAGCTAACTTTCAGTGTTCCGGCATATCAATGAATGCTCTAGGCCTCTGGCATTCTTTTCTCCTTTCTGGACTTTTGGTCTTATCTCTGTTTGTAACTTCAGCTGGCAAACAAGAATGTGCAGCAAAGGAGATTAAACTCAAGCCAGTTTGTTTGGTGGGTGATTAGAAGCACTGCTGAAAAGTTGGCCGAAGGAGGGAAATATATTGCAGTTCTTGCTTAAAAGGAGGTGTGTAGAATTTTCAGTGGTTTTCTTTTGATAAAAATTGTTTCAAAAATTGTTTCATGCTTGTTGCACTATGTGTAATTGAGGGTCAGCTATAAATCACAAAATGAATCACTTTCACGTTCTTCACATCTACAGAGATAAGGATGGAAAATCTTGTCACTTAGATGAGCCTTTTTTTTTTTCTCCTCTGCAAATAGTCTGAGCCTTACTCCTCTGGACACCTGTCTTTGGCAGCCAGTAAAGGGCCCTGAGCTAATAATAGAGGCATTCTGCTTCTCCCAGATCAATTGGTTCTACTTGGTGACCAGAATATAGTCCAGAAATAAATTTCTTTCTTTAGGGCAAGAATAAAACAGAAAAAGAGAGAAAGAGTACCGTGAGAAAGTATTGTGCTTTTGGTAAACTTTTCAAACCAACACCTAACATCACATTCCGTGACATTATGCCCGTTAAGAGTCGGTGGGCATGAGTGATTAAACCCAGAGTCTAGTCAAGGCACAGATTAACTTGCTCTGTGATTTTAAGAGGTTCCTCACCCTCTCTGGGCCAGCAGCTTTATTTGCAGAAGAATCTTGGACTAGATGACAAAGACATTTCCAGTTCTAAAGTACCAGGACATAAAGCTGGAAACAAATAAGAGAATTGCAGCAGTTTATTTTTAGTAAAAGAAGATTGATACCAGCCAATAACTCTCAGTGGGCTCACTTAAATCCTTCTCTCTCCAAATTCTGTTTTTACCAAAACGGTAAGCTAACAACAGTTTGTCATGCTTTGAACTTCCTGGCTCAGTGTTGATTTGTATCAATATGTTACTGTTACACATTTGAGTGGGAGCTGAGTTAACATTTCATGAAAACTGCTCAGAAAACTAATAAAATCGTTAGAACCTCACTTTCGGTGGGTATTGCTAGCATCAAGAAAATAAAAAAGCCTTTGCCATTTTCAGGCAGTCGCTCTTCCAGCTAGACTGAAAATATAACGGCCTTACACCCAACTCACTTGTTTAAATGTTAACCAAGAGCGGCTTTCTCCTCCTCAAAATCTCTAAGTGCCTACGTGAATTTAACCAGTAATACACAACTCCCCCCCCAAAAAAGTCCTTTTAAAAAACGTTGTGTATTCTATAAAGTAATAGCTTCAGAAGGCTTTCAAGGAATTGATTATTCACACAGCAACCTAGTGAGGCACAGGAAGTATATCCTCTCTCTTACAATTGGGTCATTTGATGATGAGCTTTGGCGATTGCCTCGGGACCTTTGGAGATTCATAGAGGGTTTACAGTTACAAGTAGGATGCAGTCACCATAGTTAGAGAACAGGGTGACAACCTTCCAATGGGCTTTCCGAATAGATGCGGAAGAGCTCAGAAAAGGCTCAAAAAGGATGCAAACGCCTTTTGAAGACCGTTTCCAGGCTCTCAAATGGCCATTGTCAAAGAACAAACAGTGGGGTGGATTTGACTAAGCATCAGAAGAGGCTAGAACAACACCCTGTGACAAGTGAGCCTTGGAAGCTCACAGGGCAGAAGAGAGCTTTTCAGAGCGACCTTGTCACACACAGTTCTAATGTGTGGGCTTTATCAGCTGCTCTGAGTGGGGGTAAAGAGGCATGCATATTCTACCCATTCATTTCATATTCAGTGTGTAAAGTAAATGCCGCTTTCCAGCTTGGGTGGAGAAGGTATTTATCAAGATATGTCAAGAGTCAGAATGAAAACCCATCAATTACCTATTTGTAGTGCAAAATGGAAAATGTCCTGTCTCTCACACTTGGCCTTTTCTGTTCAATCCTAAGTAGACTTCATTTAAAAATATTACTGTTAGCTCATTCAGTCTGAGTCTTTCATGGGCAGAATCAGATGAATTTTAATTTGAAACATAACTTTCTCCACTTTCTGCCCTCGAGAACTGCACATCAGTATCTCTGTTTTAACGTAATGAACCCTTCTTTATTTACTTATTTCGGTTAGTAAACTTGAAATTTTGCAAGCACATTACCAGTGGTAGATGTCATAAGATGCAGCACCTGTCGGGCAGGCGCTTTGTTTTTTCTTCTTCCTCCCTCCCTCCCCATCACCAGTATTTTGGGGCTCCATATGGAGATCAATTGTGCGATAGCTTCATTCTGGAAATTAACATGCTTGTTTGAGGTTATAAAGTATACATCTGAGAAAGGCCAGGGATTTCCCCCTGAATATCAACGAATTGCTTGAAGTGGCATTTATTTTTCATTCTGACTTGGTGGTGTGTTTTGTTTCACTGCAGCATTCTGGAGCAAAATGAAAGCGTTTATTTTGAGGCCTCCAGAGTAGTGCTGCTACAGACCATGAACAAGAAAGAGGAGACCTCAGCCCGCACGAACGGTCTTGAAATGCAAATGGTCTTGGGTAAGTCATCCGAAGGACTTGGCTTTCATTAGCTGTAAATTTCATCCATCATCGTTCATTTGGTGTCCCGGGCCATCTTATTCAAGTTCATGGTTATTTCTCTACAACCCAAGCAACAGGATGTTGAGGAAATGTTGATCCAGGGCTGCTGAGCCAAGAGAGCAATGACATTGACTTAGTGTGTTCCTTTCTGAAATTTGCAGAATAGCAGGATTTGAGCGGAATGCGTTTGTGGTTAGGAAAGACCAAAAAGAAAAAAACAAAACAAACCCAAACAACTAAACACACAAACAACAGACTTTATCTTCCATATATTCCGTTTCAGTGGAGAGCATAGGGGATTAATCATACAGGAGATAGTATATTCAATCTAGTGGCATGTTTGTTATCCTATAAGTGAAGTATTGGGATGAGCAAGGTGAGAGGCATTGGAAGTTTCCAGATCCTGTTCAGCAGGGTCTGTTGAGAACCTTTTAACTGAACATGGTACCCTGAATGACAGTCTTGGTACCCTGAATGACAGTCTTGGTACCCTGAATGACAGTCTCGGGGGTGGAATGCAAATGCTCCAAACTATAAATAAATATTAAATAAATTCCAAACCCTACAGCAAAATAATGTGGACTTCCAAGTGAGTTTCATCAGTCTAGTTCAATGTATTTCTTGGAAACAGAGACCTCAGATGGAAGCCCAGTTCTGCTCACATATCTTGGTGACCTTGGACAATGTATCCACCCTCTTGAAATGAGTCACCTGTAAAAACACCACTATCTTGATGATGTCCGAGGTTGCTTGCAAATTTAAAATTCCACAGCTCACTCTAGTGAAGTTAATTAAATAATACTACCCTTTGACTCTTGCTCATCTGAATTTATCATGTGCCCTTGGCAAGTCATTATTCGCAGGGGGCTCCCTGGACCAGCCAGTGTGAAGAAGAGGTGGCAGAGGCACCTGGGGTCCTCCTTCCTTCTGGCACTGATCTTGGGACTCAGCCCTGTGGTCAAGCAGGTCTTGCAGTATCTGGTTCATAATTTATTCCCTTGCAGCATTACAGAAAACATGGCGCAGTGTTCTATGAATATAATATTCGAATAAACGAGATGGGTTTCTTTTGAATTATTGTCTTCTATTTTTCTGTTGGGGATCTCGCTTCTTCTTTCTCTGTGCTTGCAGTCACTGTGTTGTGGGTCATCTGCCAGTTCTTTAACCCTGTGGAGCCTCAAACTTTGTTTTACGTTGAACGGAACCCTTTCTTACTAAATGTCCCTTTTCTGAAGCAGAGCTGCAAATGACGCTTTAAATGATGCTCAGATGTCACTCTTGTTAGCAGCTGGCTGTCTGCCTCAGAGCAGTGCATTATTTGGGTTTCATAACAGCATTTTTTTTCTCTTAAAAATGTTAAATTACGAAGTGCAGGAAACCACATGAATGCGGCAGAATGAAAACGCAAACAGTGTTATCTGAAGATGCCAGTTTTATGATTCTCCTGGTGACAGTCTCTTCCCTGCAGTCAACATAGGAAGCCTCTCTACCTGTTTGGTGACAGCGTTGTAGCTCCTGTCTCCGCCTGCCTTCTTGCCTTGTCCTGCTGAATTGGGAGTTTGAGTTAAGACGACTGCAGGGGGCTGTCTCTTTCTATCCAAGTCCCGCCTGACCACCAAGCCCGGCTCATGTTCACAAAGTCTGCCCTGAATGCTCAGGACTTACTGACTGGCCTCTCCTTATGAGCTCCTATAACAATTAGAGCCTGCATCTTAAAAAAAACAAAAACAAAACAAACAAAAACAAACTCTATGGCCGTGCATTGCTTTGTGAGTTGCAGATTTGAGGGCAGGAATCAGATCATAGCCTGGTGGTTCTCAGAGGTGGTCTAAGCCCCAGCACCTCCCCCATCAGAATCACCTGGACGTGCGTATTAAAGCTGCAGAGTTAGCAACCCCAGGCTCGATGAGTCAGAATTTCTGGGGATGCTGAGCCCAAGAGACTCACTACAGATAGCTCCTGCGCACTGAGGTTTGTGAGCAAGTGTCTCAGGCTGCTGCTTCATCCTCCTCTTTGCCTCGTCGCCCACAGCAGAGGGTCCAGATCTGAGCACATAGTAGGTGCCCAGGAAATGCTTGCTTGTTGATCTAAGCAGCATCAAACCATGGTAGTTGTGATATCTCTTCAATCTCCTGACCTTTTCGGATATGAAGTCAGCATATTCTCTGAACCCTGAGAAACCCCTTTTTGTCTAAATGTGTGAAGCGTTCCTCTAGGTCAGAGGCTCCTTTGGAAACCTTTTTATGTCTCTTTCTCTGTCACCAGTTGACTCTTGACTGTCCCTGGTAATGGCAGTAACCCTAAGTCTAGTAGAGCAGGGATATCAGCTGTGGGAGCTGGACTTGATGAGCTGACGGGACGGGCGAAGGCTCTGAGGATGAACGCAGTGCTGTGGTAACCTAGATGCTCTATCCTGGGCTCCCAAAGCCACACCTTCTGCCCTTGGCAGTTCGTTTTGAGTGGTGTTTCTTTCAGCTGTTAGGGCTAGCAGGTTGTCAGTTTGGGTGGCAGGAGAGCGGTCCCATCGCCGGAAGGGATAAAGTTAAGCTGCAGTGGACACACATCACAGCACCCACAGTGGCGGCAGCGGATTCAGGATTTGAATCTCATGTTCACAGGTAGCCATGGTGACACTTGGCTGCCTCCTTCCCTCCTCCACTTGCTTGAGCAAGGGCTTGCCTGGGCTTGGATGACCCAGAAGAGATGTACAGGGTGGTGTCTGCTTCTGGTGCACCTCCTGAGGGGCCTTGCTGGAGGATCCAGAACTGGTAGAACGTCTGACAGTTCGAGTCGGAAACCAAACAGAAGAACTCACAGGCAGCCTACGAGGGAAGAAGTAGGGGAATCAGGAAATTTATTAGCTGCTAGGATAACCACTACCAAATGCATTAAACCCTTTTTTTTGCAGCTTTCTTTGACTCTTGCTTTGTCACAGTTTTTCTTAGCAAAGTTGTACCAAAGCTGAATAAAGTGTGTGTTCCCAGGTACATTCAAGCACAGTGACGGGGAAGCATCTTCTTCTCGGTCTCTTGTCTAATCTCGACTACGGGAGGCGTGGTTAGCAGAAAGGTATACCAGAGTGGATTGGGATTGGGCTTTTTCTCAGATTCTCAGCTAAGGGAAGAAGAAAAAAACATGGGTTTCCAAAGCAACATTAAGGGCAAAAGAGGCATTTTAATATGTGCTTCCTGGAGAGCTGACTAGATTTTCATCTGCTTGGCTTCTTCCAGATATAAGTTGTTGATGTAAGCGTCTTCGAGCCGTTGTTAAAGGCTTTCAGGTGAAGGGATAACTAGGGAGAAAATTAAAGGCATGAGAAAGCACGTGATTTTCGCAAAATACCAGATGCTGGCATTGCTGTTTGGGAGGTCTTTATTTCCTTTTAAGTGGCCATCCGTGGTTGGAAAAGAGAAAAACTGTTTTTTAAAGAGCATTTGTCTAGTTAGAAACTGTGTCACTTGTGTTGTTTACTGTGAGGCAGCCTTGAGAATTGCGGGGTTACCAAACGGCCACCTGAATCATGGGCCCTGCTTTTGGAAGGCAGACAGAAGAAAAGAGCCAGCCTAGTACCCTCCTTGAATGCCATCGCCGGAAAGCTCTTTAAATGCTTTCCAGCTCAGAGGAGTTAGTTACCCTTCACGTCCCTGAGCTGCTGTTCCGTAAAGCAGTACCAAGCATGCCTTCTGTGAAATGTGTTATAACTCACTCTTCTCCTGATACCATCACGGGCTAATAATTACATCAGTCCTTCAGAGCAGCTGTGTGGTTTGGTATAACTGTAAGTGAAACCACACCGGTTCAGGAAATGCAGTGAATTGTCTTCTAATAGGCATCATCAAAGCTGATGTCGATTGACTTGGAAGGTACCCCTTCCTTGGTGAGAATTTGAGAGCTTCGAAGGGAGGTGTTCGCACTGCCTCAAAAGAAATTAGAACTAAACGGCCACATTTACACACTGTTGGAGTGAAAACGGAAACTTGCCCGTGTTCATTCCTGCACGCGCTCTGCCGGAAGGCATCATCACCTCGTGGCATCATTACCAGCTCTGCTCGAATGACTAACATTGCTCTCCCTTCCTCCTCGGAGTTTAAGGTCATTGGCTTCCAACTTCCTCCCCGACAGCTCCAATTGGAATATTCCAAAGGTGTCGGCAACTTGAGTCTAAACCTGTACTTGTCACTCACTCTCCTGTCTCCCTTTATGGATTCTTTGTTTAGAGAAACAGGATCGCCAACCAGCTCATCATCGATGCTGGTCACCTCCTCCTCCTCCGGTACTTCATCCCTTGACCACGTACTGCGGTTTTGCCTCTTAAATCTGTTACAGTCGACCCCTTCTCCCTGTCTCCTCGCCGTTGTTCTCTTTCAGGCTGTAGCATCATTTGCCTGGACCACTGCAGCCACTTCCAAAAGTGTATTCTTGTCTTAAATCTTTCCTTTCTGTGTTCCGTTCGTCCTACTATTTTAAGAATTACCTTCTTAAAGAAAGGATCTGACTGAATTATTCCTGAAAAAACCTGACAGTATGCGGAAGTACGGAAGAGTGTTTCTAATACACTATTAAGTGTAAAGTTCATAATTCAAAATTGTCTAGACACACTGATTACAAAATAATGGTGAAAATGGTGCCTGTCAACAAAAGACTAGTAGTAAATAAAGCAAAAATGAAGATGTTTACAATAAGAGGGCGATTGGTACTTCTTTTTTAAAAAATAATACTCTTGGTGTTTTCTGGAGTAATGAATGAATATGATGAAATGAAAGGAAACATTTAAAGGATTTGGTTAGCTTTTCCTTCCCTTTAAGATGAAATGTGGATTTCGTTGCGTGACATTCGTGACCTCCTAGAAACTCATTATCAGCTTAGCCTTTAAATCTCATCTGCCATCCCTCCCATCTCTCCACACAACGCTTCCTTCGGTTCCGAACGTACTGTGTATTTTAATAATCATGCCTTTCTTCATGTTGATTCTTCTGCATGAAATTCTGTTTCTCTACCCAGTGGACTCCTCATTCATTGAGGCCTAATGGAAATGTCCCCTCTTCCTCTACATGTACTAGAAGTCTTTGTTTCTGTACTGTCTCTGTGGATGGCTCATGAGGGTGGAGATCGGTTTATTTTAAACCTTGTATTCCAAGTCTTAAGCCCATTCCTGCATATAATATAGCTTAACACATATTTATGGAAGGTGAGCAGAAAGGAAAGACTTCATTTATAGATATACAAGTAATCCTTCAGGTGAGATGTAACATTTTTCAGATAAGCTCGGTGCTAATTAACTTGTAAAAATTATAAAAAGTACATGTTTTTGGTTAAATAATTTTTACAAAAGTCATTGAATTCAGCATCAGACCATTTTCGCTAAACTGCTAGGGTAGATCTTTGGTGTTTGAAAATTCTAACATCAGGGAGGATCACGTCAGCTTCTCAGTAGCCATGTTTGTGAAGTTACTAGAAATTGCTTTTTTTAACTGTTTTATGTCATGAAAAATCATATCGGCCAAATCAGAAATCCAAAGAAATAACACATCCAGTGCTGGCAACGTAATATGAATATGTGGTATTTTTTTCCTAAGGGACTTTAAAAAGCCAAGACTGGATAACAGGAAAGGATTGATGTAACATTTTCAATTCCGAAAGTCTATTCTACCCTAGAAATACACTTGTTACTATTTTTTCATTTCTAAGAATTCTATTTGGTTAAAAAATCAAAGGAGAAAAAAACATCTTGGCTTAAATAAAATGAAAAGTCATCTTAAATTAATTTGGCATCCCTGAAAGTTCCTTTTCAAAGGGTGGAATAGGATGGTTTTTTAGTATCACATGTTAAAAATGCCACTAAAAATCATCATTCGCACTTGTTTGCAAGGAATTCAGAATGGGATTTGATGGGGATGAATGTATGAGGCGTGTTATGCATCTTTTTAAAGAACATTTTGTCATCAGGGTAAGATTGTTTAATATTTGTATATTTTATAACATTATGTATAATTTTTCCTATTAATGTTAGGTGATAGGTGATACAATTGCATAAAAATGCAAGAGGATCTATAGACAAATGATTAGAACTAATGAATTATTCAGCAAGATTGAGGTTTGGCAGGTTTTTTGCATGATATTCTTACCCAATTTTCAGTTTTCTTGCCTATAAAATTATGCCAAAAGTTGAGCCATCATTAGATGACCAGATTAAGAAATTGGTCAGTCAACAAACAACATTGAGCACTGACGAGATGCGTTATATACCACATCACTTCTCAGCCTTTCATGTTAGTTGATCTTTGTCTGTTTGCCACACTGAAGAACCTTTGCCACATTTTCTTCTTTTCCTGTCCTGAGCATTGCATTCATGTAAAAGCCCAACCCTTTGGCTGTCTGGAAGATGCGTCCAGTAATAGGCCAGGGCTTGCGTGATTGCATGCAGACTCGCCATTCACTGTTAGTTATTCTCTGGTGCACCATCCACGGGGCTGCAGTGATGCCCCGTGACTGCTGCAGTTCATTTACCAGGAGGTACCGACTGTCAAATTGCCCTTTTGTTGAGAGCCAGTACTCGAAAGCATCCTAAACACCTGGTGACAAAAACTCCAGCAGTCAGTAGACCACTGCAGTTTTCATTACAGCCTCAGGTGCTACCAGGGTAGTAGGTGCTTCTGTTGAACTGCCCTCTGCAGACCATGTATATGGGTCCATGGGGTGATGCTGTGGCTGTAGTTTGCTGAGGTTGTTTAGCATTGGTGAGCACAGGCAGATGTGTCTGTAAGCTATAGTGGCCTCAATTAGGAAGTCTCTTCCTGAGACTTTAAGGATCTACAGAACAGGATATCTTGATGGATCTGAAGTTTTAAAATCCAGCCCCGAAAGAACTGATTACAGTCATCATAAATTTTTTTTTACAGCATTTAACTGTATTACCCACAAATTCATATTTATTTTACACTCCATACACTGGTTAACAGTGTATCCATAGACTGTTTTTTCTTTCTTTTTCTGGCCTCACTGTGCAGCTTGTGGGATCCTAGTCCCTGACCAGGGGTCGAACCCACGCCCCCTGCATTTGAATCACAGAGTCTTAATCACTGGACCACCAGGGCCACAGGGAAGTCCCATAGATTTTAAAAAATAGTACATAGTAAATTGCTACAATGCTGTTGGGAGACAATGTCATGCAGCGTAAGAGTGTAGGTTCTAGAGGCAAACTTCCTGGGTTTGAATACACATCTGCCCCTTACTAGCTGTGTAATGTTCAGCAAGTAACTTAACCTCTTTGGGTGTTGGTTTATCCGTCCATGGAATAGGGAAAATAAAGCAGCATCTTTCAGAGTTGTGAGAACCAAATGAGTTAATGCACATAAAGCCGTAACAAAATGTTAACTGTTACGATCATGTCACTTTCATGGTATTCACTTACACGGTTCCTCAGTTTGTAATGAAATGTTTCCAGCCTTCGCCTTCCTTCAAACTGAGTTTATGAGTTTACGCTCAATTAGGGAAGGGGAAACTGGGGGTGAGCCCAGTTAGGGAAGGTGAGGAAATGCCGTGGGAACACAGAGGAGTGAGAGACTTGGTCTCGTTGGAGATGGGGAGAACCTGGTGGAGGGGTTTTGGGCTAGACATGGAAGCGAGGCTAGGGTCCCAAATGGCAGAGGCGGGAGCGGGGCGTTCCAGACAGGACGGAGAGTGACAGAGGTGAGAAGGGAGGGGCTGTGTGTGCCGGAGGAACCCTGGGGACTGGTTTGGTCCAGTGTAAGGTGTGTGAGGTGGAATAATGAGAGTTTGGGAGGAAAGACATTGATTTAATAATGATGAGGATAACAATAATTAATGTGAATTACTGATTGAATAAGCCATCTCACACCAGCTTCTGAGATTGGTGCTTTACATAAATTAGCTCTGATTGCAATTCACTGCAACATAGTTATCCCCATTTTATAGATGAACAATTGAATTAATCTCATATTAAGGGTTGGAATTTTTTCTTAAGTGGTGGAGAGCCATTGAAGGTTTTGGAACAGAAAAGGGTCGTGATCAGACTTAGCAGTGATTTACTCATCTGCTGTTCGACTCTTAAGTTCCCCGAAATTAAAGACACATCGTTCACATCCCTGTGTTCCCCACGAGCAATAGCACTAGACCTTCAACCTGGTGGATAGTCCGTAAATACTGGTGGAGTCTCTTATTTTTTAATTTTTTATTTTTTTGCGGTACGCGGGCCTCTTACTATTGTGGTCTCTCCCGTTGCGGAGCACAGGCTCCGGACGCGCAGGCTCAGCGGCCATGGCTCACGGGCCCAGCCGCTCCGCGGCACGTGGGATCCTCCCGGACCTGGGCATGAACCCGTGTCCCCTGCATCGGCAGGCGGATTCTCAACCACTGCGCCACCAGGGAAACCCTGGTGGAGTCTCTTTTAAAAGCTTCCTTGACAAAACTTGGGAGACACTTTTTGTACATTTTACCTTTTAAAGAGAAAACGAATTTAAGAATACTTAATAAATCAGTTTCTTTGTGTCTGTACCTATTTCATCTCATCTGATCCTCACCAAAAAATTTAAAGACAATGAGTATGACTTTTCCATTCAAGTTGTATGTCATTATAATGCGTGAGGTTATCGGTGCTGAAGAGCATCACACAGCTTATAGGAATAAAGCTAGGATTCAAACCCTGGACTCTCCCCCACCCCTTGCCTGTACTCTGCCATCACCCGCTCCCTCTGTCGAGCCACTTCTGATTTCCAGTCTCCACTAGGGTTGTCTCTTCTGCTGGTTTAAAGGGCATTTGTTAGCACTCTGCTGCTTTCAGAGAAACTAAAGCCCTACAAGGACCTAATCTACTTTGTTGGAGTTGATGGGAAAGAAATTATTTTCAACTGTCCTCAGGACCAGCATCCTTCTAAATGACCCTGATGGCAGGTGGTCATTTCTAGGAGCCCATCAAATTAGCCACTTGTGTAAGAGCCTGGTGTCCTCTGTTGGGTTGGTGTGTAGAGTGAACTTGTCCTTCACAGTAAAATAGAGTTTGGGAGTGAGTACATTGCAAGAGCCTTAAGTGCTTTGCTTCTTCTACCTGATTGAAACCAAATTTATGATACTAAAAACACTTAGCAGCTGGCCCAGAGCAGCGTTTGCTTCCAAATGGTGCCTGGAATTTGGAGTGACATTTAGTGAAAGAGAAAGTTCAATTCCGACTATCAAAGGTAATGGCCAGTGAACTTACAAGCACATATTATGCAAATTCAACCTAAATCTGTATTTATTAACTTGACAAATTTTGGAGCGGTTATCTGCTCTATGAAATTGAGTAAGATCCTGTAACATATCAGATTATCCGCTTAACGCATTTAAATCAGGACTTCTGAATATTTGGCACCCGTGCTGGTGCCGACGTTCGGAGGTTTAAGGTCAGCTGCCGCTGTACCCCCTTTGCAGGAGTGGACATTTATTTCCTGGTGAGCATCCACACTGGTCTCGCCCCTTTCCTCGCCTGTACTACTCTCATCCACTTGGGAGAGTCAATGAACCGGCACTACTCTGTCTCGGGGACCCAGCCATCAATCCAGCACGTGTCCTGAATTTTATTTTTAAATATATATATGTATATATTTAATTGCAGTAAGTTTATATAGCATAAAATTGGCCACTTTAAAACAATTTTTTTTTTTTTTGCGGTACGCGGGCCTCTCACTGTTGTGGCCTCTCCCGTTGCGGAGCACAGGCTCCGGACGCGCAGGCTCAGCGGCCATGGCTCACGGGCCCAGCCGCTCCGCGGCATGTGGGATCTTCCCGGACCGGGGCACGAACCCACCTCCCCTGCGTCGGCAGGCGGATTCTCAACCACTGCGCCACCAGGGAAGCCCTAAACAATTTTAAGTGTACAAGTCAGTGGTATTAAGTGCATTTACAATATTATGCAACTATCACCACTGTCCATTTCCAGAGCTTTCTCATCTTCCCAAACAGAAACTCTGTACCTGTTAACCACTAACTCCCTGTTCCTCCCTTTCCCCAGGTCCTAGTAACCTCTACTCTACTTTCTGCCTCTGTGAGTTTGCCTACTTTGGGTACCACTTATACCTAGAAATCATACAATATTCGTCCCTTTGTGTCTGACCCTTAATTTGATTTTTAGCACAGTGTTTCAGATATTCTTTTTGTGTGTATTTTCAATACTGTATTGTATCAATAATCTTCAATAAGATATAATTATTCTAATTTCAGAAACTAGATCCTATAAGAATATGGGTAAATAGAAAATATGGAAAAAATGATTTTCTCATGAGTAACTGAAGAAAATAACACATCTAAGACAAAAATCAAACTCCTGTTAGTTTCACATTCCCTCTTTGGCACAGATTCTTCCTCACTTTGGTTTTAGCCCCTCTTGGGCCTGAATCCTTTGCAGAATTTCTGCAATCAGGCTTGCATTTCTGTAATGCCTACTAAGAAGGGTTCAGAATGTTTTAGATTCCATCTTTTGACCGACTTGCCTTTTCTTCTTCTTTTGGGCGATTTTTAAACTACTCATTCTGTCTACCTGCCTCTGTCCAACAACAGGCAGAAACACATGATGGCTGATCTTGGAAAAATTGGTGAATCGTAGCCCTCCACTTGCGGTGATACTACGCAAGGCAGAAGTATTCCTTTTTGCATAGAAGCAGAAGCAGCGTCGTTTTACTGCAGCAATGAAATTGTAGTAGAGATGAACATAATTCATCTTCTATTTACATCTTTAATGAGCCACAATTAAAAGTAGTGAGTTGACGTGTCAGAGCGATTGGTTTATTTTCAGATTTCTATTCTAGCCGCGGCTGCTGATCTAAGCGGTACTCCACTGGCACCCTGGAGCTCGGAGAGCCTTAAGAAAGAAAGCCCGGAAAGGGCTAATCTACTTCCTGCAAGTTAATGAAACAGTAATGACTTTCTGCTGGCCTAAGGTAGACATTTGCCTGTAATCCCAGAGGCCTGTGATTCTCGAATCTTCTTTCAGGGTACATCTTTTCTTCTGGTGCAGGGGCTCTGTGGATTGATTTCAAGTTGAGGCGCTCAGAGACTTTTCTCTCTCCTCATTTTCTCCGGCTGTAAGTAAGATGCACCGGAGGGCTTTCCCCGCACTGGGTTCCTGGCGCAGGGCAGAGTGTGTTGTAAAATGGCCCTTTCACCAGCCGTGCCTGAGCCCAAACCTAAGCTCGTTGATTTCAGGGACACCGTGCCTCCCCCCGTCATCCACATTTCATTGTAACCACTGAGTTTAGTTACATGGTGACACTGATCTGAGATACCCTCTCAGGAACCTTTAGATGGGTTTCCAGAGAATAGGCATCACTGCATAATCAATTACTGTGGATGACAGGTTTTCCTGCCACGGTAGTCAAGCCACATGCTGGAATTCTTTTAACAGCTCATCTAAAACATACTGTTGAAACATTTCTGCTGTGGCCATCTGAACTCAGCAAAAACGTGTGCAGAAGTATTTATGATACACTTGATGTTGGAGAGGACTGTAATGAACTGTGTAGAGCTTGGCCATTTGTGAGTGTCCCCACCCTTGTGATGGTCACCTGTATGCCGAGTGTCTTACGGACCAGGCACGGTTGTCTTGAAGCTAATGCTACTTCAGGTTCAAAGCCTCTCACTTGTACAGGCCCCTTCTAAGGCCCGGTATCTAATTTTATGAACTCTTTTTTTAAAGACCCACTCCTCCCCCTATTCACCCCTCCATCCCTTGCCTAACTATATGCTTCAGACCCTGCAAACTAGATCCACCTCTGATTAGGAATATATGTAAATGTGCTTATGTGTATATTAATTAAATATATTCATTTCTCCTTCATACTAATATATGAAATTCCTCTGAATCTGCCAGTCCACAAAATAGGGAAATTGAGAGGCTGGGCATAGCCTTTCGTACCTTCACCAGTTGTTTCCAAGGAAATTTATATCTTGGACACTTAGCAAATAATGATATGTTTAACTGATAGGAACTGTTTCCTAACTTCCCCAAACTGATGACTAACAATTATGATTCACATATTCCTGGGAATCTCTGTCCCCTCTGGCTTGCCATTTGCCTGGAGCATGTACAGTGTATCAGAGTTTCTTAGGAGTTTTTAGTAAAATTGAACTATATCGCTTTTTTTCTTGTTCCCCACACCACCTAAAGAAAAACTAATTTAATGGCTATTTTGTGAAACATTTTATCCTAGCGTGACATGGTTACTTGAAGGTAAATTATTTTCCCTACTAAGCAGTTACTTGTTGCAAGTAACTTTGATTTGAGAAGCAGCTGTTGATTTCTAGTGTGCGAAATTAGTTTCTTCCTTTTCCAAAGAGTTCTTTTATTGTTCCCAGTCTGTTGTCAGGTGTAAAAGCTGATTACTTGAGATTATTTTTTTAATGCACCTGGAATTCAAGGCATGACATTGGCTGCTGAATTAGCACCTAGAGAAAGACTCCAAGAAAATATACCCATTTTTTAAAAAAAGAATAAAGTATCTGTCTATAAAAAGGGTTTTAAATTAATCGTGATATTATTTATTAGCCATTTAACTTTCTTATTAGTCAAGAATCTTAGGGAGATATGGTGTCATAGACTGTTAAGGGTGACTGACAGTTGGTGTGGGCAGAAGGTCGCTACGTGTGTTGCAGAGCCGAGTGACCGCAGGGTAGAAAGAGCCAAGTATATTTTGTCCTCCCAAAGCAAGGAGGCCTGTTCCAATGGCCTGCTTGACAACAAAACTTACCTTGATGACTTAGCAGCCACAGTGAAGGGCTGGGAAGGGGGAGAAGCAAGCAGGCAGGATGCTGCAGCGTTGGAAACTAGATTGCTTTGGGAGGAGGGGACTGGTCACACAATCCAGGTCTCAGTTCCTGCAATGCCACTACTTCTGTGACCTTTGGAAAATTACTAACCTCCCTGGAACAGTTTCCTCCTCTATAAGAGGAGGGCAGTAGTAGCCTGGATAATCCTTGGAAGTTCCCTTTGCCTGGGACATTCCGTATCTGAAGATTAAGAGACATCTGACTTACAAGGGAAATGAAAATGGTAAGAACAGCAGTGGAGCAGGTGGAAGGAAGGCAGGAGTTAGTGGTGGTCTAGAACACAGGTGGGAAATACCCCCGGTGCAAATTCAGGTGGATGTCTCTCTCCATGGGCAGGTGGCTTTTACTGGGTGAACTGAGCACTGCCTGAGGTTAGAGTTGAGACCTGGGGTAACTAACTTGCACCTGGAAAACACCTTTCAAGGAACCGTATTTCCCTTGCATGGCCTGAGCTCCTTGCCCTTCCCCCAGCACAGAAGGCTTAGGTTTGTCTTAGTGCTCAGTGCTGGGCTGGCTTCCTTGCTATCTTCTCGCCTTTTCTTCAGTCATATCTTCAAGATGCTTCTGGAGATGTTCATAGGCCACAGTAGATTTTCTTTCTTGTTTTGAAGCCCGCTTACAATTCATTTCTCTGCAGGTTCAGAAGTATTTATTTATCTTACCACTTTTCCTGCTTAAAGAATCAGATACAATTATATTTGCTTTTGCCTAAACTCACACATATGAATGAGCTTTTGTAATCAGCAGTGTAGGTTGAGTCTGAAATACCTGAGTCCTTGCCAAGTTGCTCCTTAGTTGTTCAGTTAACACTTACTGAACTTCTGTCACATCCTTAGTTTCAGGGCCCTGTGTAAGAATAGCTCCTTCTCTCAAGAGTTTAGTAATCAAGCGGTGGAGACCAGTACAACTGTAAGCACAAGTAACAGAGTGACAGTAATAATAGTCACGCTGTTGAAAGCAGTAGACATTTTCTGAGTACTTACCACGTACGGGAATACTGAATACTGTGCTAAGCTCTTTGCATGCCCTAAGTGCGTGTGTCCACGTATACACACACACACACATTAAAAATAAATGTTTAAGGCTTCCCTGGTGGCGCAGTGGTTGAGAGTCTGCCTGCTGACGCAGGGGACGTGGGTTTGTGTCCCGATCCGGGAAGATCCTACATGCCGCGGAGCGGCTGGGCCCATGAGCCATGGCCACTGAGCCTGCGTGTCCGGACCCTGTGCTCCGCAACGGGAGAGGCCACAACAGTGAGAGGCCCGCGTACCGCAAAAATAAATAAATACATGTTTAATTCTCACAGCATAGGGATTCTTGTTATCTGCCTTCTACAGATGAGGAAACTGAGGCCCAGAAAGGAGAAGTAACTTGCCCAAAGTTACACATTAGTCCTGAGTTGGATTAACATTTACACTATAGAGACATCTATGTCAGTGGGAAATAAGAGCTAAGTCTATTGTTTGCGTGGATGCCGGAACTACACAGGGTTCGCTTGGATGGGATTAAGGGAGAAGGTGGTTTAAACTGTGTTTTATAGGAAGAAAGAGTCATGATGGTGTGAAGTGGAGGACAAAGGGGCATTTCAAACTGGAGATGATCGCTTGTGAGGATTGGACATACAGAAGCTGGACAACAAATAGGTTTGTTTAGTTGGAGTGAAGGACATCCTTCCCTATGATGGCAGCTGGGTGATCAGAATCCAATGAGTGAAGAGTTATTTTGTGAGCTGTGGTGTAGGCACTGCCAGAATTAGTAGCAGGTCAACACCTTATAAAATCTCTCCAGAGAGTAAAGACATGTTTCTAAACGAAATGTGTTAGTCTGCAAAGCAAAGTGCAAGCATTAATGTCCTACCCTTAGGAGATTTCTCCTGAGTTTCTCTCTACCAGATGACGTGAGCTTCACACCCTGGCTTTGAGCTGTCACCATCTTTGCTTCAGTTTCCATTAATTAGCTCCGAGTCTTAGGTCTAATTGCTTGAAGCTGCTCAGGATACTTGCTCCAACCCCCCGGACAGCGTGGGGTATTTGCCTTTTCCGACATGTCCGTCTCGCCCTGGCAGCCACGTTACACACTCTAGTGAGGCAGGTGCCTCTCGGGGAGGGGTGTGTCACAGCATCTGTTGGCAAACACAGAACACAGTGGCAGCCCCTTGAGGACTCCGGATGGTAGGCTTTGGGTCAGGGATTTAAACTTGGGTGACCTGGATTTGTGGGTGCTTGGGGAAAAAAATTAAAATGAGGAATTGTAGGTGTAGTAGGTCATGTTTGTTTCCAAGGTTTTTCCCTCCAAAACTGGAAAAAGAGAGAAAAAAAAAAAAAGCATTTCCCCAGGCTTGTCAATGGCTGGTTTGTCTAATTAATTAATTACTTTGTTTATAATCTTCCTTCTTTGGAAAAGATTTACGGCAATGCCTTAAATCTCTAAATCTATCAAACAAGAAAATCTTACGAAGTGGCCAAGTTAGCTATCCATGCCTCTTTTTAAATGTTTCTTTATAACAAAATGACCGTCTATCAATAAAAGATTCTAAAAATGAGTACTTAATGTACTGACAATTCTCATCTATTTTCCACTTTAAGAAAATATGCTTTTCCTTTAACCTTCAGATTGTCTAGCAATTTCACATCTTCTGGTTTCTGTAGAGGTTGGTGTTTGTGAAACTCTAGTGCTGACATGGTAACTCTCGGTTTTTGTTTTTCTTAAAGCCCCTCCCGCCTTTTGGAGCGCTGTGAATGCAGCACTGCTGTGCAGCACAGCAATGCACACCTCTGACTGTGGGACTCTTACTGCCTCCCCAGCCCCCCAGCCCCGGGCTTCATTATCTAGTCTTGGTCCGCTTTGTTGCTTGGTTCCCTGGAAGCTTAAGTGGTTCTGGGTCATTGACAAAAATCTTGCCGGTAGGAATTCAGTTCAGAAGAAATTCAGGAGAGCAAAGGCTCAGTGTTTTCCTCCTGCCCACCAATCTCATGGAAATAATAGTGTAACCTAGCATTTACCTCCTGCCTTAATTTATCGGGCATGTTGCCACGTGCATCCTGTTAACAGCTGTCTTTGTGCCTGTGGCAGTATTCACAGAGGAGCACATTTTGCAGGCCACCCTTACGGGGTGACAGGACCGACTCAATCCCTCCCCCACTGCCCCAGGAGGGATGCCTCCAGCCTGTGGGACACAGGCCAGGGGCTGGGGCTTATGTGAGGAGGCAGTGAGGGAAGAACAGTGATTAGGGGAAGTACACTCTTGGGCGACCAAAGAAAGCAGAAAAGGAAGGAACTTTACCCTTTCCTGGGCACCCCCCTAGGAGCAGCACCTATAACCTCCTATTTAAACCTCAAAACCACCTCAGGAGATGAGCGTTACTGCCTTTGTTTTACAGATGATACAAGACAAAGGTTAAGTAATAAGATTAATAGCTACTGTGTGAGATACAGAACAAGGATTCGAAACCAGCTCTGACATTAAACTCACACTCTATTTTCAAGCATTAGAGGTTTTCATCTCTTCTTCTTTCCTCCCGATGTCAAGTTTTAGTTATTTGATGGAGAATTCCTCAAAGGATGTATAGGGGAAATGAGTAAAGGTAGCTGAAACAAAACTGTTATTGATTTACCATTCTAATGAAGGTGTGTGGCTGAGATGGGAGTTTTACAATCAGTCACCTTGGGATTTCAGAGCACTGATTTTAATCATTGAGAACTAAGGAAGGGAGAGTCCTGTAGAAATGTGGATCATGAAACCAAGAATCTGACTGAGGAGTGGTGAGGAGGGAATCCAGCTGCCTTCAGAGATTGATGGAATGTCCAGTGAGACCTCCAGGGTGGATGTAGGACAGACGATTTAGCTTTGGACTGATCTGGGATTTCAACCTGTGACACCGGTGTGATTTGAATACTTTGCATTTGCATTTCAAGAGCTGGCCAGAGTGTGGCACCGACATCCAGGGGTCTCAGGTGGCAAATGTAGGTGCCACTGAGTGGGAGCAGATAGTGATATTTACACACAGGGGTTGCCAGATGTACCCATCTTTCCAGACCCACCTCTACCTACACAGGCACTGTATACCTTCTGAAGCATTATGGTCATGATACCGCCAGAGTTTGGACCATTTGATGTTCGGGGCAGTGGAAAGAAGCATGGGCTTGGGGTCCATGAGGGAGACGAGAATTCAAATCCAGCCTCCGTTTGTTAATAACCATGAGAACCCGGGGCAAGCGACTTCATTCTCTCAACAATGAACCTGGGATAATAATCATGCCTCATGGGACTTCTACATGTAAGGTAGTCAGCACATAAATGTGCCTAATTATTATTATCATCTAAGAGTATATATTATTATTACCTAAGAGCAACTAAGGGCACAGGTGGTCTTTCTTATTGAGATCGTAAAAGCTATGGTACACCAGCGAAAGGGTCCCTCATGATTCAGTGAGAGAAATCCTTGACATTTCTGCTACTGCAAAAATGCAAATGACTGCTTGGGGCATTTCAGGCGGACCTATAAGTCATTGCCATTAACTGTCATTTACATAATGAAACCTCTCTAATGTCATTTCTATTAAAAGCCATACTTCTAAGTATCAGTCTGACCGTTTCGTATTTAGAATCATTCTGTGAACAGATCCCTTTTATTGGCTTGTCTTCTTAATATCTTCTGACCAGTATCATCTCCTTACTTCCTATTCTAGTGTTTCTGATTTCCTAAACTCTTAGAATGTTAGTTTTCTATGTAAGAAGCTCATTTTTAATAATGCATTATTTTAATGTCAGGACTTGGGAGGTATGATCATTGCTTGTTTCCTCTGGTGCAGATTTACAGATGAGCATATAGTGCTCTGCCCAGCGTGGTACTTGGAGATCTAGGCTCTCTATACCTTTATGCATTGAAGTGATTGCTTCTATCAGCTTTTCTCTAACAAATCCCCTCTGAGTCAACCTATACAGTACTTCAGCATATGTTTGTGTGTACATGTGGCCCACACTGTCCTGTACTCACTTAGGCCCTTGGATTTCTTTATCTGTATGTGAGATATATTGTTAAGTGATAAGACTGATTCTTTAAATTGGCCTCACAACTTCCGCTTAACGACAGAATGGCTTGTGTCCTCCTTTGGGAAGAACTCCTCTTGGGGCATATGTGGTTTTCTCCTGTTTGCCTCTGACCCCCAGCAGGAGAGTCACAAAATACAGAGGGGCCCAAATGCTTACTGAAGGAATGAATGAGTGAGAGAGACCTGGTGTTTGCCCATAGTTGGAAGGAAGTTGCCCCAGTAAGAGGAGTCCTAAGACCCAGTCTAGGTCCGTGATTCTGTCAGTATGGACATGGCTTATCGGACAGGAACATGGAAGGCACCCTCCCAGGAAACATTCTCATCCTCACCTTGATAATATCTAATAAATGGTCAGGATATTTAAAAGAATCGCTTTTTCCACTAGAGGTTATAGAGGCTCTAAGCAGGCAACATTGATAAACATTTTTTAAACACTGGGTTTTTATTTTAAAGAAAACCTTCCTACTTGTCTCTTTTTGAAATATGGCTTTACTAATTAGTACTCTTTTTATTGCCTCATCAGAGGCAGCTTCAGAGAAACAGGGATTTTGATAAGAACATGAGGGTGTCTCATGGACTTTAGCAAAGGGTGGGGCAGCTGGGCCTTAGGTACTGGAAGACAAAACAAAACAAAGAAACCAAAACCCAGAATCAACAACCCACGGTGTATCTGGGGTTTGAATCATATAGTATGAACAGGCCTGCTCCCACCTGTGTGTTTAGGCAATTTCCAGAAAAACAGATGCTGAACAGACATTCCAGTGTGTGTCTGTACTGAGGCTGTACCAAGGTTGTCTGATTGTGTCTTTATCTTTACTTGTACTGCTGTTGAAGATTTTGTGATCATTAGTGCCAATATTGCTGGAGGAGAAAAATCATTTAAGATGTCTATTGTTCTGTTGTGGTAATTTCTGTTTGCAGGACTCATTAACATCTTTGCTCAGAATGATCAGTTCTTTTCTGGTTAGAATATGCTAAAATCACCCTATGTGTGGAGCCATTCATCAGCCTTTTCTTGTTTCTTCTTCACCTCTCTTCAGCTTGCTTCCACGAGTTGATCTTCCCCAGATGCTGGGTGGTCCAGTGGAGCTGAGTGGCAGTGTCTGTCCCTTTTGTGATAGGAGATTTGCTGGGAGAGCATCTTGTACTTGGATGTTGGGTGATGTTAATGCAGTGGTTCAAGAAGCAGATGGAAAGTGATCGAAGAGCCTCCTGTACCGGCTGAATGTCGTGAAGGAAGAGCAGACACACCTCCCTGTGGTTTCTGTCATATCCTAGAAGCCGCCTTGAGTTCGTCACATGGCTTCATACAGTTCTAGGTCACCTGAAACTTAGAGCTTGTGTGATCTCAACTCCTACCTTAAAAGGAGGAAGCAGACCTGAAGAAGGAAAATGGCTTGACCAAGAGTTCAGACTGGAACCAGAAATGTGTAGATGGGCTCCTGGTTCCTGTCCTAGCACTCTCTTTCTGCTACTTCACATTGTCTTTCCAAAATGACTGTTTACAGGGCAATAGCTCTGTCCCTAGCAGGTACTCGGCATCTCTAATCGTCTGCCAGGGCTGCCATAACAAAGTACCACAGATTGGGTGGCTTAAACAACAGACATTTATTTTCTTACAGTTCTAGAGGCTGGAAGTTCGAGATCAAGGTTTCAGCAGCGTTCTTTTTCCTGAGGCTTCTCTCCTTGTCTTGTAGACGGCCATCTTCTCCCTGTGTCTTCCCATGGTTTTCCCTCCCTGTCTGTGTGTTCTGATCTCCTCTAATGACACCAATTATATTGGACTAGGACCCCACCCATGTGACCTCATTTTACCTTAATTATCTCTTTAAAGGCCCTCTCTCCAAATACAGTCCCATTCTGAGGAACTGGGAGTTAGGACTTCAACCTAGCAAATTGGCGGGGAGGGGCGGGAAGGTTGGGGGGCGGGGGGGTTGCACAACACAGTTCAGCCCATAACAGTATCTGTAAATGGACTTGGTTCATTCCTTGAATTCATAATTGATTGATTATGGATTATATTCATCACCCAGTCTTTAAATGACCATTTCAACGGGCTTTTCAGAGGTCGATTTTACCATAATATGCAGCCAGCGAATTTAAAATGCTAATGTCATAAATGTTTTTAATTACTCACTCTGCAACAGGCATCGTGCACACAGGACTTTCTCCCTGCCTTTTTTGAGGCTAGGGTCTGTCAGGGAAGGCAGATTCCTTTCAAATATTCCATGGGGGCAAGTTTGCATTAGGATCGGCTGGTCATTTGCCTTTCAGTGGGTATTGGAGAATTCGTGTGTCTGGGACGCTGGTTCTAAGGAGGAAAGCATCAGAAGTATCACTGTGTTCATTCCAAATATGTTTTCGTGGCCAGAATGCTCACTCAGTAACTGGATTACTTCTGTGTGTTCAGTGCATTTTTTTTTTTTTTTGGAGAGGGAAAATCTGCTATTTTTACCACCCAGTAGTGTTCTGAAGGCTCCATGATAAAACGGTTCTACACTGAACCCCATCTGTCTCTCTCCTGGGCCCACGTCTTAGTCATATTTTTGTCCTGAATGTCTGGGTGGAATGCGTGGCATTTAGTAGGTCTTCAGTAACTATTTGCTGAATAAATGTGTGTAAATTGAAAAATCGCCTACTATTACTAGCTTTCTGCACGGGATACGTGCCTTGCCTCCCCAGAAAGATTGTGGGCTTCTGAGCAGGAACACGGTGAGTCACACATACAGTTTGTGTGACTCAGTGCCTTGTAATTGACAGGTAGGCTATGTAACTCCTCAAGCCCCTTGAGAGTGCTGGTCATCCCTGCATCAGGGACCATGGAAGATTCTTAGAGCAAAGATGGAAAAAACAGATACAAGTTATTGCACAGACATACATTAAAAACATAATCTGTGCAAGATAGACTGGCAGACATAGAAAACAAACCTACGGTTACCAAGGGGGAAAGTGGGGTAAGGGATAAATTTGGAATTTGGGATTGACAGATACACACTACTATATATAAAAGAGATAAACAAGGAGTTGCTGTATAGCACAGGGAGCTATAGTGAATATCCTGTAATAACCTATAATGGAAAAGAATCTGAAAAAGAATATATATAGTATATTATATATATAATATATATAACTGAATATATATATATAACTGAATCACTTTGCTATACACCTGAAACATTGTAAATCAATGATACTTCAATTAAAAATATGAAAATTTAATTTAAAAAATCATCTCGAGGAAAAAAAATGTAATCTGTGCAATTTACGCTCTTTTAGATTTATGGACAGAAATTAACATTCATTCCTTGCCCCCTGGGGGTAGACAGGATTCTCTTCTCCACTTCTGCTGTTACCACAGCTGTCTTCATTATAGACTGTCTTCATTATAGAGAAGTGAATTAAGGTGAACTTTGAAAGAAGGAAGAGATGTAGCTCACTTGATGGACGTGGGAGTGGGAGTGGGAAGGTTGTTCTAGGCATAAAGATGGCATCAAAAAAGGCTAGGCTGTTTTTCCATTTCCAGTCACCGTTGACAGTTTTTATCGTTTAACATTTTTCAAAGTGTCCTCTGAACCTCAGTGCTGTTCAAAACCAAGTATTGCATGGTAGAGATTATGTCAGAGAATAAGAGATGCATTATATGATCAGTGGCAGAAACAAAGGTTGAAGCTGCAGTGTGATGAGAATTTAAACATACAGAAAGTCAAGTCAAAAAATTCAGGAGTTAAACTGCAGGCGTGACTCAGTCCCCTCGGGCATATGGTAGTAGCATTTTCTTAATCGTGGCATATTTTGTTAAATTTAAGCCCTTGTTTTTGCAAAGTTGTCGTGTCAAGGTTGTAATGTGAGCAGTAACTTTAGACTCGATTTTTTTAAACCTTCTTCTCACCCACAGTATATGCTGCTGTACATGTGTGCACTGGAATTTGGTATTGCGTATGAAAATAAAAAAAGGGATGCAGTGCCCAATCTGTGGTGCACAGTCTCTGTGACTTTATGCAAAAAGAACTCATCTCTTTGCTTGAACATGACCTGATACTGAAACAAACACAGCCACCTCCACTTCTAATATATATATATATGGTAAAATACACACAACATAAAATTTACCATCTTAACCATTTTAGAATGTAAAGTTCATTGGCATAAAGTATGTTCACAGTGTTGTGTAACCATCACCACCATCCATCTCCAGAACTCTTTCCATTTTGTAAAACGGAAACTCTGTACCCTTTAAACAATAACTCCCTATTCCCTCCTCCCCCAGCCCCTGACAACCACCATTCTACTTCCTGTCTCTATGCATTTGACTGCTCTAGGTACCTCATATAAGTGGAATCATACAGTATTTGTCCTTTTGTGATGGGCGTATTTCACTTAGCTGATACACTTTTATCAACAGCTTTATTAAGATATAATTCACATGCCATAAATTCATCCCTTAAAAGTATACAGTTCTATGGCTTTTAGTATATTCATAACTGATATATTTTTGAAGAGAGTAAATTCAATACTTTTTTTCCTTAAGGCACACATGTTTTTTGTCTGGCAAGTCCAGTTATAAAAATGCCATGAAATAAAGGCACCTTTCTTTAATAAAGGGTTAGGGACAAATATCTAGATTATGCTTAATTTGGTTCAGATTAATTCAGATACCCAAAATATTTTTGTAAGCACGTTTGCGTCAATTGAAACATCTTCGTTTTGCACCCTGGCACCAGCAATATGTGATTATTTATTATTGTTCTTGGGGGGATATTGTTTGCTTGCAAAGTCGATTGTGGTGCGTTAGCCAGAAATTCAACAGAATTGAAATTTCTTTAAGTCTGGATTTGTTCAAAGACCAGTTTTGAATTGACTGAGGCTATAGATGGAACTGGCACTGGAGTTATTTGAGGTCTGGAATTCCCTGTGGCAAAGAGGATATTTTGGTCTAAGTTAGAAAAATGACATTTCATGCTTATCTACTTCTGGTGGGAGTGTTAATTGGTACAAACATTTAGGAAAACAGTTAAGCATTATCCAGTAAAGATGAGTATATATACCCGATGACTAGGCTGTTTTCATTTTTAAATCTCTTCCCTAGGAAATCTTCTGCATGTACCAGAAAACATGTATGCTGTCCATCACAGCTTTTCTGATACTAATAATGGTTTACAGAATAAATCCAAACCACCCAAATGTTTATCAAAGTAGAATGGATAAGTAAATTATAATATAATCAAATAATAGAATACCGTGCAGCAGTGAAAATGAAATGATCTTAAAACTTGGTAGAGCAATACAAAGAAATCTCGACAACCTGATATTAAGCCAAAAAAAAAGTTAGGTTGCAGAAAAATTCTTACAATATGAGTGAATCTGTTTGTAAAGTTTCAGAAATATCCATAACTAAACAAGTAAAGTAAAATTTCATCCTGAGACAGTTGAGAAAAAGCTAAAAGCCTAGAAAGACATGTATTAAAACTCTTTCCCTCTGTCAGAGAGTATATGTGGAAATGAAAGCTAGCAGCATTTTCTGCCGTTTAAATGCTCCTACGAAATTTCTAAGTACCCTGCATAGTAACTCTTTAAAATACCACATACACGCTACACTAGCAGACTAAAAACCAACAGGAAGATGGCTGGGTAAAAAACAGATCATGCATAAAGAATATTTTTATTAAATAATTTTACATTCATGAAATAGAATTTTCAGAGAGAAGCTTTTCTAGAACGAAGTCAGATTAAAGGATAGGAGTAAAAATAGAGGTACAATTTTTATAACTGAATATTACTCTAGATTCTAATCAGTTCTCCTGTGTTCAATACTAATTTTGTCACTCTGTTCCTTTAGTTAACATGGGCTGTGCCTATTCTCACATCCCTTGTACTCTGTTGTTGGGTTATCGTTATCATCACCATCACCACCACCATCACCATCATCACCACCATCACCATCGTCACCGTCATCGCTATCATCATCACCATCATCTGGAGCACATGCTTTTTTGAGCCCTGAGCTAAAAAGCTTCTTACAAATATCCCATTGAATGCAACGTTCTTCCTGCCTCAGGGTCTTTGCCTTACTGCTCCCTCTACTTGATTTCTTCCCCCTCCTGATGACTCACTCCCTCTCTCTTGGTTGAGGTGTCTGCTCAGGTGTCACTTTTGTTTTTGTTTTTTTTCTTTTACGGTACGCGGGCCTCTCACTGTCGTGGCCTCTCCCGTTGCGGAGCACAGGCTCTGGACGCGCAGGCTCAGCGGCCATGGCTCACAGGCCCAGCCGCTCCGCGGCATGTGGGATCCTCCCTGACCGGGGCACGAACCCGTGTCCCCGGCATCGGCAGGCGGACTCTCAACCACTGCGCCACCGGGGAAGCCCTCAGGTGTCACTTTAACTGAAGTAACACCCACATCACCTTCCATCCCTGTAGCTGGGTTAATTTTTCCTTATTGCCCTTTTGATTCTCTTCTTCCACCAGAATCTAAGAAAGACTTAGAGTCTATATACGTGGAGGCTGTGGCTGTTTCTCTCACTCTTGTCGCTCCAGCGTTTGGCACTGGGCCTGGCACATCTAGAAGCTCAATAATTATGCACTGAGTGAATGAATGACTGAATCATTTCAGTAATTCTTTGAGATAGATATTGCTACTACCATTCTCCAGATTTAAAAAAATGGAGGTTCAGACAGCTTAAACTTCCTGCCCCTATTCATTCAGCTGGTGAGTGGTGAGGGCTGGAATTTAAAGCCAGAGTGTCTGACACCAAAGCCTATTCTGATGGCTCCACTCTTCTGCCTTCTGTCATCTGTCACTGATTCTGATGTGACTTTTTTTTTGCATAGAGCATCTTTCCTTCTTTTCAGATGAATGCCCCTGAATGCATCTTCATAACAAATAATTATGTCCCCTTTTAGGACTATTTGTGTTTTGCATGTGCAAAGATCCCCCCCTCCCCATTTCAGATTCAGCCAATTTTGGTGGTTTTTTTTTGGTCATCTTGCCTTCTCCAGCTAACATCCTATGCCCCGTTCAGCACCATTGTCTAGGCTCAGTGACCACAGTGGTTGTGTGAGAGCAGTAGATGAGACTTCGAGTGGGAACGATTCATAGATAACCCACTGAGCTGTGTTATCTCCCAAATGCATGTGTCATTAGACCGTTTCTGATGGCATCTAATGACCTTGTCCTGAACATGTGCTGCCTTGTAATCTGCACTCATTTGTCACTTTTCTACCCCTGCTAGAGTTACTGAAATAACGCGGATGGAGAAAGCGAAATAAATATTATGGATGCCCGGAATGCTTTATTTATTCTTTTAATTTTCTTTGCTTGTTTTGGGATACAGGAGCCGGCTTTGAAGTTACAAATAAAACAACTAATGTTCGAGGGTGTCACCCTTTTTAATAGAACCCCAGATCTTGATGGGGGCTCTGGAGAGTCCTCATTTGGTCACTGAGGAGAATGTGTGGTCCTAGAACCTAGGTTGGTGGGGGTCCTAGAACCTGGGGGTCCTGACTCCATGTCTGGGGCTCCTTCCCCAGTGCTTTACTCACCCAGCTGTAAAGCCGTGTGTACCACGGAACAATAAAAGCCTTTCATTGGATCACATGTTGGCCAGTTGGTTATCAGCAGCCTCTGTTCTCCTAGGTTATCTGGCTTCTTTATCAAAGCCATCTCTTTCTGACCTTGGTTGACCATGGTGGACTGTTGGCTGAGCTCAAATGATCTCCATTAAGGCTGCATATTAGTTGTTGCCCAGAACTTCTCAGGATTCTAGGACATGAGGACCTTAATCTGTGTGTGTGTGTGTGTGTGTGTGTGTGTGTGTGTGTGTGTTTGCGAGAGAGAGAGAGACAGGGAGAGAGAGAAAAGGGGAAAGGGAGTAAATATGAATATTTAACAATTTGGAGACGATACAACCTTTGACGACTTCTAGTTTTCCTCTGGCATAGGAATAAATTCAAAGTTTCTTCTATTATAAAAGTGTTTTTGAAAGGGGGAGTGTGTAATTGTTGTTCTAAAACCAAAATAATATTGGGTTGGCCAAAAAGTGCCTTCGGTTTTTAAGTAAAAATAAAAGACACATTTTTCATTTTCACCAAGAACTTTATTGAACAACGTATTCACCCTTCTGTTCCACTACCTTCTGCCATTTTTCAGGCAACTTCATAATTCCATCTTCCCAAAACTTTTAATATTTCTGAGCAAGGGAGTGTTCCAGGTGCCTTTTACAGTCTTCCAGGGAATTGAAATATTTTCCATTAAGAGAATTTTGTAAAGACCTAAATAAGTGGAAATCCGAAGGTGCAGTGTCTGGTGAATATGGCAGATGAATCAGAACTTCCCAGCCAAGCTCTAACAGTTTTTGCCTGGTCATCAAAGAACCATGCAGTCTTGCGTTATCCTGATGGAAGATTATGCATTTTCTGTTTTCTAATTCTGGACGCTTTTCTTCAAGTGCTGCTTTCCGTTGGTCATATTGGGAGCAGTACTTGTTGGAATTAATTGTTTGGTTTTCCAGAAGGAGCTCATAATAGAGGACTCCCTTCCAATCCCACCATATACACAACATGACCTTCTTTGGATGAAGCCTGGCCTTTGGTGTGGTTGGTGGTGTTTCATTTCACTTGCCCCACAGTCTCTTCCATTCCACATTATTGTACAGTATCCACGTTTCATCACCCGTCATGATTGTTTTAAACACTGAACGTTTTCGTTACGTTTAAGTAGAGAATCACATGCGGAAATACAGTCAAGAAGGTTTTTTTCGCTTAGCTTATGTGGAACCCAAACATCAAAGCGACAAACATAACCAAGCTGGTGCAAATGATTTTCAGCACTTGATTTGGGTATTCTGAGTATGTCTGCTGTCTCCTGCGTGGTATAACATTGATTGTACTCAGTTAATGTCTCGATTTGATCACTATTGACTTCAACTTGTCTACCTGACGGTGGAGCATTGTCCAGCGAGAAATATCCAGCGTGAAACTTCGAAAACCACTTTTGACACGTTCTATCAGTCACAGCACCTTCTCCATACACTGCACAAAGCTTTTTTTTGCATTTCGGTTGCATTTTTACCTTTCTTGAAATAATAAAGCATAATATGCCGAAAATGTTGCTATTTTCCTGCCATCTTCAATATTAAAATGGCTACACAAAAATTCGAAATTTTGATGTCTTTTTTTAAATGCACGCTGATATGATAGCTGTCAGATGCAATCTAACAAAATGGTTTTGAATGAAGTTAAAGACAACTAAGTGCTACTAGAGCCATCTTATGGAAGAAAACGAATGAACCTTTTGGCCAACCCAATACTAATATTCATTGAGCATTTATTATGTTCCAGGTACTGTACTAAGTGCACTATGGACACTGCTCCGTCTCTTGTTCCCCTGATCACAGAAGTGAAGTATATTCATTTAGAAAGAAAAAAGACTGGAAATACAGAAGAGAATGAAGGGCAAATCACCCACAAGATAACTATGGACATTTTTAGTGTTTCTAGACATTATACATTTTTCAACAAAGGGATCACACTGACTGGGCTATTTGTGAGGCCTCTTTATCACTGGTCCATATGTTATGAACATGTTGCATTGCCATTTCAATCCCACATAGCATGATTTTATTGCCTGTATCATTTCGTATTTCTAATAGATACTATAATTTACATAAGTAACCTAATGTGCTGAACATTTAATTCTCTAGATTTTTTGCTATTGTTAGTAAGGCTGTGCTGGATTTTCTTGAACGACTATCTTTATTGGACATTTCTGATTGTTTCCTTAGGATTCCTTTCTAGAACTAGGACTGTTGGCCCAAACAGTAAGAGCCTTTATACAATTTTTGATATATATTATTCAAGTACTGTATTTTAGCATTCAACAACTGGGAAAAAGAGTGTCCATGTTCTGCACTCTTGGACGACACTAAGTACTATAATTAAAAAACAGAAACAAAGAAAAACCTTGCCGGGCACTCTCATCTTCTGAGATGGCCCACACTGTGTCTGTGGAGTGTGTTTCTCTTTAAATAAATCCACTTTTTACCTAAAAAAAAAAAAACAAAGAAAGAAAAACCTTGCCAATTTGATAAGTTAAAAATTACATCTTGTTGTTTTTTACTATTTGATATCACTGACTTTTTTTAAAAAAATTGGGGTATAGTTGCTTTACAATGTTGTGTTAGTTTCTGCTGTACAACAAAGTGAATCAGCTATATGTCTACATATATCCCCTCCCTCTTGGACCTCCCTCCCTGCCCCCATCCCACCCAACTAGGTCACCACTGAGCACGAAGCTGAGCTCCCTGCGCTATACAGCAGGTTCCCACTAGCTATCTATTTTACACCTGGTAGCGTATATATGTCAATCCCAATCTCCCAATTCATCCCCTCCTTTCCCCACCCCGTGTCCACATATCCGTTCTCTACGTCTGTGCCTCTATTCCTGCCCTGCAAATAGGTTCATCTGTACCATTTTTCTAGATTCCACATATATGCGTTAATATATGATATTTGTTTTTCTCTTTCTGACTTACTTCACTCTGTGTGACAGACTCTAGGCCTATCCACGTCTCTACAAATGAGCCAATTTTGTTACTTTCTATGGCTGAGTAATACTCCATTGTATATATGTACCGCATCTTCTTTATCCATTCGTCTGTCGATGGACATTTAGGTTGCTTCCATGTCCTGACTATTGTAAATAGTGCTTCAGTGAACATTGGGGTGCATGTGTCTTTTTGAATTATGGTTTTCTCAGTGTACATGCCCAGTAGTGGGATTGCTGGGTCATATAGTAGCTCTATTTTTAGTTTTTTAAAGAGCCTTCATACTGTTCTCCACAGTGGCTGCATCAATTTACATTCCCACCAACAGTGCAAGAGGGTTCCCTTTTCTCCACACTCTCTCCAGTATTTACTGTTTGTAGATTTTTTTTTTTTTTTGCAGTACGCAGGCCTCTCACTGCTGTGGCCTCTCCCGTTGCGGAGCACAGGCTCCGGATGCGCAGGCTTAGCGGCCATGGCTCACGGGCCCAGCCGCTCCGCGCCATGTGGAATCTTCCCATACTGGGGCATGAACCTGTGTCCCCTGCATCAGCAGGCGGACTCTCAACCACTGAGCCGCCAGGGAAGCCCACCCCTACTATTTTTGATCCATGTATTTACATAGTCTTATTCAAGACTTCCATTGTCCCTTCGTTTACATTCCTGTTTTCATAGGATATGAGTTCTTAAATTTTCCTTAGAGATTTTACAGTGTTGGTTATAATTGTGTATTTGATCTTTATTTCCCTTATATTTTTAGCTTATTGCTGGTTTATAGAAAAACTGTGTGTGTGTGTGTGTGTGTGTGTCAGTGTGCATGCATGCACACATGTGAATCTTCTAATAACTGGCCATCTTATTGACTTCACTAAGTTCTAGAAGTCTTGCGGCTAACTCCCTTAGATGTTCTAATTAGGCAATAATAGCATTTCTAATAATGAAAATATTGTCTCCTACATTTTAATGCTTTTAGCTTTCATTTCTTCTAAAACATTCCAATGCCATGTCAAAGATTTTAATTTTTCTAGAAAATCTGCCATTTCTATATTTAAAATTTTATTAACAGAAAGGCAGGTATTACACATTCTTAAAATTGAAAATATCCTCAATATCTTTAGTTTTATCCTACTGCTCATCTTTTAATTTGAGTTCATGGTTCTTTCTTCGGAGCAGTCATTTAGTTAACAGTAAATCTGTTTTACTTAGGGATATTTTTAAGGACCGTCTTTTGAAATCTGTTCTGTTTAAAATTTTGAACTTGTTTCTGTCATTATTTTTGTGTTTTTTACCTTCATTTTGCTTTCCCTAGGTTCATTTCCCTTTTCTAATTTCTTGAGTTGATTGTTCTTTCATTTTGAGCTTTTTTTCTTTTTTCAAAAATTTTAAAGTCTTTGTTGAATTTGTTACAATATTGCTTCTGCTTTGGCTTTTTGGCCATGAGGCATGTGGGATCTTAGCTCCCGGGATGGAACCCTCACCCCCTGCATTGGAAGGCAAAGTCTCAACCACTGGACCACCAAGGAAGTCCCAAGTTTTTCTTCATGATGAGAATATTTCAAGTCTTTGCCTCTGAGCATTGGTTGCCTGTACTTTGATATATCATGTTCTCTTTATCTTTATTGTCTCCATCTGCCATTGCAAAATTTAGTGTTTCTCAGACTCTAAACCTCTTTAAAAGAATATTTTTTAAATGTATATGTTTATTTGAATTGTTTATGCTTTTGTTTATTACTGTGGAGTATTTTACTGCATTGTGGTCACAGAATATCAAGACGTTGTAAAGTTTCTTTGACGTCCTGACACACGCTTAGTTTTTGTTAATGTTCCATGAGTCCCAGTACAGAAGATGCACGCTCTAATTACCAGGTTTATCTAGTCATCAGATGAGCCTTATTTATTATTTTACCCTACTTCTCTGTATCTTTATTAAATTTTCATCTGCTTCCTTTTCCAAGGACTAACAGCAGTGGGGTAGTTCAACAACTCTACTGCGTGTCTTTCAGTCTCTGCTTATTTTCCTTTATATAGTTCCAAGCTATGTTATCTTGGCACATACAATTTTAACTTTCCTTTAGAATGTACCCCTTGTCAGGAAAAATGACATTCCTGTTTAATGCTTTCAGTGTTTAATTCTGATTTTATATTAACATTGTAACTGTTGCTTTTTTAATTTTTACTTGTTAAAATAAATTTATTTTATTTATTTAGTTATTTTTGGTTGTCTTGGGTCTTCGTTGCTGCGTGCAGGCTTTCTCTAGTTGTGGCGAGCAGGGGCTACTCTTCGTTGCAGTGTGCAGGCTTCTCATTGCGGTGGATTCTCTTGTTGCAGAGCACAGGCCCTAGGCGCGCGGGCTTCAGTAGTTGTGGCACACGGGCTCAGTAGTTGTGGCTCATGGGCTCTAGAGGACAGGCTCAGTAGTTGTGGCACATGGGCTTGTTGCTCTGCAGCATGTGGGATCTTCCCGGACCAGGGCTCGAACCCATGTCTCCTGTATTGGCAGGCGGATTCTTAACCACTGCACCAAGGAAGCCCAGTAACTCTCTCTTTTAAATGTTCAAGTTTCCTAGTATTCCTTTGCTCCAGTCCTTTTTCTTTTTTTTTTTTTGGCCATGCCACGCAGCATGTGGGATCTTATTTCCCCAACCAGGGATCAAACCCATGCCCCCTGCAGTGGAAGCATGGAGTCTTAACCACTGGACCGCCAGGGAAGTTCCTTGGTGCTTTCTGTTGTCTTTTTAAAAATATTTATTTATTTGTTATTTATTTTATTTATTTATTGTTTATTTTATTCATTTATTTTGGCTGCACTGGGTTTTAGCTACACCTGAATCCTTTATCCTGTAATGGTCCTCACTAGGTTCAGGCTGCATGGTCGAATTAGATGCAAAACACCTGAGTAGCAACCAGTTCCTTCACCTTCAGTGATGTTGATGATTCCAAGAGATGCCTGTTTCACCCTGTGCACTTTTCCTGGCACGGAGTGGCAGCTAGGTTCTGTTTTTTCAGCCTAGCAGATGATTGCTTCACCCCAGAAGCTTCAGTGATCCTTGAAGTCCCTCTCCTAGAAGGAAGAGCAAGAATGCCAACGTGTTTTAAAGAAACAACAACAGTGTCATATCTTTGAATAAGAGTGAAAAAAATAGTTTTCTCCACATCTGAACACAATATAGTCAGAAGCAACAAAAGTGAAGTGAGTACACACGGGCAGAGGATGGGCGGGGGCTTAATGGAGCCAGAGGAGCCTTATTTATTGGCTTGGGTTTTCTCCCCTTTCGCTGGTCCAGCTTCAATTATTGGCAACAAAGGTGACTCAGGAAAGAAAAACCTTGGAGAGGGAGAGAGAGTGTGTGAGAGAGAGAAGACAGAGGTAGAGCTGGTTTGCTTACTTGCTTGCCAGAACATCTAGGTCACAGACAGTTCTAGAACAGAGGGAAGGCAGTATTGCTGGGAGTGTGGGAACAGACCTGGACTAATGTTCAGGCCTGCAGACAGAATCAGAGGCTTCTACTGAAATGTCACTGTGCATGTAGCAGTGTCAGCTGGGGGTTTGTTGATAGCGTAAGACACAGACTCCTGACGTTTTTCCCTGAGACTTTAATCTCTCATGTACTGATAGAATTATACGTGGGGAGGAGGCGTGATAAGAAGACAGACGTAGAATCTTGTGGGCTCACCATGGGTCGAGGGGTCTTTCTCTGTGGACGGGGCAGTGCCTTACTCTTCCGCAGCCTTGGACGTTTCAAACCAGTTCATGGATCCCCAGAAGGACATGTTGTGAGCTGCCTTCCTGTGGTTAACCGCGTTAAGATGTTTGATCAATTTTTTAGAGGACTTTGGATGTGAAAATGAGCAAGGATTCCCATCAGGGATCAAGAAGGCAATTTGGGGATACCCTTAAACTGTGGTATCTTTGTTTTCTACAAGGACATTTTAATGGAAAGCAAGAGGAGGTTCCTAATGATTGATCAAGGTTGCCTGTGTTTTGACATTTCACATTCCAGATGGAAACAGACTTGGCTTTTACAACTCTCCCTTAGAGTTTCCACGGTGACGTTCTAGTTTGAAGTTATCCATGAATATAACACTGACACTTTGGAAGGAGGTTTACAAGGTTATCTGTGCAATAACATATACCTGGCCTTGGTCATCCAGTTACCCACCCAGTATGTTCAAAGGTGAGACTTTCTTAGTGGCACCAGGCGAGGAGACTATAGTAAAGAAATACTGATAGAATGTTGAATATTGATTGAGCCACACGTGCTGTGCTAGATGTTCTTAATATATAATTTCATCTAATCTCACAACTCTTTGAATAAGTACCATTACTGCCCGTTTTATGGCTGGCGGAATATAGGCTTGGGAAGTTTCTATAACTTGTCCTAGACCACACAGCTAGTAAGCGTTGCGGCTCATCCTAGGGTCTTTGACTGGATAAACTACGTTTTTCCTACTGTCCCGTGCTGACTCTCCTCTTGATTTTCTTAACAGAGAGAGACTGTAAATTCTTCTAACGATCACATCAATCAAAAGTCTCTTAACTGAAAGCGCCAACATCTCTATCCCTGAGCTTATCCCACCCCCCAAGCATCCTACCTCTTCTCCAAGCTCCTTGAATAATGCTGAATTGTGAGCAGATGGTGTTGCAGAACGTGGGGAAAGGGATTGCGTCCCTGCCGTGTTGTCCGGCCGCACAGCATTTTAAGGATAGCCCTGGAGCGGGGCAGGTATCACGAGCAGCTCTTGTATCCCCTGCTCTACACAAGTCCTCCTGTGGCCTCGGGAAAGCCATACCCTCTCTAAACCCCGGCTTCTTCATCTCCGTTTCATCTTAAATGAAAGGGTTAGAGTCAGGGATGTCCCTAAGGTCCCTTCTAGCTCCCAGACACTGCAGTTATATGCATCACAAAATCAGAAGCCTGAACATATAAAACAGAATTCAGTATTGTCATAAAATGTAACTTACACGAGTTAATCGAGTACACAGTTCCTGATACATTTCATTGATATTGTGCTGCATGGTCATTGGGCATTAGTGGAAGCAGTTCACGTAAATGACTCTAATCTGTATTACTTTTCCACAGCTAAAATAATTTTGATCATTTTTCACTCCTTGATTTGCTTTCTGATGTCTATAATTAGTGCAGTTTTCTTTCTCCAGATACAGTATATAATATGATACATACATGTGCATGGATGTAATCCACCTAGTATCACATATACCCATCCTGGGTCCCACCTGTAACAGCTGGGCCTCCCCGTATCCACCTCTTCCCAAACCCAAGGGCGCAGCATTTTCTTGACCCTGCCCTTCTTTCTCTCTTTATTGAGGGGTTCTTGGGAAGCGCTTGCAACTGTTCCCCATTGTCTTCTTGCCATATTCAGACCTGGTCAAAGGGCCTTGACCAGTCTCCCTTCTGCAAGGTCTTATCCCAGGAGAGGACCAGACAAGGAGACCCCTGGTTTGTGGATTCTGCTTCCGTAGCCCTTCCCACCAGGTCCTGCTGCTCCTAAAGGAGACTGTGCTTCCAGATGCTGAGCTGGAGAACCCTTGCAGAGACACATCCCTCATGCCGCCGACGTTGTGACTGAGAGCTCCCGGGGTGCTTCTTCCAAGCATCCCCTGCATTGCCTTCCGTGAACCTCGCCTTGGGGTGTCCTCCCTACCCCGACCTCTGCCCCAGTCCGGTTATTTCTCTCCCTTCACTGCAGCTTCCAGGCCAGTCTCTGCCCAGCAGCCCGTTTGCCCTACTCAGCATCCATGCCTCCCCTGTTTCTGGTCGAAGCCTCCCGGTTCTTTTGTGGTTTCGTCCTCTCCTGCCTCTCCAAACCTCGCCAAAATGGTGATATTTGATTTGTAAAATTTAGCTCGGACCTCCTCAAGAAGGGTGAGCCAAACCCAGTGCTTTGCAAGTCCCCCCCACCCCGACTCCCATTCACGGTGCTGGGGCCTCTCTCTCGGCTGGGTCATCTGCTCACCTCGAAATGTGCCTTTCCTCGTGGGAAATTTGTTTTAAATCAGGCTCTGGGTGCCAGGGGCTCAAGGCTGTGTAAACTCAACTGGGGGGGCTCTTGGGGGTCTCCCCATGAAAAATTCATTACAGGCAGACCTCCGAGATTCTGCGGGTTCGGTCCCAGACTTCCCCAATAAAGCGAGTATTGCAGTAAAACCAGTCACACGAATTTTGGGGTTTCCCAGTGCATGTTGAGTTTATGTCTACGCTGCTACAGGGTAGAGGGTGGGGCCTGGGAAGGGGGTGGCACAGTGAGGAATGGCACGGTATCTCTAGGCTTCTGGGACCAGGGGGCTGGGGAGGAGAGGAGTGGGAAAGGGCTGAGATGCTCTCAGGCAGGAAAAGAGCCAGATAAAAGAACAGTAACAGAGAAGGACTAACCCCAGGCCTGCCTTTAGGGGGCGCCTGGCTCCATGGCCTGAGGCCAGAAGCTTTGAGAAACCGGTAAGAACGAGGCTCTTGAGTTCCCAGGGATTCTGGCCCTTAGCAGATGTGGCTGGATCAACCCGGGGCTGCATTTAACTGCACTTGGGAACCACTGTGTCCTTTCCGAGGATAGTTTAGCCTTTAGGATAGCAATGTGCCAGCTACTTTATATTCATTGTCTCATAATTGTTATAATATTATAATCTGTAATAATAATTCCTATTTTATACGTGAGTAACTGAGGCTGAGTTACAGAGTTTTTGCCCCCGGTCAGAATGGCGTATGAACCCCACCTGCGATTTCAATGGATTTCCATCTTTAGGGCAGGCCTGCACATGAAACAAAATAACCTTTTACAAATAGGGGAGTTACCTTATCCTGTCTCCCAATTCAGAAGGCTGGCTGCTAGCTGATGCTGGAATTTAAAGGCAAGTAAAGCTTTTGATCCCTCAATTTAAAAGAGAAAAGGTTTAAACGAATATTTTTTAGGAGGCAAAACAATGAATGACGTATATTCGTATTGAAACAATACGATGCCTCACCGGTGTTACCGTCCGCAGCTTGGGGTGGAAAAGGCGACGAACAGAGCAGAAACCCCTGGGGCCTAAGGGGAGGCACCTTAGGGGACGAGAGGGAACGGATCCTGTGACAGACTTTACCTACTTTACGATTTGAGTCTGGACAGCTCTGTTTCACCTTCCTCTGGGATCAGAAAAATAGATGCTGGGGCACGTGCTCTGCTGCTTATGCTTAGCTCACCAGGGATAGCTTAGCATGGGGGTGATATTCATTCCCTTGGCATGAATTTTGAAAACTTCAAGATTTACGATTTGAGAACCCTCCCTCTGAAATGCATGAGAATTTTCTCATAGAAACAGATTCTGCTTGCCAAATAGATTCCACTTGCAAAAAATCTTCTAGTTACATTTCTCCTCTGAGTTATTGAAACAAATAGATTTTAAGTGTCTAGCTGGCTCAGGGATTGCATCCTGTTAGAAGGTCACAATGGAAAAAAGATGGGTGTTACCAGTGTTCCTGGAAGAATAAACTTGAAGCCCCCTGGGGAAACTCCAGGTTCCACCTCTCATCCAGTATCCTGCAGGCTCATTTTTTTCTCACTCTTGGTATAGTATCAATGCTAGCACTGAGTAATTTACTCCAGGTGTCTCATTAGAGTGAAGACATTAAGAATTTAATCTTTAATTTTAGCGTTTTGATGGGGATTTTCCTTTTCCTGTGTGTGTGACTACCTGTAATAATTTCAGGAACAAGCCCGGCTTTGTTATGCTTCCTTCATCTTACCTCACCTGGCCTAGATAACATGCATTCCCAGTTGTATTGAGTTTGCAGTGAGGCAGCTAAGCAACAGGCCCTAACAGCTGGGTCATTTTCTAAGAATCAAAGGACATGAGTTGGGTTTCCAGGTCTGGCTTTGGCCTGGTTGGTGAGAGCCGACATTTAACCTGTCTCAGCCTGTGCGCTTGGGGCTGATGAACATGGCTTTGCCTGATTCATAACTTAGAGGCGATGAAACTTGTATTCTGAGGCCTTTTCTTTGACTCATTTATTCAAACAAACATTTATCATTGGATGAATGGTGACTTTGACTTAAAAACACTATACAGACATAAAACACTGGCAGCTTGTAGATAGCAGGTTTTTTTCTTTGCTCTCCTAAAGGAATTTCATCACCAAATCCTCATGCATCTTGAACCTCAAGAAGAATAATCCTTGCCTTTGTTGGAGTTTTAAATTTAGACTAATCAGACGATCGTGAAGCGTTCTGTTCAAAGCATTCCATTTAGGCTACCCACTTATTATACTCTGCTCTTAAGAAGAGATGAATGTGATTAGCGTCGAACATTCAGTTGGTGTTTTTGCATGTCTAATACCGGGGAGAAATTTTCAAAAAGTTGTGCCTGCTGTTTAATATTATTCTATAGTCAACTTTTAATTATCTCTGCTGATGGAATGTAATCAGTGATGTGGATACTCCAAAATCATTTCCTTTGGCTTTGGGAAGCATTGTATGCATGAAGCTTTTATTTACCTTCCATAATGGTTTTGCTCAACTAGTATTAAAATGATGCCAGGGCTTCCCTGGTGGCACAGTGGTTGAGAGTCCGCCTGCCGATGCTGGGGACACGGGTTCGTGCCCCGGTCCGGGAAGATCCCACATGCCGCGGAGCGGCTGGGCCCGTGAGCCATGGCCGCTGAGCCTGCGCGTCCGGAGCCTGTGCTCCGCAACGGGAGAGGCCACAACAGTGAGAGGCCTGCGTACCGCAAAAAAAAAAAAAAAAAAAAAAAAAAAAAAAGATGCCAGATTCTTTGCGTACACAACTCATCAAAGGAAGGAAGGAGGGAATGGTCCAAAAGTATACTGGGGGTTAGGGAAAGGTTAACTGGAATTTTCACATTTGTAATAGATAATACACAGAATGAATCAACCCAAAGTTATTCATCTTGATTATTAGATAGAAAATAATGGCCAATAATTCACTACAGTTGCATAAAGAAAAACACAATAAACCACTTACAAGATTTCCATGCACGTATATTGCTGTTCCCACTTCTATATTTTGAAATTTTCTAAAAGTGAATCTGCTGAAGTCCACTCCAGTAACCACTACAGCAGTAAACACTGTCGGTTTAGTGATCTCCAAAATGTGGTCTGCAGATCACAGTGCTCCAAGGAGGCCTTTTGGGGAAACAGAAGGGCTGGTCTCCTGACCTATTAATGTTTCTAAATAATGCCCCTGTTACTTGTATTAGCTGTTACCGTTTATTGTTAAAAATCCCTCTCTCCTTCCTATTTGTTCAGGTTAAGCTGATTTTTATGGGCAGCAATTACAGAAGGAAATTTGGGGAAGGTTTATCTTCTGCCTAGAAGCGTTTTAGATTTCGAAACTCTTCTCAGCCTAAAAATATATTTCTGCCTCAGCCTGCTCTAGAGCCCCTCCCCTCCTCCCATTTTTAGACCTCTCTGTTTGGTCCATTCACCTGAGAGACTGGTGAGATTGCTTAGCTCACGCCTTGGAAGTCAAGGATGGCTGGCTTTCCAGGGTGAGCTAAGGGGCGATCCCTAAGTGTGGAGATACTGATGCCTAGGAAAAGATAACCATCTCTGGCTACACACTTTGGTGTGGGGCCTGTCCTTGGTAAGTTGGTAGGAAAGTCTCCGGCTCCACTGACCTGGCCTGTGGGTCAGTGGGGTCTGATTGACATCATTGGGCTTCAGCAAGTTGGAAGCTACATTTAATCTCTGCTACTGGCTTCCCTGCCTGCCACCCGCTCATATCTTCACCTGACCCACGCCCTTGCAGGTGACCCGATAGGACAGCTGTTCAGATGTTCCCCAATGCCTCGTTTCCCCAGCTGGACACCAAGCATGGGAGAGCCTTGGGAGGGGCTAGGCATGGCTCTTTGGCGAAGGCCAGTTTCTAGGTTCACAGCTTGCCAGCCAGTCTACATTGCAAATAAATGTCAGCCTGCAGCCACCACGTGCCCTTGAGCAGAAGCTGACCTCAGCACATTTGTGAAACAGATTCTGTCACTGGGTCCCAGGTGGCCCTTTCTCCTGCCACCCCCATCTCCATCTCTGCTGACCTTCCCATCATTTCCACATCAGGAAGCCAGCGTCCTCATGTTGTCCTCACTTGTTCCCCTATTATGACCTCTTCTGTAAAAAAGCAGAGGAAAACTAGTGTCTGAATGTCTGCTATGAGTGGGCCACATACTTTTATGTACATAATTGAACTTCAACTTTGCACCAACCTTCTGAGACAGGTGTTTGTCTCATTTCACAGCTGATGAACTTGAGACTCAAGCCAATAAATAACTTCCCCAAAGTTCCAGAGCTGGAAAGTGGTAAAGCTCAGCTTTAATTCAAAACCTGTTCTCTTTGCATATATGTTTGTGTGTGTGTTTCTTTTTTTGGATGTCTGGATATTCCACTTCCAAGATAGCATATTATTCTGAAATTTAAAGAGAGAGAGAGAGAGGGAATCTTTAAACCAAAGGAAAGACTCTAATTATGGAATTTCAGGTATCCATGACTTTTTGGAGGGCTTTGATTTGAAAGCCACACCCCCTGGCAACCAGCCCCTGCAAGGTGTGACAAGCTGTGTAACATGCATCAAAGCGTCGTTCGTAATTGACTGCTGCTTTTAGTTAATCCTAGACTGCTCCCTTGCTTCTATTTCCAGCACAGTTTGGAACTCAACGGTTTCTCTTTGCTGTCCCCTGGCCAGGGATGTGTGCTTTCCTGGTTTTCTAACAAAACTTTAACCCGTGTTGGGAGCAAAATAGTTTACTTCCAGCCACCTCTCTCAAAATGAATTTGGCGACACTGCATTTAGGAGTATGCTTTACCTGCGTTGAAAATAGCTTTATGTAGCTTATCTGGGGGCCCACAGTGACCTTGAACATGAGAGACATTCTTCCCCAAGAAATGTTTTCCTGCCCTGCTGCCTTGATTGTAGCCAACAGAAGGGGCGGTCCACACATGCCAGCAGGGTTAAGGGGCTTGGGTGAGCACATCTGTTTTCTACTGTGGAGGCACTCACCGCTGACGAAGTTCCCTTACAAAGCCCAAAGGAATTTTCCTCCTTCCACCGGAGGTGTTTATAACCTCTAATTTGCTTGCCATGGCTCTTGTAGAAACGAGTAGGAGCTCAAACCACTGGCACGCTGCCACGGAGCCACTGTGGGCTGGTGTCCCAGAGCGTGGCACTCCCCTGTGGGTGCTGGGATGCAGATGGGGAGGAGGAAGGATTGGGGTTGGAGCAGCAGCCCCTGGGTCCCAACTTCCACCCTGCTCCCTGGAGGTGTGCGCCTGGGCCAAGGGGACAGCCAATCAGGGAGCGGGAAGGGACCGCGTGGCGCAGTAAGTGGAGGAGAGGGGATGAACTCGTGGGCGGGTGGTCCAGCGTCAGAACAGGTCTTTTGCAAGATCTTACACCAAAAGATTAGATTTTTTATTTTTTTTTTGCAGTACGCGGGCCTCTCACTGTTGTGGCCTCTCCCGTTGCGGAGCACAGGCTCCGGACGCGCAGGCTCAGCGGCCGTGGCTCACGGGCCCAGCCACTCCGCGGCATATGGGATCTTCCCGGACCGGGGCACGAACCTGTTTCCCCTGCATCGGCAGGCGGATCCTCAACCACTGCGCCACCAGGGAAGCCCCAAAGCTTAGCTTTTTTGTTCTCCCTGCCTGCCAGTGAAGAACATACCCCTGGCGGAAGATTTGCCCTCATACCTGTTTTGCCTCGGGAAAGCGCTGCCCTTTGTGCTGCTGTAGTGTTTGAAGAGACCACCACCTGGTGCTTTGAGCATGACCTCATTCCCCATAGGAATTTAAAGGGCGGGGGGGGGGGGGGGGGGGAGGACTAATTAGTCCCTCCTTAAGCACTTACAACGAAGTACAACAATTCTCCTGAACAGATCATCTAGTCGCTGAATAGAAAGCCAGACACACTTTTAACATAACCTCGGAATACAACGTCATTTTAAATAAAAGCTTTTTGCAGTTGTGGCAGATGATTATGTTTTAATAGGATCTGTACGTATCCGTGTTACAAAGGGATCCTGTAAAATGGGATGATCTTAGTACCTTCTATTTTTAGATTTTTTTTTTGATGTGGTCCATTTTGAAATTCTCTATTCAGTGTGTTAACAATATTACTTCTGTTTTATGTTTTGGTTTTTTGGCCACGAGGCACGTAGGATCTTAGCTCCCCACCAGGGATGGAGCCCACACCCCCTGCATTGGAAGGTGAAGTCTTAACCACTGGACCGCCAGGGAAGTCCCTGATTTTAGTGTTTTTGCCAATCTTGAAAGCTGTCTCATAATCTGGAATTTCACCTGAGGTTACAGACACATTTTTTTTTTCCTCATCCTATTTGTGGGCATCCAGCACCAGATACTAAATATCAAAATTTTGTTCACCGTATGCTCTTAGTAGAAAGTCAATGGGAGCGGAAGGAAGGAAAGGCTGATCAAGAAGGAAAGGCTGTTCTCTTAACACTGCCTGACTAGGTTCCAGCTCTCTGGCCGGAACAGAGAGGGTATGACCAGTATGATTAAAATAAGGCCCCTTGGGGGCTTCCCTGGTGGCACAGTGGTTGAGAGTCCGCCTGCCGATGCAGGGGACACAGGTTCGTGCCCCAGTCCGGGAGGATCCCACATGCCGCGGGGAGGCTGGGCCCGTGAGCCATGGCTGCTGAGGCTGCGCGTCCGGAGCCTGTGCTCCGCAACGGGAGAGGCCACAACAGTGAGAGGCCCGCGTACCGCAAAACAACAAAAAAAATAAGGCCCCTTGGCCCTGCTTAATTAAAGCAGTGTGGGAGTCTAATAAGAAGCATAATACCTCACTGATAGACACCAAAAAATCTCAAATAGGTGACTTAAGGCATTAATACCATTTGCTTGTTTGTTTGACTTTTTATCACATCTAGATGTTCAGAGACACCCATTGTATAGGTGAAGGTGCCCAACTCTACCTTCTCCCCTCAACTGTCTGCTTTTCACAGATCTGTCTGCTTGTCGGGGTTAACCAGTAAGAAAGAGACCAGAATGGAGAAGGGATGCGAAAACATGGTCAAGATAATTTAAAATTCGGAGAGTGGTTACTACCAATAATAAATGGCTGTGGGGAAGAAAGTTGAAACTGTTGACAACAGTATTGGGTGAAGCTGACCAGGTTTCACAGACTGTTGCCCTGGTCTCTGTTCCTATTAGTCAAAGAAGGCAGACTAGTTATAGTTACTCTCCCAAATAACTTCAGGGTCTGCTATGGTGCTGTCCTGCCGTTGTTACCATTGTACCAGGAAGTGGTTCTGTTCATTGTATTCTTTGCCCCTCCTCATGCCCTTTATTTGCTAAATCTACACTGAGACCCAGCCAGGTCTGTAGATACCTGGGGGAAAGATGTAGAACTGGATGATTTGGACCTCACACTTGCAGTAGCGTAGCCTCCAGCTTTGACCTTGATCTTTTGGGAAGGAAGAAGCCTTTTCCTTAAGCCTAAGCCTGGAAAAACCTAATTACAAAGGTTTTAAAAAATTTTTTGCTGTTTTAAAATAAAAGCTCATAAGGCTTTTCTTCATCTACTTCAGTTATTTATCCCTCTGTTTCTCTTTTTATTTTTCTTCCACGTCTTTATTGGAGTCTAAATGCTTTACAACGTTGTGTTAGTTTCCAGTGTACAACAAAGTGAATCAGCTATATGTATACATATATCCCCATATCCCCTTCCTCTTGTATCTCCCTCCCATCCTCACCGAGCTGATTTCCCTGTGCTATGCGGCTGCTTCCCATTAGCCATCCTTTTTACACTTGGTAGTGTATATACATCAATTCTACTCTCTCACTTTATCCCAGCTTCCCCTACCCGCTTCCTGTGCTCTCAAGTCTGTTCTCTACGTCTGCATCTTTATTCCTGTTCTGCCCACTAGGTTCATCAGTACCACTTTTTAAAATTCCATATATATGCGTTAGCATACAGTATTCGTTTTTCTCTTTCTGACTTACTTCACTCTGTATGACAGATTCTAGGTCCATCCACCTCACTACAAATAACTCAATTCCGTTCCTTTTTATGGCTGAGTAATATTCCATTGTATATATGTGCCACATCTTCTTTATCCATTCATCTGTCAATGGACACTTAGGTTGCTTCCATGTCCTGGCTATTATAAATAGTGCTGCAGTGAACATTGTGGTACATGACTCTTTTTGAATTCTGTTTTTCTCAGGGTATATGCCCAGTAGTGGGATTGCTGAGTCATACGGTAGTTCTATTTTTAGTTTTTTAAGGAACCTCCATACTGTTCTCCATAGTGGCTGTATCAATTTACATTCCCACCAACAGTGTAGGAGGGTTCCCTTTTCTCCACACTCTCTCCAGCATTTATTGTTTGTAGATTTTTTGATGATGGCCCTGCTGACCGGTGTGAGGTGATACCTCATTGTAGTTTTGATTTGCATTTCTGTAATGATTAATGATGTTGAGCATCTTTTCAGCTGAGCATCTTTTCATGCATTTGTTGGCCATCTGTATATCTTCTTTGGAGAAATGTCTGTTTAGGTCTTCTGCCCATTTTTGGATTGGGTTGTTTGTTTTTTTGATATTGAGCTGCATGAGCTGCTTGTATATTTTGAGATTAATCCTTTGTCAGTTGCAGCATTTGCAAATATTTTCCCCCATTCTGAGGGTTGTCTTTTCGTCTTATTTATGGTTTCCTTTGCTGTGTAAAAGCTTTGCAGTTTCATTAGGTCCCATTTGTTTATTTTTGTTTTTATTTCCTTTACTCTAGGAGGTGGGTCAAAAAGGATCTTGCTGTGATTTATGTCACAGAGTGTTCTGCCTATGTTTTCCTCTAAGGGTTTTATAGTATCCGGTCTTAAATTTAGGTCTGTAATCAGTTTTGAGTTTATTTTTGTGTATGCTGTTAGGGTGTGTTCTAATTTCATTCTTTTGAATGTAGCTGTCCATTTTTCCCAGCACCACTTATTGAAGAGGCTGTCTTTTCTCCATTGTATATTCTTGCCTTCTTTGTCAAAGATAAGGTGACTATATGCGCGCACGGGTTTATTTCTGGGCTTTCTATCTTGTTCCATTGATCTGTATTTCTGTTTTTGTGCCAGCAGCATACTATCTTGATTACTGTAGTTTTGTAGTATAGTCTGAAGTCATGGAGCCTGATTCTTCTAGCTGTTTTTCTTTCCCAAGATTGCTTTTGCTAATTGGGGTTTTTGTGTTTCTATAGAAATTGTAAAATTTCTTTTTCTAGTTCTGTGAAAAATGCCATTGGTTATTTGATAGGGATTGCACTGAACCTGTAGATTGCTTTGGGTAGTATAGTAATTTTCACAATATTGATTCTTCCAATCCAGAAGCATGGTATATCTCTTCATCTGTTTATGTTATCTTTGTTTTCTTTCATCAGTGTTTTATAATTTTCTGAATACAGGTCCTCTGTTTCTCTCTTAATATTGAAGGAAATTAAAGAATTATCTCAATTTGCCATACTTTTGTGTAGTTTAAGTTTGTACATGACTTCCTGTTCCAAGTGGGCAGTTTTGGTCCCTGGGACCCTTAGTATTCTAGATCATTCTTTGACACCTTTGGTAGCCACCTTGCTTAAGAATTGAATGATTGGGAAATAAAGCCAAGTGGAGCCTTCAAATCATTTATCCTCAGTCTAGTCTAAGTGGCTAGTTAATGCCCCATTTGAAGGTGGAAAAATAAACATATCTTAGGAAGTAGTTCTCATTTGCTATGTTTAGTGAGGAACAAAATATAAACTCACCAGCGTGAGAGAGAGGTATACGATGTTTATTTCTTTATGAACATTCATAACTTGGGCCAATAAAATAAGAGCACCAGCTTTAGATCACATAGCTCTCCTTGATTTTAAAATGTTTTCACAGTTTAAAAAATGATAAGGTGTATACTACTGGTAGGAGTGTAGATTGGCATAGCCATTTTGGAAAACAATATGGCAGCATTGTGTAAGAGTGAATATTCATATACCATGACCCAATCAATCCATTCCTAGGCAGTACCCCAGAGAAACTTTGCGTATGTGTATTGTTTCTACTGGAAACAGCATTGTTTCTAGTAAAATAATTAAATAAAATGAACACTAGAAACTAAAAATTTTAAAAATCCATTAGTAGAACACTGAAACATTCACACAAGGGATATTATACAGCAGTGAAAATGGACGATCCACAGCTGCTACCAACAGCATAGTTAAATCTTAGAAGCAACATTGGGTGCAAAAAAACTAACCACAGAAGTCTATATATAATAAGATAGAATTATTTATAAAGTTTAGAAGCAAGCAAAATTAAATGATATATTTTACGGTATGATACAAAGTTCAGGACTGTGGTTACCTCTGGAGAAGAGGTCGGGGAGAGCTTAGGGAAGTAGCAGATAGGTATATGCATCGTTATTGGTAATGTCTTAAATGAGATGGTACGTTTATGGGTTTTCATTTTATTGCTGTGCGTCATAGATTATATACATGTTGTGTGCATCCTTTTGTAGATTTCAAATTTTGCATAATGCAAAAATTTTTTTTGGATTAAAAAATTTTTTCTAGCTTTATTGAGGTACATTCAGCTCTACGGAAGTTTAGGGTGTACAGCATAATGATTTGACTTTACGTGTATTGTGAAATTATTACCACAATGTTTAGTTAACATTCATCATCTCGTATACATACAAAAAAGAAAAAGAAAGAATTAATTTTTCCTTGTGATGAAAACTCTTAGGATTTACTCTCTTAATAACTTTCATCTGTATCATATAGTCATCAGGCATAGTTATCATGTTGAACATTATTACATCTTGTAAAATACAAATATTTTAAGGTGATAGCATAAACCAGAATTTCCCCTTGTTGTTCCCATATTCTACCTATTTCCTATCATAGTCCCTTTTTTTTAAAGTAATTTAATTAATTAATTTATTTTTTGGCTGTGTTGGGTCTTCATTGCTGTGCACGGGCTTTCTCTAGTTGTGCTGAGCAAATGCTACTCTTTGTTGTGGTGCACGGGCTTCTCACTGTGGGCTTCTCACAACTCTTGTTGTGGAGCCTGGGCTTTTCACGTGTGGGCTTCAGTAGTTGTGGAGTGCGGGCTCAGAAGTTCTGGCTCGCGGTCTCTAAAGCGCAGGTTCAGTAGTTGTGGTGCATGGGCTTAGTTGCTCTGCGGCATGTGGGATCTTCCTGGAACAGGGCTCGAACCCGTGTCCCCTGCATTGGCAGGTGGATTCTTAACCAGTGCACCACCAGGGAAGTCCCTATAGTCCCTTTTCATAGTCTCCAGTGTCTTGACATTACACCTGAGTGTTTAAAAGATGTGGTATGACAGGGAAATCCTTGGGGTCCTTTGGGTGGCTGAGGATATAGGGTGAAGCTGACAGTATCCCCGAAGTGGGATGAGATAGGAGACACAGAAGCCCTCTACTCCTGTTCCTACAGAACGCCTAGAGAATCTTGGGTCATGGAGAAAAGAGAGCCCATTAAATAAGGCTTGGCGAGACCTTCTGGAAACTCCATATTTATTGTCCCAATGGTGATGAATAGTTCCGAATGTGGACAATCAGCTTGGATAGCTTATTAGGAGAAACTTGTTCTTTTGCTGCCCACTGTTCTTTTCTGAGCAGAACGTGGCCTTGAGTGAGGAGGGATTTGGCATGTGTATAATGATGTCATAGGTGATGCAGCCAGGCAAATTATCACAGAGGCTTAATCTTGAAAAATTAAAAGGCTATATGTGAGAGATTGGTCCATGTGGGAATAAGAATGACAATGAAAGTGGAAAACATATGCCAGGACTGGTGTGGTGCTCCTCTGGGTACCAAAGTTCTCTCCTGCTCAGATGCATCATCACTAAAGTGCTGGCCAGTCTTGGAAGGCGAGGGCAGACGTCTCCAGGGGGTCCTCAGCTTACTCTTGAGCAACTGCATAGAGTAATGTGTGGCATGCCCGTGTGGTGGAGGTTGAATCTTCCTCTGGATTTCCATTGAAGGAGTGTGTGGAATCAATACCCAACTGCACGTTTGTCCTGAGAACACCCAGAGGCCCCTGTGTGGCTTGGTATTTTTCAGACTAATTCTCCAAGAGGAAAATGTGCAGAATGTCTGTTTTCTAAAATAGTTTTAGCATCTTTTATGCAATGCTGATGCATCTGGAAGTGAAAATGCTAAGAGTTTCATTTCACTAAAAATGGATTTTTTTTCTTTAACCTTTAACTTTAGATCACAAGCAGTGACATTTTCACCATAGTCTTAAGGGTATCAAAATGTGTGTGTTCGTTGACACATTGAACCAGTCTTTACTGAGAATATTAATGTGCAAAGGAATGTGCAGTTTGTTATGAAAAATGCAGAGACCTGATAATGACTCTTAGGATCTCACAGTGTAGAGAGGGAAATGGCTCATTCATTACATGACAGAACAAATAACAGTATATGTGGAAGCATGTCACAGAGGACGTGACATCTGAGCTGAATCTTAAAGGAAGAGTAACATTTGAATTGGTAAGAAGGGCATTCCCTATTGAGGGACCAGCATAAATAAAGAGGAATTTTGCCTTGTAAATTTCTAAGATTTCACCAGATTTTATGACACAAACACAAGTGATAATGATAATGATAATGAAATAATAATTTCATGATAATGAAATTAATAGGAAATTCAGAGAAATATTATCTAAGTAAATCAAAACTTTTTTTTTTTTTTGCTAAATTTGTTTGTCCTACCTTTTCATCTTAATTATGTTGCAAAGCACAATAGATTTGCATTATGTTAAACTGGTTAATAGTTGTGCCCAGTGAATAGAATTATAATTCAGTTTAAAAGTAGTTTAGTATCCTACTGGTAAAACAGTTAAGAATTTAGCATTTAAGTAAATTTAGATAATTTAGAGTTTAGATAAATTTAGACAAATTAGAAGTTTGGGGTTAACAGATACACACTACTATATATAAAATAGATAAACAACAAGGACCTACTGTATAGCCCAGGGAACTATATTTAATATCTTGTAATAACCTATAATGGAAAAGAATCTGAAAAAGAGTATATATATACACACACACACATATATGTATACGTATAGATGAATCACTTTTCTGCATACCTGAAACTAACACAACATTGTAAATCCATTATACTTCAATTAAAAAAAGAAGTTAGCATTTCTATATTTCCCCTTCGTAACTCTATTACTTCTCAGAAAATGGTCAAGCCCCAATTAGAAATCTAACTTGCTTTGGGTTTTGTCATTTATCACAGAGATAAAGATGAATTGAGAATAGAAATCTCAAAATGCAATAATGATAGTACTTTATATTTCAGTAGCACACAGTATATATAAAATAGTTCAGTATTTGTTATTTAAATTCAGCAAGTGTGCAACAGAAAGAGCAATATAAGACTAAATTATAAGTTTGCTTTGCAGAATAAACTATTGCCAGTATATTCTGCTCAGCTGTGTATTGGTAGCATTTGTAAACAGTTCATTCTTACATTATTTTTCCTAAAAAACCTGTTGCAGAATTATTTTGCTTCTTTCCCCCTCTTTGCAGAGTCTGTTAAATTTTAGCAATTCTAAATCAGAATAGCATCTAATAGACAACACGTGGAATGTGTTGGCTGTTAATTCAAACGTTTTTATGGCATATTCATTAGACAAATACGTAATATTTATAAAGTCTGTCCAGTAGTTAAAAGACATGGATGAATATGTATCCCTATCTTGTTTTTTTAGCAAAAGAAATAATTCACAGTAAGCGTTTCTAATTATTTCAGCTAAACGTTTATAGCGTTTGAATGATAATATTTGTTGTTTCTATCGTTTAGATTTTATAGATAATTTTTGGACAGAAATGCTTCTTTCGTGTTGAAGTGTCTGTGCCTTTACACACACACTGCAGATTATTGAAACAATAACTTGCCCTTCAGCTGTAGTGAATAAAACTCTCCTTTATCCTTAGTTTGCTGAGGACCTCTCTGATCACCTTTCTGTGGCCTTACAGAGATGCTAATGCTAATTAATGTTTTAATAGGAAAAAATGTTGGCAAATAAAACTGTTAAATTTGAAGCATGAATTATAAATTCACCTTGGTTGCCCTAATGATAATGTTTATAGAGTGCTTCCAGTATGCTGAACTCTGTACTAAATATTTTACTTATGGAGACTTCCCTGACGGTCCAGTGGTTAAGACTCGGCGCTTCCACTGCAGGGGGCACGGGTTTGATCCCTGGTTGGGGAACTAAGATCTCGCATGCCGTGCAGCCAAAAAAAAAAAAAAAAAATTATTTTTTTACTTATATATAATTTTATATATATATGTAATATATATACTTATATATATTATTATATGTATGATAATATATATACTTATATATTATTTGAATATAAATATTTTACATATATATGCTTATATATTATTATATACATATGGTAATATATATACATATATATTATTTAATTTTCCCAACTACTGTGTGAGGTGGGTGTTATTATGCCCATTTTACAGATGAATTTGTAACCATTATGCCTCACAACATTTAATAATAATTTAAATATACTATATTAATAATGTATTGATATTTTAAATATGCAACTCTGGAGCTTTACACATATTTCATATATCTATAAACTTTCTTTTGTTCATTCAACAAATATTTATTTACTGACTATTTATGTGCCAGGCTGCTATGCTAAACTCCGGGGAGAGTGGGATGAGGCAGTACCCACCCCCTCTTGCCTTTAAGGGACTTAGCAATGTACTGGGAGAGATGAACTTGGCCTAAGACACAAGTACAAGAAAATATGATAATTGCTTTAATAGGAGTAGGTACAGGGTATTGTAGGAAAATGGGAGAAGGGGACCTCAGCTCCCCAGAAGGTTTAAGAGAAGTCTTCACAGACAATCAGCCCTAGCTCTGAAACTTGAAGAGTGAGTCTGAGTTTGAAAAGATGATCAGAGAGAAAAGCGCAGAGGGAAAAGAATAGACCAGGGTGTGGGCAGGGGCAGGAGCCGGAGCCAGGCAGGCTTGGTCAGGCAGCTACAGGGATTCAGAGGGGCTGAGTGTCAAGTGCAGCTGGAGGAGGGCCATCGTGGCTGAGGTCAGATCACAAGGAGGCTGGCCTGCTGTTCTAAGGAGGGCGGACCTTGTGCTCTGTGTGTTGAAAAGCCATCAGCAGATTGATTCAACAAACACTCATTAAATTATGATAAGGGATGTCCTTCTCCCCCCCTCCCTCCTCTTCTCATTTATTCATTCAACAGATTTTTAGTGAGTGCCTATAACATGCCTAGCATTGTGTTGGACAATGAGGATAAAAGCATGAGCAAGAATTTGACACAGTTCTGCCTTCCTGGAACTTACTAATTAGTGGGGGAAACAAGCATTCATCGGTGAATTTAGCAAAAAAAAAAAAAGTAAAATTACAAAGGTGACCCGTGTAACAAGGAAGAGAGTGATTCTGTAAAAGCATGTAGTAGGGGGTAGTGACCTGGCCGAGATCAGGAAAGGCTCCCTTGAGGAGAAGAGGACTGAGCTGAAGGAGGAAAGAGTACAAGGTCATTTGATGAAGAAGGTGGGTGATTCGGGGAGACGTCTCAGCAAGGAGGAGATCATGTGCAAAGGGTCTGAGGCCTAGAAGAGCTAGGTACTTTTCAGGAATGAAAAGTAAGGCAGAAGAGCTGCATGCAGGCTGGAAAAGAATGCAAGGGCTGGATCACACTGGGCCCTGGGAGCCATGGTCAGAATCCAAGCTCTGTGGAAAGCCGCTGCAGTGCTTTGGGCGGGTGCTGAGGATGGGCTGTAGGAGAAGGGGCTGTAGGGTGGCAGGGAGGGAAGCAGGGAGGCTAAATGGGAGGGCAGCCTGGAGCGGAGGTGGTGGTCGGGAGAGAAGGGGAAGGGTGTGTGCTGGTGGCAGACTCAGTGACTGGATGGTTGGGAATGGGGCATAGTTTGGAAAGGACAATGTCAGGGTGATGTTGGTGCCACTGCTGAGCTAGGGAAACATAGGAGGGGGCAGAACCCCCTCTGCTTGGATTCCCGGAAAACCTCAGGAGAGGTGGAGAAAGACATCAAAAGGAATTGAGATTGGAGGTTGGCCTTGAAGAATGAGTAGGCATTTTCTAGTTGGCAAGGAGGGGAAAGGCATGCTAATGAGAGGGAGTGGCAGGCTCAGAGGCACAGAGGCGTAACCAGAATAGTGCAAACAAATAATGGCATCCGCACACAGGTACAAAAGGGAAGTTAATATGTGACCCATAAATAACTGTTGATTTCTTGATACGCTCATGTCTATTTTGTGCGCAGTCATCCTAAGACCTATAGTAGGTAGAGTTTGTAAATAGGTTAAAATGTTTAAGTGTTTTTTTTTTATTCCATGGACATAATATATAGAAATTCCTCTCTTTACTTCCGTATTTTAAAGTAAGGATTCACATATGGCTCTTGATTTTATTATCTGCTTTCTTTCTAATGAAATTTAGCCATTTGGGTAGGACTTCGACTTTAGGTATTTCCTTAGTGTTTTGGCATCTGGATTTGGGATTAATCGACATTTTAAATTTACTGAAATAACTATAAATTTACTCCTGATGGACATATGATCATGTTGATTTCAGTTTAGCTTGGAAACTAAAATCAAAGGACAATCAAATTCAAAAAGAGTTAGTAATGCTAAGAGGTAGGTGACATATTGACTCTGGGGAAAAATAAGGTGACATTGAATTAATATTTAACTTTTTTATAATAAGTACAAGAGTGCTGATAATCAGATCAATTTTGGAGATGTGATAAAGCACTGAAATTATGAGCATAGATTGCGTGAAAGATAATGGCTTAAATACTGCCTTTAACATCTGCTAGCCCTACAAATGCCCAGTTTTCTTGTCAATAAGAGAGATAATAATGATTACTAGCTACCTCACAGGGTGCGGTGGAGGGGAGTATTGTATGTAAAGCATTCGCACAGTGCCAGGAACATAGTCAGTGTTCAGTAAATGTCCGTGATGACTTTGAGTATCAGTGATACTGTGCTTCACCGGAGTCATCAACAGAGGGGCACGTACAGTTTCTAAAGTGAAAGTCAAGGCCTTCCCTGGTGGCGCAGTGATTGAGAATCTGCCTGCTAATGCAGGGGACACGGGTTCGAGCCCTGGTCTGGGAAGATCCCACATGCCGCGGAGCAACTAGGCCTGTGAGCCACAACTACTGAGCCTGCACGTCTGGAGCCTGTGCTCCACAGCAAGAGAGGCCGTGATAGTGAGAGGCCCGTGCGTCGCGATGAAGAGTGGCCCCCGCTTGCTGCAACTGGAGAAAGCCCTCGCACAGAAACGAAGACCCAACACAGCCCCAAATAAATAAATTAATTAATAAAATTAAAAAATATATAAAGTGAAAGTCAGGCTGTTATGGTAAATACATGTACCGAACTTGCTTACCTTTGTGGCTAGAAAGAATCTTAGAAAGTGTCAGATTCAGTAATGTTTCTGACATTTTCTGGGGAAGAACTAACTGTTTTTCATTTCTCAGAAGTTTTGGGATCAATTAGAGAAAGAGGGGAAGGAATAGGGTTATTTTGATGGTGTTATTCCTAAGGTCAGGAGATGGGCTGGGAAGCAACCCCCTGGCAGGCAGAGCCCTCTCATCCTCAGAGGTGAGGACCTGCTGTGTGTCTGCATGCTGAGTTTTTGGTATTCTGAATTGTCTCGCGTGTGTTATCTCTGTGTGTGTGGTGTGGGGTGTGTGTGTGTGTGTGTGTGTGTGTGTGTGTGTGTGTGTGTACATGTGTGAGAGAGAGAGAGAGAGAGATAGGGAGGGAGAGAGATTATGCAAATATGTTTTTCTTCTCTGAGAATTCAGCTAATGTGAATGAAGACCACAGAAAACTGCCTAACTCAGTGGGAATATTGTTTTTGTAATTACAGGTCTAGGCTTTTTGTATTGAGTTTCTCTACTGTCTCCCCTTCTGCTCAAGCAAAATCTGTGTGAAAAGATCTGCTGGGAAGGAGCTGACTGCTTATGATTCTCCATTGTGATGAAAGCACATGGTACAGGTAAATATCTCCGAAATCTTTAACCGAAAATAACTATCATTTGATTGTAAAATCTCTAAGATAGTGGTGGGGATGTTTACATGTCTATTCACACACACACACGCACACACACGGACAACATAAACATACATCTGTAGATTCACGTGTCTTCCATCTGTTTATTCTCTCCATCTCTGTAAAAATGGAACCCTTGCTTTTTTGTGGGAAAGAAATTAACTTCTATTCATTTTGAGCTCACTGACTTGGATGATGAAAAGGCATTAATAAGAAAGGGATAACTCTGATCATTGTGTTTATAAATTCAGCTAGAGAGACTACCCTCAGATGGTAGTGGTGAACAGTGCAACATATGCTATCACCTAACCTTTTTCTTCCTCTCAGCAATGCAATAATGAACATCTTTTCATTACAAGTTATTTATCTACAAATATATAGCATACCACTGAATACATATCCTAAAATACATTTAATTGATCTTCTCTAGTTGGACATTTAAGATGTTTCTAATTTTTTTTTTTTTTTTTTTTTTTGCTTTTATGCTACCAAGAATGTTCTTATGGCTTCATGTTAGTTGCCATTATTAATGGTTTCCTTGGGATACTTCCTTAGCAGTAAATTGCTAAATTTAAGAGTTTTCAAGTTTTAAGACTCTTGCCAAATTACAAATTACAACAAAGACTTGTTGCCAAATTACTTTCCCATAAAGTCAGACCAGTTTATATTTCCAGAGGCGCAGTATACGAGAGACCTACTTCCATATAGTTTTGCCAGTGCTGAGAATTTTGAAAACAAAGAGTCTTTGCCAGTTGATTCTGAGAAATGGTGCCTCTATGTGTCCCTTTTTTGGGTGTGGTGGTTGTGAGGGAGGGGGCATTTATTTTAAATAATACTATTTTGAAGAACCTTTCTTCTGTGGACAGTAGCATGCTTGAAACTTACCAATAGTTAACATTTGAGAAATAATACTAAATCAAGAAGCATGGGGTCCTAGACAACCATGAGATCACATACTTTTTCAATGGAAAACATAATTTTTTATTATTTAATAAGAATGAAAAGGTATTTAATAAAAAGCAGCCATCATTAAACATGGATCTGAAATTAATATACATGTATGTGTGTGTATATATATATGTACGTATGCAGGTGTGTGTATATGTGTGTGTGTATGCATACACATACATATGTGTGTATGTATAACACTATATACACATGTGTGTCTGTATACATACACATATACCCATCGAACATTGGGAGTAGGATGAAATATAATTATGGTCGTACTGTATGATTCAGGGGCTGTGGATCACAGTCGATCAGACAGCAGGTTCCAGACTGCCTCGGCTCAAACTCCAGCTCTGCTCTTTTCTTGAAGTATGACCTTGGGCAAGTTACTATACAGCTCAAAGTCTAAGTTTATAAAATTTAGATAATACTAGTACCCATCTCACAGGGTGTTTTTACAAGGAACTATATGTGAGATCATTTAAAAGTCCTATTCCAAAAGAGTATTTAATGCTATGAGAAGATGGTCACGATCAAAGTAAAAAAAGCAAAGTATGACGCTAACCATGGTACAATCCCATTCTTGTAAAACTGTTTTTTCCCTTCTTCCTCCTTTGTTTCATCCTCCTCTGGGATCCAAAAAAGGTATAATATATTTCTGAATGGCTTTTATTAGAATTAATGGAGTAATCCCAGTTCTGGAGAAACTGGCTGACTGAAGTCTGCAAGTCAGAGACCCATTCACCACAGAGCTATGAAGTCAAAACTGTCTATGACACTGACCAGTGGGTCCCTTGGAGCAGCCCTTATGTGAGAACAGAGCCTCATCCCCACCCCCGGCTGCCTGACTCCTGAGATACAGCAAGGACCTTGGATAAGGCCAGCTTCCTGGCCCCTTGGAGCTGCACTGAATCGCTAACGGTCCAGCTCCACACATGAGCTGCCCTGCTAGGCTCATCTTGTTCTCCCATTACTAAATAAGCTTCCTTTCACAAGGGCGAGTCCCTCAACCCTTGAACCACATCATAAGGTTGCTGCAATGTAGAAGGAAAAAGTCAGAGCGTGATTTGGCATCAAGGAGACAAACCCACGGCGACTTGTCTGGCTTCAGCTAATGCTTTTCACCGGAGACTCTGCAAGTCTTGTGTATGTACATTTATTTTGGCCCAAAGTTCCAGTCTAATTTGAACAGCTCTGTACTTTTCAGTAAAAAAGGAACATCTGAATTCCCAATTAAGACAGTTTAGCTTAAGAATTCCTCTTTAGTGGACCATAAATTATTCTCGTAATGATTACGAGGACGCATAAGAAAATGAAACTTGGGCTTATGCACGTACATATGTTATTTCAACAAAATTAATAAGTTCACAAAGGGAGAGAGGACAATGAATGTGTCAGCAAAGATAGGTCAGCAAAAGAGTGCGTCGTGTTCTGCCAGACTCCTGCGAGCTTAGGTAGGAAGGCCGAGCATCTCCGTAGTAAGGGCGGTGGTAACAGCGCCATATGGGATGTTTGGTATTTGGATAGCACTTTGATTCCTCCCCAACTACAGAATCAATAGGGACTCAAACAGAGAGGAAGAAAGGATTCTCTAGCTGTGCATGCTGGTGTGCAGATATGCAGACACGTTGATTAGTAGGGGCTTACCAGGATGAAATTTCTTTAGGGAGGCAGAAGAGTGGGGAATATTTAACCACATTTCACAGCACTTTTGGGTTGTCTCCATAACCAGACCATTGTTGCAATCATGTGGGAAAGTTCTCTGCAAGACCAGGCCAAATCATTCTTGAGAACTCAATTCAGAGAGTCCCATAGGACCTTTGGGGTGCCTTTGGGCTTTGCCAGGACAGAGTGAGAGCACAGATTTTGAATTGGAAGAAACCGAGATGATGTCTGTAAATTCTGATCTCATTTATTCATTCATCCCTCATTTATTCATTCAGAAAATACCTCTTTGGGGGCCATGATGTACTCACACAGTTCTAAACACTGGAGATACGGGATGGGACAAGGTGGACAAGGGCCTGCCCTGATGGAGCTTTCGTTTCTAAGGCAGATACCGGTGGCAGCATCAGAACCTGGTTTGGGTGAACAGGGGAGACGATCTGGACCATTCTAAAAGGAGGTCTAGAGTGCATCTGAAATGAGAGAGTGGAGAAACCAGTGGAGAAAAAGACCTGTTGATCCGGAAGGTGCAGGCAGAAAGAACTAGAGGAGAGGGGCTAGCAGTGAGGTTGTGGTCACTGAAAGCAGGACCAGATTGGGACGTGAAGAAGGTGCCGAGAGAAGACAAGTGTGAAACTTGTCTTGGATGCACGATTGTCGGAGCCCATAAAAATCATGCAGCCCCCGATATCTCAATTTAGATGATAGAAATAAAGCTTGCTATCGATAATCTGTCTGTTAACAGATTGTGAAATGGGTGTTTTATTCTATGACTGTATAAACATGTGAGACAGGAGAGTGGATGGCTCATGGTATATAGGGTGGTACTTTCTTTTTTCAACCACACACAAAAGAAGAACTGAGGTGGTGGCTTCACCAGAACACATTGACCTTACTCTAACTTTGACTCATGACATCCCTATTCTTACCTTATCCACCAGCCTTCATGTTAGAGAGCGAGATTAGTTCTAGGATCAATTTTCCCTTCTGTGGGCAACCACAGTTAACTTTAGTTAACTTTAAACAGATTTAACTTCTGGATCGAAATAGTCTCTCCAGTTGTCACCTCTTGGCCTCTTTAGTATTTTGGTACCCTTCCACTCCGCTTGTTTGTGGGATTGTGGTTCTTCTTACCTTCCTCCCTCCACTCCTGGTTGCTTTTAGTGGTCTCTTAAATCATAAAATCCACTTAGAGATTTATTTTATCTCCTTTGACCTTCAACATGGGTTTGGGAAAGGCTACATTTTTGGCTTTGGCTTTACTATCATTGAGGGACCCTTTTCTTCTGTATTATTGCTCCCTAGTCAACTGCTTTATTCTGGGGCTCAAACTTCTACCATATATTTTACTCAAATACTTTTCCTTTCTTTGAGAAGCCCAGTTCGTTTAGTTTAGTTGCCCATCCCACTCCCAACCCATTCCACCCAAGCCCCCAACACACACACTGGGATTTGCAATGTACATTTCCAAGGTTAAGAAAACCCTACTGGTATTCATTAAATCTTTAAAATAGAGATCTTCTCCAAAATCATCTTTTAGCATAAATATGTTCTTCTCTTTTCCACTCTAGTTCCTTCAGTCTGGAGGTAGTCTGCATAACTCATAGCTAGTTTGGGGGAAGGTATTATTTTGAGACACTTTAATGATGTTTTTCATGGCAAAATGAAAAACGTAGAGACAAAGACTCCAGGGTACATAGTGTTTTATATGTAGGCATAGCTTTTCAAAACTGTTTTGGAGTGTATTCGAGTGTCTAAAATAATTTACCAGACTTCTGTATAAAGCATTTTATTCTTTGAAAAATCTTATAAATAATATAATTTACTGTGTCAGTGTGCAAACATTCCCATAGGTCTCTTACCGTTCATGAAATGAAGTAGAATATTTTGTCATCTGACAGTAAAACACATGAGAAAATGGTTGATACCGAAGCCTACTGTTTTATTTATTTAGTTTTCCTTTTCCATGTTGGGGTGCTGAAGCATAATGCTGCAGAGATCTCCTCCCTCCTAATACACTAATGCTGCTCTCAGTGTTGGCAAACTGTACTCTTCAAAGTGTGAGTGATGACTAGAAGTAGAAATATCAAAGTGTCAGTATTCTGTGGTACTTTTTAAATTACTCTTTTTTTCTCTTAGAGTTTATCAAATGAGATGAAGTATTTGAGTATGTTTTCTAAATTCTAGAATATTACCTATTATAGCCGTTGGTGTTATAGTATTTAGAGGTTGAAGGGAACGTGAAGATCATTTAGTCCCCTTTTCCCCCAACTCAGGACCCCCTCAGATATCATTAGTGCCTTTCATTTCACTAGGGTTCAGATAGCGAGTCATTGATTGTTCATTGATTATTGAAAGAACCATTATCACTGTAAGATTTAGAAATAGTATATAGAAATTCGTGGGAGTAGTATACTCTTCTGTTTGAATTATCAAGAAACAAAAGATGCATGCCTCTAGATGCCAAGCAGTATCAAGGATTATGTCTTTAGATTAAATGAGAAGTATATCATTGATATTTATTTAGATTTTCACTAAGTGTTTTGAGTAAAATTTGGGAAGGTCATTTCTATGACTTGGCAATTTACTCTGCCTCCTGTTTTCTCTTAGAAGTATTCTTTCTTCTGTATCTTTCATTTTTCTTTTCTTGAAAGTGAGGACAACAGGTCACTGTGAAGATTACATACATAATCAACTTTTAGAACATTTCCTGGCCTGGCACATGGTTGAAGCATCTGCTACTACTAATTCTGCTTTGTTGTTTCTCCCTGCTACTTCACACTCTGTTTTTTCTGGTAGAGATTTTTCTTGAGTATCAAAAATAAATCAATATAACCAAACAAAACAAGAAATGAAGTACTGATATCATATGCTTTAGAAGCTGGGTTTGTGTTTGGTTCCACTGGTGGAGATGTGACCCTCTGAGTGCGTCCATGGCTGAACCCAAGTTCAAGTGGAACTCCCTGGGTCTGGGGATCAGGGGAGAGCTTTGAACAAGGTACTCACTTTGTGCCTCCAAGTTTTATATCTGTAACATGAGCGGACTACTCTCTGAGGCTTCTTCTGCTTCTGAAAGACATCATCATCTTACGTCCTTGATTTTTTTTTTTTTTTTTTTTGCGGTACGTGGGCCTCCCACTGTTGTGGCCTCTCCCGTTGTGGAGCACAGGCTCCGGACGCGCAGGCTCAGCGGCCATGGCTCACGGGCCTAGCCGCTCCACAGCATGTGGGATCTTCCCAGACCGGGGTACGAACCCGCGTCCCCTGCATCGGCAGGCGGACTCTCAACCCCTGCGCCACCAGGGAAGCCCCATCCTTGATGTTTTAAGGCTTTGAAGTCCCCATAGAAAAGAACCCATGAAAAGTCCCAGCCACCGTTTCTATTCTCTCCATGCATTTGTGTATATGTGTGGAGTGTTTTTTGGTTTGTTTCCTCCTTCGTGTTCAGGTGGAGCTAATGACCTGCCCCTCAAGTGATGATGATAAAACAAAACAAAACACTTCTTTCCTGCACCAAGGCAACCCCCTCCAGGTGCTGAAGCTCTTAAGCTAGTATTCACGTGGCACAGAGAGAGCATCACTTCACTTGCCACTGAAATACAGCCATCTCTGGAGTGAAGTTTGGCAGCTGTGTAATAGTCAAGCTGCAGTACTTATACGACAGTTTGGGGAAAGGAGTGAGACAGAAATAGCAGATTCCAAAATAATCCAATTAAAAGAGCTGGGAAAGCAGAGCTGGGCAACAGGAAGGGAGGATGGCATGCCCTAAAGTTGGATTATCTCTGCGGGTTAGACGATGTGGACTTCGGCTCCTGAAGCTTGATGGTGCCCACAGTCAGGAATCTCCTACACACACCAGAGAGGGGGCTTGTCTGATAGCCCATCTGGCTCTAATCTTGTGCGTTTTCTCTCTCTTTTCCCAGTGATCTAATTATCAGGCTGTGTTGGCACATGACTAGATCTGTCTTTCAGAGCCACGTCCTCCTTCTGCCCCCTGCATAGGATGATATCATGGTGTCGTATTTATGACATCAGAATATACTACACTGAGAAGTTGTTACGTTAAAGCACCTTTTTTAAATGGCTCAGGCAGGATGAACTTGCAGATAAGAAAGGACAACCCCTTCCCCCCAAAAAAAGAAAGGACAACCCTACTGTTTAATTCAAAGATCTTGGCAATAACAGTGACTGGGGAGGAAGATTCAAGAAATGTACCTGGTAGACGAATGCAGTTGAATAAAAATGGAGAATTCTTTAAGTTTTCTAGAGTAGAAGTTAGCACTGTGATTAATATTAGAGCAAGATCACGGACGTTGTAGTGGATAAAATTGAAAAATACTAAGCAATGTGCACAACAACAATTTTTTAAAAAAGCTCAGACGGAAGAGTTATCAACACAGAAATAGATCATCAGATAATAGGACAGCAGATCTCTCAAAAGGGAGATTCCAGGGAATAATGGAAGCAGATACTAAAGGAACCAGGGCATTTCAATTTAACCAGAAAAGAGAGAATTTAAAAAATATATATAGGGAAAACTTAAAAATATGTAGTTTCATTTAGAAGCATATAAAATCTTTAGGTGAGGAGCAGAGTTCGTATAGTCTACTATTATAAAATAGAACCAAAATGAATTTAAGGAAAATTAAATTCATGTTGTGGAAAAAAAAAAAGGAGATTTGGTAACAGATTCTGGTTTTGAGTTTCAGTTGTACAATTTATTTGCTTTGTAACCTTGGGGAAATCACTTAAAATCTGAGGGTTTTTTTTTCTAAATCTGTAAAATAGAGATAATTATATCTAACAGGGGTGCTGTGAGGATCAAGTGTAGGAATGCATAAAAAGTGTGTGGTGAATTGTAAGGCCCTCCACATACGTTATTTCTGTAAATATGCACCGTTTTTATGGAGAAGTTCTTAGGACAGTGATCGCCTGTGTGTTTGAGGATAACCTAGAGGACCAGTCACATAGAGGAAAAATCTATTGTGAATAATTTTAAAATATACGTGAATTTTTTTTTCAGCTCCTCGCTTTTCTGGCCCGGAAATTCTTCTATGTTTATGGGATTTTTCTAAAAATTTTCCAGCCAGCTCTGTCTGTTAACAGAGTTGTCCACTATCTGTTGAGCTAGAAACCCCATGATTTTATAGTAAATATTGCTTCTGTGTAAACCTTGAATAACAGATTAAAAAAAAGAATGTTGTCTTGTTTTATCTAATAATCCTCATTTCAGAAGGTTTAGGCAGAAATAGGAGGGGGTCTGTGCGAGGGACAAGAGTCAAATAAGTAAGATGCTAAATGATGAAGACTTTGCAACAGAAAAGGTGAAGCACAGTAAATCTCTGCAAAGTGTGGGCTGGTGTGGTGAAATTCTCTTTATGCAGCAGCCCATCTGTCTCATTAGCTTCTGTGTTTCTTTTTTTTTTTTTTGCGGTACGCGGGCCTCTCACTGCTGTGGCCTCTCCCATTGCGGAGCGCAGGCTCTGGACGCGCAGGCTCAGCGGCCATGGCTCACGGGCCCAGCCGCTCCGCGGCATGTGGGATCTTCCTGGACCGGGGCACGAACCCGCGTCCCCTGCATCGGCAGGCGGACTCCCAACCATTGCGCCACCAGGGAAGCCCCTAGCTTCTGTGTTTCTTAATCACAGACTCCATGAAGTGTCTACTTGGCTTTTTTTTTTTTTTTTGTAGTATTTTATCTTAATCTCCTACAAAAGTTAATGAAAGGAAATCAACTGGATTAGATGCTGTTTGTGTGTATTCCCATGCAAGTCGGGGACTGCAACAAGCTCTATTTATAAGTGGATACTAACATGGGGGCCAGTCCGTATGCATATGAGTGTATTTGCATGTTGCACTTATGAATATGTGTGCATTTGTGTGGATATCCACAGATATAGCACATATGTGCATGTGTTGTATGTACCCTCCCATGGAAAAGACACATTGACGTTAATTAGAAAGGGTGATAGGAAATAGTGAAAGTAGAATTCCTTTCGGCAGCATTTACTGTTAGAATTAAAGTGCTTGATGTAACATTGTGTGTGCAGGAGAGTTTGCTTATTCCTCCTTTAGAACAGTAGTAGGAGTTAAATATTAACAGATTTAAGTGTCAATAAGGGTCTAAAAATACACATTCTCTATTGTGTGCAGGTCTTGCGATACAGACGTGTCTCTGCTTGCTTGGAATTCAAAATGCTTCGGATAAAGAATATTGCAGAGTGAAATTTGTGGCAGAAAATGTGCCCGATTGTTTGTTTGTTATTTCTGAGGGTGTTTGCAGGGCTGAACTATCACATGTAGAAAAGAACAGCTTTGTTTGCAAAATACAGTAGGAGCAGTACAAGAAAATTGAATTAAGTCAAGAAACTTAGGGAGTCCATCTTTGATTGATGATGCTTCTCATTTGCTCTTCATTATTCCCTGTGAAGGAATAAAAACTATGAAATTGGATTTGAAAACTGGATTAAGACAAATGGCCTCTCAGATTTTTTTTTTACCTAAACCGTTTGCAAATTTTCTAGTAAAGCACATAGTCACTATATAAAGAGTCTATGTTTACTACATTAAATCTTCCTAAAAAGTGTGCCCTTGAGGTGTTGGATTTTAGGAATTATAGTTTAGAAGATGGAGAGGCAGAGTGTACCCGCTAACTGTATGATAGTATTGTCTCTAGATATTTTACATGCCCACTATTTTTATAGAGTGAGCAGTGGAATAAAAAGGGAAACAAAATGCTGTTTTTCTTAAGAAGGTCTTTCCTGCCTGCCTGTCACCCTACGTTTTCTTCTCCAGGTAGAATTTACAGTGTTGCCATTTGACCCATCACCGTACAGGTTTCCCTGCTATCCGAAAGTAGAGTGTTCCTGTGAAACCTTTCGTAAGCCGAAATGGCTTAAAGCGAAGAAGCAATGACTTTAGGACACATCTTGCTAATGGCTGCACAAAACAAATGGAGATAAAGCCCAGATGCTCACAGACACAGTTCAAGCCTGTGGTGTCTTGATGCTGAGATGCTTACTGTAGTTCCAGGAAGGAGCTTGGTGGTGCTACTTTTCTGCTGGGGGTGTGCGCTGCCACTGTAACGGCTGCTGCAAAACCAGTGCTAAAACCATTTCCCCTTTTCACCTGTTTTCATAAAAGCCAAAATCCTCTTCAGATTTCTTTCCATTAGCAAAAATAGGTGCTGGTATAGGTCTTTTGTAAAAGCAAAGTGCCACGAAGCGAACTTTTGAAAACGGGAGCATACGTGTGCTCTCCACATACTTCTATCAAGGACGTCTAGACACCCACATGAATTTCTATTAACTAGGCTGTTAACATATTGAAAAAAGGAACTGTTTTTTGTGTGTGTGTGTGTGGTACATGGGCCTGTCACTGCCGTGGCCTCTCCTGCCGCAGAGCACAGGCTACAGACGTGCAGGCTCAGCGGCCATGGCTCACGGGCCCAGCCGCTCCGCGGCATGTGGGATCCTCCCAGACCGGGGCACGAACCCGTGTCCCCCGCATCGGCAGGCGGACTCCCAACCACTGCGCCACCAGGGAAGCCCAAGGAACTGTTTTATTTGTTGTCAGTCTAGCACCCAAGACAAGGCCCTAAACATCAGTTGTTTAATGAATGAATCAATGACTCAATCAATCAATGAATCAGACACCTACTTTTCAAAAATGTCAGCGTTCTTTAAAGATCAGGAAGGATTGAGGAATGGCCACAGATTGGAAGAGATGAAAGAGACATGGCAACTAAATGCAAGGTGAAATCCGAGATTGGATCCTGAAACAGAGGAAGACATTAGTGGAAAAACTGGTGACATCCTAGTACATTCTATAGTTTAGTTAGCAGTACTGACCAAGGTTAATTTTCTAGTTTTGATCATTGTTCTTCAGTTATGTAAGATGTTGACTTACGGGGAAGCTGGATGAAGGGTACAAAGGAACACTCCTGCTTTTGCAGCTCTCTGTAAATCAAAAATTATCTTTATGAAAATCTTGCTGAAGGGTGCAATACCAATCCACGAGAAGCAAGTACAGAGCCATACATGACAGTATACAGCTAAGAACTTGTGATGGAGGGGCCAGCTATGGGCTGAGTGGGTATTGAGGGGAAGGAGAGGCGGCTGGGGATTGAAGTGGCCAGGAAGAGTTTCATTCGAGAAGGAAAACCTGATTTGCACCTTGAAAGGAGGGCTAGATATGATGGGTGGGGCACACTGAGAAGTTGTTCTGGCTGCAGGGACAGCAGGGACAAAGGCACGAGGGAGGGATGCAGGTGACCTGTGTGGCTGAGTGATGTGTGTATTTTTGCTGGAGATCAGTGTGAAAGAAAGTTGGGCAGCTTTGGGGAAGATGGGAGGATCATTAAGACCTGGCAGAGGAGTTTGAAGTTAATAGGGCAGGTGATGCAGAGTTGCAAGTTCTTGTTCAAGGAAATGACTCAGTGACACGATATATATATATCGTGCAACGAACGCATATATATATATATATGCAGTTGGTGACAGGATATCCAGGGTGGCTGGAGTTGGGAAAGATGGAGGTCGGAGGGTTAAGAGTTAGAAGTAGGTAATGAGAGCCTATTCATTTGAGGCCTAGGTTGGGAAGGATGGGGGGTCAGAAAAGGAAGAGGAAGCAACATATCCAAAAACCTTTGAGGAGGTAGAATCATAGAATGTAGTGATTGATGAATATGGGAATGGAGGGGGAGTCGTCGATGAAAATCCCTGGGTCAAGCTTACAGACAGGTGGTGCTGATGTCAGTAACTGAAGTCCTTCATTCTGCAGATATTTGAGTGCCTGCATTGGAGAATTATGTATTCTAGGTGAAGAAGGAGGGGTAAATAGGGTATAAACACAATGTCTGCCTACAATGAGACTTGGAGCAGGAAGGTCCATGGCTTGAGCTGGACTGAATGAATTTATACGTTACCAGGGCAGACCCAGCGAACCGGTCCCTGTCTTCCAAGTAAAAAGAAGGGAGAGGATTACTCTATTTTTTAATAGCAGCCATGAACAGAGGTATTTTTCAAGTTGGCATTTCTCTCTGCTTGATAAAGATGTCAAGCCTACTGTTCAGACTCAATTCACAGAAAACCTCTCTATCAAATCACCATTTTATTGAGGAAAAGCCCACACATACTCCTTTAACTGCACCAAGGTAGAGGTCCCTGGGTCCCAGGGGTCCCAGACATAAAAGCTAAAATACCATAAAAGCACAATGAACTTTATGGAAGAAGAAATAGAAAAGGGCGGCTTGTGTGCTTAATTGAAGCTCCTTATCTTCAGGCTCTGTGTCTTTTTCACTTGTTGCTATAATGAGTGGGCTCATATTGAATGCTCTTCTGGTTGGGTTTAGTCATGTCATTCTTCTCTTCTCGGGCTTGTCCCTCAACCTGTGTAATTTAGGAAAGAGTTTCGGTAGCGTTCATTTCCTTATTTTCCTCGGTTATTACACACATGTCCACAGATAGCTCAAAGATGACACTATTTTTCTATCTCTGCAGCAAGCTGGTGCCCTCCAAATCAGCAGTTGTGACCTGTTACCCCTACAGTCGGGAGTTAGTCTTGGGGCTTGGGTAACATCAGGGTGGGGGCACAATCGGCGGTGTCTTTCCCTTGTGCATACTTGGACTTACACATTTGATCATGGCTGGCAGTCATCAGATTTGTGTCTTAAAAAAACATAAAATTGTGGTTCTGATTCAAGCCCAGAATTGAGTATCACTTTTACAGCACGTAAACTTAATTTTCAAATACCTTTTTAACAATGAGAACTCTCCATGGAATGTGAGTTTGCCTACGGTGGGTTTAAAACATGGTTTAAATGGCAGTGTGTTTCATAATATGAATAGATGTTTTGTGGAGAATGTAAAAAGAAATGACATCTTTTGTAGAGTGGACTTTGGCAATGGCAGAACACTCTGGAAAGTGACTACGGGGCCCCCTTTGTGGGCCTGCTGTGGAGGCACATATGTTCAAAGTGGCAGGATAAAGAAGCTTTTTATGTCCTTTTTAGCTAATGTATTGACTTCAGGATTTTTTTGTAGGGAACTTATTTCAAAATTGTAATTGTAGAGACTTCCCTGGCGGTCCAGTGGTTAAGACTTCGCCTTCCAATGCAGGGGGTGTGGATTCGACCCCTGGTCGGGGAGCTAGGATCCCACATGCCTCGCAGCCAAAAAAAAAGAAAAGAGAAAAAAACCAAAACATAAAACAGAAGCAATATTGTAACAAATTCAATAAAGACTTTAAAAATGGTCCACATCAAAAAAAATCTTTAAAAACATTGTAATCGTAGTCAATGGTTCTATGTAAAGATTCCATAGAAAAATACTTACTTTGTCCAGTGGGTCTTTCCATAGCCCCATAGAGGCCAGTCACTTTTCTTCCCTTCTCAGAGCGCCTGAAGCTTTTGAGTGCATTTACCACAGTGAGTGACTCGTTTTCTTTTGGCAGCAGAAGTGGAAGTCATATGCTGACCTCGGAGCACCATTTTGAACTTACTCTCAAAAAAGTTGCAAGGTAAAGGCAGATGGAATCTCTGCTCTGTAACCCTCAGGCGAGTTCCATAAGGATTGGGAAATCCATCAGGTCATCCTTTGTCAAAGAGGTGGTGCACACACATCAAACAGGTTAATTCATTATTTCTTAAGACGCCACGTGGGAAGCGCATGACCATTCAACCTCGTGGGCCTTTCAGAGATGCAACAAAGAGATGAGGGTGGAAAGTGCCAGAAGGTTGCTGCTGGAGGGAGTAAGGATAGAAAGGCAAGTTTTAGGATTAGACAGAATCTGTTTAAATTTATATTAGAGTTTTACTGTACCTTATAACAGCCAATAATGAAATACGGGGGACATTTACAGAGCAAGAGGGGGAGGATGTTTATAGATTCTTTCCCTTCTTCACTCTCATCTTTCCTTCTTTAGCCTTTTTTCTCCCCTTTCCCATTAAAAGTAAACTGAATGAATGAATATATGAGGATGAAGTGATCAAGCTGCTTTTAACAAAATTCAAGTGATGTCACTTCTGTGAATTTTGTCATAAATATGATACAATCCTAGTTTTCTTATCCAGCAGACATACTTCCGCGACCCTAATCTACTTATGAGATCAGGAAATAATAGGAAAAAGCCTTCTCAGCAAAGAGAAAAATGAAAGACCCCAAATCCTGTACTTGACCCTGTAGGTGGGGCTCTGAGTATCTCAGGGTTGGCTTAGAAGGACACTGAAATGAAGGTGAATGATTTAACAAGTTTACTTACCCAGTTCTCCAGGGAGTAAGAAGGCTCTCTAGTGTTAAATATATAGACCACGGCGAAGGAAGAAGGAAAACTAGAAAAACTAGAAGCATAATAAAATCTCAGCGGGGTGAGGCCATTTAGTTTGGAGACAGACCAGCTTAATGGATTATTCAGGGTAGGTGAACATAGAGGGCTTTTCCTGAGATGCAACAAAAAGGTGATGGTGCAGAGGGCAAGGATGTCACAGTAAAAAAACAACCCAACCCTCAGGGAGGAACACAATAGAAGTTTCTTTTTCAATCATGTTATAGTTAACTTGGGTTCCACAGTTGGGGGTGGAGGTCTCCACATGGTGGTGATTCCCAGACCCAGAGTCCTTCCATCTCACGGCTCAGCTGTTCCCTAGGGTCACTGGGAGAACTTCACGATCTTTTGCGGCAATTTGGCCAGCAGCTGGGGGGAAAGAGAGAGAGTGAATGTTTTCATTGGAGGTTTGTTAGTGGACGTGGCGCACATCGTTCTCTTTCACGTTCCCTGGACCAGAATTTAGTCCCACGGACATACCTAATTGCAGGTAAAGCTGGGAAATGTCAACCTGTATGTCAGGGAAGTTGGTTTGTTGAAACACAAACCAGCCTCTGCTTCAACTGGATACCTTCCCGAGCCGGGTGTCATCCTCTTCCTCCATCCCAGCTGCACCCTGGGTGTGTACGTGGGTGAGTACCCAGTTATTTGCAGGATATCACAGTACCTCCATCCTTGGAAAATCAGGATCCCACTGAGTCGATGTATCAGGACTCTGCATCCTTCAGACCCTCTTGATCTGAACATGTGCATTCCCTGATGTTATCTTCAATGGGAAGAAGAGCAAGCAGTCGTTTGGCTTCACAAGGAAAGGCAAGGACCTTTGTACATGCTGCTCCTAGGAGACGGCACCTCCACCGCCGTCCCAGGCTTTTATTTGTGCCTATTGGTCAGGAACCTACTTCTACTTGAGTTTTTTCATCTGCACGTCCCAGGAGCTGGGTCCTCTTCCTGTTAGTTAACATTACTAAGTAGCAAAGGAATTCCTGAAATTACCCCAGTCCTTCCAGATGGCTCACTGTCTGTGTTCTATTCTCAGAGTGTGGTGGTTTTCCCCACTCTGCTCGCCCAAGATTATATCTCCCATGAAAACTCTGAAAACAAGTGTTGATTGAACTGAACTATTTATTGGCCTTTGATTGTCAGATGGCTGGACGGAAGAAGGGGAGTTTGGGTAGAGGGGTTGAGGGTTTCCTATATAAAATCATTTTCATGCTCTATTACATGGCCTCAGGTGAAGCATTTAGACAGAAGGTGGGTGTGTGTGTGGGGAGCACATAAAGAAAGGCAGGCAGATGCCAGAAAGAACTTAGAAGTTCCAGGTAAGGAAGAAGAAACCCTCTTCTCCCTCACCTCCTCCTGATTCAGGTACCTGTTGTTCTGTGCTTAGCATAGAGGCAGCTTGCTTGAGAGCTGTCAGTACTAGAATTTGTCTACATTATGGACTTAATAGCTCTTGTTTGCCTTCCTATAAGATCAAGCCTTATTTATAACATCATTTCTCTGAGAAAATGAGTTTGGAGTTCCAAACAACTGACTTACAAATGAACTTTCTGTACGTAGCTCATTTATAAGTTGAGGACTGCCTGTACTAGGCGTATAACCCAGAGATAACATTTATCTGCGCTTTACCAGTATGGGCTTGTCAAGTTAACTTGTGTTTACTTTTCTGTGCCTTCATTTTGATAATAGCCTCACTCTTAAAATTTAATACTGTCTTTATGTGTTGAGAAACATTTCCTTTGGAGGAGCCTCAAATATTCTGTGACTTGGAATAGTGATTTTATTTTATCTCTCAATTTATCTTTAGTAGGATTCATAGCTATGAAAATCTTTTGCTCAGGCAGTCTTTAAATTGTAGAAAAATTGAGAGCTATTTAAAGGAAGTGGGGAAAAAAGGAATTCTCTTCTCATATTACGCTGGGCTGTCAGATATCTTGCAATATAATTACTGTGTTGGTTTGTAAAGGTTAGAGAACTGTGAAGTTTGTAATTCTCTTTTGTGTGTGTTTCACACATAAAGGGAAAAACCCAACTGATCACAGCAGAATGCCCTGTTAACGTAAAAGTTCTAAGCAGTTTTTAGTTTGTCAGCACAGAGACATAATTCATGGATTTTATATTTGCTTTTACAAATATGTGATGAATCAGTTATTTGCTCCACGGAGCCCATTTGCCGATTACAAACCTTGTTTATTTCTAATCCGTATGTACGTGTAATGTGTGCACAGAAATATTCTTGCTAGCATTGTATTGTTAAGCAAACAGATGGAACCCTGGTCTTAGACATGCCCCTTCTTGGGGAACTTACTATCCATATACAAGTAGAAATTTCTGCTGTTAGCAGAGCAGCTGACAGAATATGATCGTGAATGTTACTGATGTTGTTCTGTTCAGAGGTAGAATGCTGAGGACTGTGTAAGCTTGTCATAGTTAGATTGTCAGGGTGAAGTGCTTCCATATTAAAAAGAATACATTGTTCCCTGCCTTGAACATGCATGCACGCCTGCCATGTTAAGAAACTGTTTCAGCTGTTATTCTGACTTGTACTTTCAGGCTCAGATTTTGATTCTAGTGTAGTTAATATTTAGTGAATAGCAGGCATGTGTAATCATCTTTCCCTTCTGTTTAAAACCGTACTGCAGCCCATGCAAGAAACATTTCCTTTTGGTTTTAAGTTTGTCGTGTCTCCTGATGGTTTTTCTTTACTGTCAAAACTATGAGAATAATTTTGATGTCATGATTTTTCTGCCGTCTCCAGGTTGCAGTCCCTTTTCCCCTGAGCTGTCCTCATAGATTCCGGATCACCTTTATGTTAAATGTTCATTAATTGACTAATACTTTTGAAAATATTTTATAGAAATTGAACGGCAAAGCTGTGGCTTCGTACAAAGAAACCCTTTATGAACGGTAGAATACTCTATAAAAGTGAGGCATTACAATCAAATACTCTGAGGTTTTTACTGAGCATTGGCTGTCAAAACATATAAAAGACATATACATTTTCCCATAAGTACACTGCTGTTAATGTTACAAGAGTAGCTAGAAGTTATTCCAATATTGCAAGAGGATGTTTAGGGGAATTCAAGAGATCTAAAATGCCAACAGAAATCATTAATTAAGGGGGAACTCTTGAAGCTGCCTTTTTAAGACCCCATGAGAAACATGATACCATCTGAATTTTTCAACCTTACCCAAGCAAAAGCAGAATAGGGTGCTGTACTTCTTAACATTTAGATGCAAAAACATGAAATGCCGGGCTTCCCTGGTGGCGCAGTGGTTGAGAGTCCGCCTGCCGATGCAGGGGACGTGGGTTCGTGCCCCGGTCCCGGAAGATCCCACATGCCGCGGAGCGGCTGGGCCCGTGAGCCATGGCTGCTGAGCCTGCGCGTCCGGAGCCTGTGCTCCGCAACGGGAGAGGCCACAGCAGTGAGAGGCCCGCGTACCGCAAAAACAAAACAAAACACAACAAAAAACCATGAAATGCCAAGTGTAGACTATAAATCATTGTTGAACGGATTTATGTTTTATGCCCAGCTCCAGTTTACAGATTTCTAGATACCTAGAGATACATGACAGATTTATTCTTGTTATTCGACTTAAATCTTATATAAACTTCTCTTAATTTCCAATGTCATGAAAAATCCTTTTTCTTGCTTCCTAGACACTCCCGTCCCGCTACCCCCCCGCTCCCCTCCATCTAGAGTCATGCATGCAGTTTACCAGCTCCCATAGCTCTTGGATTCATTTGTAGGTTGTATACACCTAATGGGGTTGGTACCTCTTCGTGGAAATTGGGCCCAGTGGGCTACTTTACAGTTTCCTAATGTGCTTGTCTCAGTAGAAGGTTATGCCTCATAGCTGGCACACCACTGACCAGAGTAACTTGTTATAAAACATGATGCTTTATCGTTTGTTTCGTATATTCAGCCTTGAACATTGAAGCCGAAAGATGAAGAGACTAACATTTAAAAAGACTTCATTATGTTTTAAAATGGTTTACATGGAAATTCCTTGAGCAGTGTTTCCATATTTGATTCCTGGACTGTTCAAATAATAAAGGCATTTTGTGTGTGTGGACAAAAGCCAGCATTACCCAGAGACCCTCAGAGTCATGTGGAAATATATAATAATCATTATTATTGTTGTGATGGTTATTGTTGCAAAGGAATAAATTGGTCTTCTGATTTTTTAACATCAGTATTTCCTTAAAAACACTTGTGGACGTTTATGAAAAAGCTTGGTTTCCTGGAACCAATAGTATTATGAGGTTACTTTTTAGGTAATTATGGGCATGTTTATCAGATAAATCAAACATCAAATGCACTGTGGGGAATGGTTTTTCAATACTTTCTCCTTGGAGTTTGTTCCCCAAAGAAAACGATGTTGGTTGTTCAGTGGAGTAGTTTGGAGGAAGCACTGCTTTTAGGGACTCTGTCCTCGTGGCGTGGAGAAGCCAAAAAGCAATGCTTCAGAGCGCCCGCTCGGTATTTTTCAGGAGCTTTAAACTGTGTATAAAAGGCCTGTCCACCTTAAAGCTTTTGCCTGTGAAAGATCAAGAAGATATTGATTTTTACCCACTGTACGCCTGGGGAAACAGAATGCAGTAGCCAAGATTGGAAGAAGCAGAGAGAAAGGAGAAGAGAAAGAACCTCCCTGACACCTACCTGAGAATGTCTCCAGGAGGAGAATCAATATCTTCTGATATTTATAAGTAAAGGAACTGCTGGAATGGTGCATTTCATATGCTCTGCCCATCAGGACCTCTCACCCAGGAAAGATGAAGAGTCTTTATTCAGGAGACGGGAAGCAGGAAGCATTCAGAACCACGTAGCTAACATTTTTCTTTTTAAACTGTACACTGCTTTTTACTGTATTCAGAGAATTGTGCAACTCTCTAACCACAGTAAATTTTAGAACATTTTCATCACCCCCAAAAGGAACCCTGTATCCGTTAGCAGTGAATTCCATTTTCCTCTGACCTTTCACCGCCAGCTCCTGGCAACCACAAATCTGTTTTCTTTATGTATCGATTTGACTGTTCTAGACATTTCATATAAATGGAATCGTACAATATGTGGACTTTTGTGCCTGGCTCCTTTCACTTAGCATATTGTTTTCAAGGTCTGTCCACACTGTAGCTTGTTATCAGTGCTCAGCGCTTGTTATGATAATGATATTCCATTGTATGGAGAGGCCACGTTTTGTTTATCCAATCGTGAGTTGATGGTCACTTGAGTTGTTTCTGCTTTTTGGCTGTGATGAATAATGCCGCTGTGAACATTCCTGAACCAGCTTTTGTGGGGACATGTTTTCATTTCTCTGGGTAGCTTACTTTTAAGCAGTTAGGAATTAAGATAATGATTTTTTTTCCTTTTCATACATTTGTTTGCTTCACTACTGTTTCTTCTCTTTTCTTACCTATCTCTCTTAAAAATAATTTTACTTGAGTACGTAGTTGTGTAAGAGTAAGAACATCAATTAACGTCTGCTAATCACAGACCACTAGCCTCTCTTCTTTTCTGAACCTACTTTTTATTTATATTTTATTTTATTATTATTTTTCTTTTTTCTCTTTTTTAAAAATAAATTTATTTTATTTTTGGCTGTGTTGGGTGTTCGTTGCTGCGCACAGGCTTTCTCTAGTTGCGGCGAGCGGGCTTCTCATTGCGGTGGCTTCTCTTGTTTCGGAGCACAGGCTGTAGGCGCGCGGGCTTCAGTAGTTGTGGCACGCAGGCTTAGTAGTTGTGGCTCATGGGCTCTAGAGCACAGGCTCAGTAGTTGGGGCGCATGGGCTTAGTTGCCCCGTGGCACGTGGGATCTTCCCAGACCAGGGCTCGAACCCATGTCTCCTGCATTGGCAGGCGGATTCTTAACCACTGCGCCACCAGGGAAACCCTTCTCTTTTTTTCTGAATTTTATTTTGTTATTTTTTTTATACAGCAGGTTCTTATTAGTTATCTATTTTATACATATTAGTGTGTATATGTCAATCCCAATCTCCCAATTCATCCCACCATCACCCCCCACCCTGCTTTTCCCCCTTGGTGTCCATACGTTTGTTCTCTACATCTGTGTCTCTATTTCTGCCTTGCAAACCATTGAACCTACTTTTTAAAATTGAAGTGTAGTTGATTTACAACGTTGTGTTAGTTTCTAGTGTACGGCAAAGTAATTCAGTTATACATTCATATATATATGTACATATATATTATTTTTCAGATGCTTTTCCATTATAGTTTATTACAAGATACTGAATATAGTTCCCTGTCACCAGCCTCTCTTCTAAGCATCATGCATGTGTTGCAGTGTTTCTGCTTTACACATGTGATGGCTAAGGTTTAAAGAGGCTCCATAAAGCCTGAAGTGTCCAGCTTGGCAGTTGGAGGAGCTGGGATTTGGATCCACATCTATATACTCTTTTTTTTTTTTTGTGGTACTCGGGCCTCTCACTGTTGTGGCCTCTCCCGTTGCGGAGCACAGGCTCCGGACGCGCAGGCTCAGCGGCCACGGCTCACGGGCCCAGCCGCTCTGCGGCATGTGGGATCTTCCCAGACCGGGGCACAAACCCGTGTCCACTGCATCGGCAGGCGGACTCTCAACCACTGCGCCACCAGGGAAGCCCCACATCTGTATACTCCTAATCGCACTGCTCTCTGTTGCCTCCCTCATGATAATGTTAACCCAGGTCATGTACCTGCTTGTCTCTCAGAGAATTCTCTTCTGTTTATGAGCCTTTCTCTGATTTGGTTGTGAAAAGTCAGGGACATGGTTTCAAGGCTCTTCATCATGTGCCCTTGGACCTGGAGTAGCATTTGTGTTCCCCCTGACAAAATGATGATGAAATATTCCCATTTGTTTGAGTGAGGGCGCATCATCGCAGCCCGGTGCTGGCTGGTGTCAGGTCAACCTGACTCAACCCTCTGCCCTCCCGTTGCTCAGTCTCTTCATCTTGAGATTTGGTCTCTCCTTCAATTCAGCCACCTGCAAACACTGCCACGCCTACTACCTGTGTCTCAACTTGAACCAATATCCTTTGGACCTTTTTAAACCTTGAAACCTCCAGCTCTGCAATTCCCCTCTCTGGTCACAGCCTCCAGGCCCCCTGCTTCCCCTCCCTTCCGCTGAATCCCGCTGTCGCCCTCATTGTTTCAGCTGCCTTCAGGCTCACTGTCTCCATCCCCAGCCGAGGTGTCATGGTTTGTAAGTTTCACTGTGCTTTCCCAATAGTTGTGTCACACAGTCCTTTCCAGACACCAACCCTGGGTGATCCCCGCCACTTACACAGCTTCTCAGAGGTCCCCAAACCCAGTGTATTGGTCCTGATGTCAATCCTTGCTCTTCAGTTTGGGACGGGTCCCCATGGCTGCTTCTCTAGCAGATGCGCTGTCACACTTCCCGTGGAACCCGTTCCAAACCTTTCCTCTCTCTTCAGAACTTACCATGACTCCTGCTTTCTGTGGAGGAACATTTATTCTTCTTGCTTTATGAAAATCTCGAGGGACCCCGACGTGATTCCTCCACCTCTCTCCTTTTCCCTTGAATTTTGTGCGTTGCCCCCGCCGACCCGCAGTCTTAGACCTACAAGTGGATCTGGTCTCTAGTATCCGATGTACTGCTAGATGTGCTAGATAACCGATGTGCTAGATAACCAAGGCATCAAGGATTCAGAGGAATTTTCCCTGAAGCCCAGCTGGCTGGAAAGCCTGAGTTTTGTAGAATGTTTCTCAAAATTCTTTCAATTTTATTTCTTCAGCAGTTTCTCTAAGCTGTGTACAAGCCTCACTAATCACCCCATTCTCTCCTCTGTGGACACAAGAGAAGGGACCATGAAAGGTGTTAATTTTCTAATCTACGAAAGGGGATGTTGGCACTTTTGACTAAGCTAAAGTTGGGGCTTACCTGTGAATTTCAGCCACCCCTGCCCTCCATCCTATCCCATGGACAATGGAAAATCAGCTGTAATGGTTTAGGAAGGTCATAAAGTGGGGGAAAGTAAGCCTTGCTAGCTCTTGCCATGATAGATGTGCGTCTTCAAGGGAATCCAAAAAGTTCTGCTTGATAGATGAGGTTAAAAATACACAGATATGCTGTAATCTCTGTGAGAGGGTTAATATGAAAAGTTTTGAATCCAGGATCCTGTATTTTTGATGACCCATTACCCACGGACCGGTCTATCCTGCCTGAGCACCCAGGACTCCTTCCAAGGAGAGTCAGAGAGTAGCTGGGCGGAGCAGCGGGGTCTCCACCCTTTCATCTTACACCTCCTCCCCTCCACCCCCCTTAGAATAAGCATTTAAGGGAATGTCTGATGAATTCACTGTAGTGTTTGTCAGGACGTTTTTACAGCTATTTTGTTCTAAATTCAACTGATGGCCAATGGGAGACCTAACAATTCAGTGAGTAGAAATAGGCAAACTTGGTCTTTTTCTTTGTGTCCTGAGGATAAATCTAAACGAACCTGTCTGGTTGGCACATCTCCAGCTGCAGCAGAGGCCAGGTTTAAGTGAATTATGAAGAGTGAATTAGACACGTGGTCTTGGAGGCAGCCCTGCCCACTCTGGAGGGGTGTGTGTTGGTGGAGGTGGGAGTCTTACCTAAGGCCCGTGTATAGGAAGCTTATAGCTGAATGCATCTGTTTTGCGAAAGTTGAATCAGCCTCCTGGGTGATCCCTTGTAAGGGATTTTTAAAAGTTATTGATTTTTTTCTTGAATATACCTATGTTAAAAATAACCAAAAGAACTGTCCAGAATTAGACCACATATTTTGTTCATTTCGTATTTCGGTATCCCTGTCATATTTGTTTCTCATTTCTTTCTTTTAACTAAAAGAATTAACTAATTTGTTTTAAATCACTAAAAGTACAAAAGGGGTACAATGAGAGGTACAAAGAAAAATTAGTCTCTTATTTCTGTTCCCAAGTCAGCCAGATTCACTCCTAGTGGCAAAGCTTCATTACCATTTTCTTGTGGATCTGTTTAGGGATAGTTTATAACTATAAAATAGAAATAAAATAAAAAACATAAATATATATATAAATAAAATATAAATATAGGGATATTTTGTAACTATAAAAACTATAGGAGCAAAAATACGGGTTTTGTGGGGTTTTTTGCGGTACGCGGGCCTCTCGCTGTTGTGGCCTCTCCCGTTGCGGAGCACAGGCTCCGGACGCGCAGGCTCAGCGGCCATGGCTCACGGGCACAGCCGCTCCGCGGCATGTGGGATCTTCCCGGACCGCGGCACGAACCCGTGTCCCCTGCATCGGCAGGCGGACTCTCAACCACTGCGCCACCAGGGAAGCCCAATACGGGGTTTTTAAAACACATTGTTTACACCATACACACTTTTCTGTTTTCTACCTTTTTTCACCTAACCATGTATCCTTGAAAACTTTTCTTGTCACAACATAGGGAACAGCCTTATTCTTTTTAGTACCTAAATAGTATTCCATTGTAGGGTTTTGCTATAATTTACTCAGCCCCACATTGGTGGACTTCCGCTCGTTTCCAGTCGTTTTATACTATGCACGATGCTCCAGTGAATTACTTTCTGTAAATAACATTTTCTATATCAGTGAGGCTCTCTGGAGGAGAAATTGCTACAGTAGAATTGTTGGATCAGAAGGAATGTGCAGTTTTAATTTTGGTGAGCCTTGCCAAATTGCCCTCCGTTTTGGCATTTGTACTAATGTGCGCTCCCACTAGCGCTGTGGGCTTGTGCCTTTTCTCCACAGACAGTGTTATTAAACTTCATGATCTTTGCCAATCTAAGAGGTGCAAACTACTATCTTTTAGTAGCTTTAATATGAGTTTTGCTTGTTAGAGTGATGATCGAACATCTTTTCATATGTTTAAGAGCCATTCCTATTTTCTGAGAAATGTGTATTGACTTTCACTGCCCATTTTTTACTGGGTTTTTGGGCCTTTTCCAGCTAATTCATTTTTAGGAGCACAAAGTAGCTCAAAAAAACTAGTCCTTTTGTCTTGAATTTTTTAATTTTTCCATTTCTTTTTTGACTTCTTATGCTTCTTTCTCGCAGGATTTGTTTTCAAAATTCTGTAGTCTTACTCATCAGACCTTTTTTTTTTTTTTTTTTGCTTTTAACTTTTTGACATACTTAAGCCTTCTCCACTCAAACATCATGTTTTAAAAATTGTCTCATTTTTTCTTAGTACTTTTAAAATCATAACGTTATTGAGATGTAATTTACATACCATAATTCATCCTTTTCATGTGTACAATTTAGTGGTTTTAGTAGAGTTCCAGAATTGCACAACCATCACCACAATCTAATTTCAGAACATTTTCATCATCCCAAAAAGAAACCCCATACCCATTAAGCAGTCACTCTGCATTCCCTCTACCCCAGAGCCCCTGGTAACCACTATTCTGCTTTCTCTGGATTCGCCCATTCTGGACATTTCATGTAAATGGAATCATACAATGTGTAGTCCCATGTGACTGGCTTCTTCCACTTAATGTCATGTTTTCAAGCTTTATCCTAATACTTCTACATTTTCATTTTTAACACTTAAATCTTTGGTCGCTCTGGAATTTTAGTGTAGGATGTGAACTAGGGATCTGACTTTATTTCTTCCAGGGGGCCATCCACTTATTTAAAGTCCTTCTTTCTTCCACTAAAATGCACTGCCACCTTTGTCATGCACTGAATTCCCGTATGTGTTTAGGTCTGTTCCTTTTCTGTTGACCTTGCTTTCTACTTGTGTGCCCGTGCATACTGATTTAATTTCTGGAACTTTAAAGTATTTTAAATATCTGGTATGGGAGTCTTTCCTTCTTTCTCGTTGCATCATTTTTTGTGGCTAGTCCTTCCTGTTTATTTTTCCATATGAACTTCAGAGTTAGCTTTCTCATGGTGTTTTTGGACATCGTGTCAAGTTTATTGATTACTTTGGGAAGAATTAGTGATTTCTTCTTCAAGGACAAGCAGGGTAGAGCTTTCCAGTTGACATACGTTCTCTGTCCTTCAGCAGTGTGAAACTATTTTCTTTATCTAGATCTTGCATGTTTCTCATCAAGTTTATCTCTAGCCATTTTACATTTTTATCTCTATTGTAAAAAATGGGATGTCTTCTTACTGGTCATCACTTAGGAAGGCTATTGACTTTGGCATATTACTTTTGTTAGTTACCTTACAGAATCCTCTAATTGTCTATAACAGTTGTTTAGCCGACTCGTTCAGATTTGCAGTCACAGCCTATGCAAATAATGATCATCTTACTGCCTCTTTCCCAATTTTTAGACCTCTTATTTCTTTCTCTTATTCAATTAAAGTGGCTACTTCCACCAGAATGCTTTTAATAGCAATGATGGCGGACAGCCTTGCGTGGGTCCCCAGTTTAACGGAATGCTTCTTAAGTTTCCCCATGTACAAGGAGGCTGTCTTTGGGGTTTGGCATGTTTTATGTTCATTGGGCATTTACAGGGCTTTATCTTGAGCAGAAAGCCTTTTGGAAATGCTGGATGTGACTGAATGGTTTGCAGAGACGGAAGGCCTGCTCTGCCAGTTCTTCTGCCGTGATAAGATAGTAGACTGATTTTCCTCACCAGCACTGACAGGGGTTTGAGTGGGAAGTCCATGCTTAGCGGAAGAAGGCAGCAGTCATACTCGAATCTCATGCTATTTTTCTTTGCCAGTCAAGTGAAAAGACTAAGAAGCCATACAAGGAGGTAGCACCAGGAGGATTAAGTAAAGGCTAAAGGGGAAAAGAAAGAAAGGAAGGGAGAATGGATGGAAAGAAAGAAGAGGTAAAAATAGATACCACTTTCCTCACTCCCAAAGCAAGGCATGTGATAAACCAAAATACTTCTAGGGTAGTTTTTCCCCCCCAAATATTATTACCCAAAGAAAGGCACCAAGCACTAATTGTCAGCAAATATAGTAGTCTCAGAAAAGGCTTAGAAGAAATAGGGAAGTATTTTACCATTTGTAAGCAAAACAGACTAATACAGTGTTCCAAATATTGAGAAATCACTGAAGGGAGAAAGAATGCCTGTTGAAACATGTTTACATGTTGATTCTTTTTGATGTTGCCATAAAAAAAAAGTGTTTTGATCTTTTGCAAAGAAACTGGAGAGGTATTTTATGTGCTAACCCCGAACATGACATTACTCTAGTAGTAATAAATACGAGGACAGGCCGTCCCTTACATTAGCTGAACTAGATGGTAACAATTGAGGATTTGATGCTTGTTGGAAACATCTGCCATGCAGAATTGGTGCAGTTGTGGTTAAAAACCAAAGAAATTTAGACCGACTCCATAAAGTAGAGAGAGCTGATGGGTGCTGTTTGGGATTCACTACAAAACCGTCTCTGTGACATGCAGGAAAGAGAAAGTCCTGGGAAGTGCACAGACTGCCTGGGTGTGCCCACCCGGTTGATTTTGGACATGCACACCTTCAACTTGCACCTGCTGGTCACATGTCAAAACCATGTGTGTGATTTTTCAGGTTGCAAGAAACACGGGGGTTTGGGCGGGAATCCTGGGCGAGTCTTCTCACCTTCTTGTGAGTTGGTGTGTTGAGAAGGAAAGAGCAAGGGCTTGGAGCAGAAGCACCTGACTGCCACTTGCTGGCTGTGTGAACTTGACCGAGTTACTGAACCTTTCTGAGCTTAGTTTCTCATCCGCAAGTCATGTCTACAATTCAAGGGTCTCGTGTGGATTTATTAAGAGATGTTGTACCCAAAGCACCTAGCATAGCTCAGGGCCTGGTAGAGAGCAGTTGCTAAGTAAGTGTTCGTAGGTGGACCAGAGGAAGCAAGGGCGGAGGGAAGGAGGGGGGAATTGCATGCGTCAAATGCCACGACCCTGATATACAGAGGGTTCTGGGGAAACTCGTAAAAAGACTGTCACATCAGGACCGGGGATGAAGGGGTGTTTATAGGAAAGACTTCTCAGAGGGATGAGTTATGCAGACTAGGCAGGCAAGATGTTCTTGGGAAGTGCTTCTAGGTAGAAAAGGACAGCATTTTCAAAGGCATAGGCTTGAAGGAGTCAAGGAGTCTTAAACCCAAGGAAGTGTGGGTAAGAGAGTATGGCTGAGTCCCAGGTTATGGATGGAGAGTTGTGAGTGAAAGACAGGAGAGGTTTTCAGCCCTGGGACTGAGTAGGGTCCTGTTTGTCATGTTGGATTATGGTTACGATGGTGGTAGATGTAAACCTGAAGGACCCTATTGCATTTGCATTTTGGAAACGTGGCAGCAGCGTCAGTGGGGGTGGGTATAGAGACCAGCGAGAGGGAATGAGCTCCGGGCCTTGGAAGTGATTCCTTCCACATTCTCTACAAATCCTGCACAGTGCTGAGTACATAGTAGGTTTTCAGGAAAAACTACCTGATGGACTTGAACAAAAGCGGTTCTTTTGCCAGGATCGTCTTTTCCGTGATTCGTTTTATCATTCATAGATTATTCTCCTGTGGATTCGATCATTTTCCCCCCCAATTATTTTTGACCCTCGATTAAATTATCTTAAATGACTGTGTGTTGTGGCATAAACTTACCCTAATCTATTTATAATTTATTGTGCAAGCATCTGTCTCATAAAAGATGTCTTCTTATTTAAAGGGCGCTAGCCTAGAACCGCATGAAAATTGCCGCTCACGGTGGTACCCCCTCCTCCCCAGAAATGGTTTCTGTGCTCCCAGCCCCAAGCGCTTTTGGCTTTGCCTGTTTTAAGCTTTTTTAAAGCTTTCTCTGTTTTAAGATTCTTTCAGGCCTCCAGGCGCTTTAGAAGGAGAAAGCTCTAACAGCTTTGGGCTCCTGATTGACTTGAAGTAGAGCAAGCTCAGTGCCTCACTTGGGAGTAAGGACACTCTCCTAATTAAGGTGGCGAAAGCAGTAACTGTGATGGTGGCCCACGGGTAACTGTTGAGGGCCATGGTTAGTGCTGAATGGAGTAAGAGGTAATTGTACCGATCGTGTACTGGATGAATAAATAGCAGTTATTCAGAGCATGGATTGTGTTTTCAGTCAGTCATTCAACTAACATTCTTTGAGATTCCCCTGAGTGCCAAGTAGGGTGCTAAGTACTGAAATACTAAAGTAGGACCAAAGTTAAAAGGGTCCCTACCCCGTGGTGCTAGGTTATAGTTATTTTAGTACAGTAGATTAAAAAGGAACTAGTCCATTACAAGAGGGAAATACAGGAAGTGGTGGAAGCATCTAGGAGGGGCACCTGACCCCCACCTGGGAGGCCAGGGAAGACTGTCGTGAAGATCCAGAGTTTCCTGAACGGGAAGAGGAGTAAGATAGACCTTAGAGAGTTTGGGGTGACAGTTTTTCTCTATAAGGAAAATAAACGGGAGCATCATGGATTATATTATGGATTTATTACAGATATTTAATAAATCCATCAAAATAGCCCTTGAGCTGTACCATATTTGGACTGTATACTTGGCTGTTGTAATGTAGGTCTGTAGGGTCAGGTCTCTTAGCAGACCCATAGTTTTCTTTACTGTGTGTCTCAGCACTGCCAATTGACCAAGAAGCACAGATCCTAGAGGTCAGTGGCCTGAAAGAAAGTAGAATCTGAATACTGTCTCTGAAGAGTCTACGAGTCAGGGTATATGTGCAGCTGCCCACAGCAGCTTCTGCCGTTGAAGCCATTTTGCTCTCTGTGGTTTTAGTGATTTAGTATTACATCCTCTGGGATACACGGAGCAGCCCCACCCTTAGACAGAAGGGCCCAGGTCAAGTTACTGTCAGTGAGAATCCAGTGTACGATCAGGGTGCTCTGCTGAGTTGAATAGCTCGGGTGTGGACCAGCAGGTACAGAGGCATCAAGGTGACAGCACCCCAGGAGACTGTGTTCTGGCCGGATCCTCTGGTCAAGACTGGACAGTGAATAATGATGGTTTCTGTCCCGCCCAAGCTGAGTGTTGGATGTGGGCCTGTGGAGGTAGGCTTGTGAAAAGTGTATATTTTATAAATTCAGAGTGTGGCGTGGCAGCCTGCCTACACTCATAATTTTTGCTTTTGGAAGCTGTGTCCAGAAAAGAGAAGCGAAATTTCTCAGCCTTATAAACTGCACCTTACTCAAAACACACCGTGTGCGTTAATGTGCCACTTCTGCTCTCTGCTAAAGGGAGGGTTTTCACAATATTGTTTCTTTGGCAGCCACGGAGGGAAAGTTTAACAGGAAAACACATTTACTCCTTGTATAGGGACATCTTGAAGGCGCTTTACCCATCTTTTGGGGGAAACTCCCTACCACAGAGCCTCCTAGACATTCAGGGGCTGCTTGCTCCTTAGAAATGGCGGGAGTTGGCTAGAGATAAGCATGAGCTGTTTTGTGTCTAGAAGCATGGCGTGCTTAACATAGTTAGCAATGCAGGATTCATATTCTGTACTTGAATTGTTTCTAGAACCAGCCTCTCCAGGTGCAAGGGAGCAGCTTTGAGTGGCAAGAAAGCCATCCTGGCTTGTCATTGAGAGCATGTGTCCTTGGAGAATATGCTTTAGTTCTGCCTCCTGGGTACCGTCACCATGGATGCACATGGCACGTTCTCACACACGCTCAGATGCATTACTCACTTAAGAGCCTGGGCACAAAGAGAGATGACGAACAGATTTTTTTTTTTTTTTTCAGTTGAAGGACATTGCTCTTTTCCCCCTGCCTGTTGAATATGACTTCTCTGTTTTCTGTTTATTTTCAGCGTCCCCAAGGGAAAATGTCAATTTTAACTAGAATCATAGACTGTTAGGTCTGGAGGGAGCCGTAGAGTCCTAACATGCCCAGCTGGGAGTGCCAGCAGGATCCATGTAGAGATGCCCAGCAGGTGTTCTGAAAAGCATCTGGATCTCGGAAGAGAGGGCAGGGCTAGACTTGTGGGTCTGAGAGTCATTCACGTAAAGTCAGTAGACACAGTGCCTCTGGATGAGGTGATTCCCCTGCTCCAACCCTTCTTAAACTCCTTCAGATTTTATGGAATCATCTCAATTACTCAGAAAGACCCTCGAGATCCTCCATAATGTGGCCGCCACTTTTCTTTCCCGTCTCTTCTCTCACTGCCACGTCTCTACACACGCCCCTCCAACTACAGTGGTCCGTTGGCCATATTGGGACACGTATGTCTGTTACCTCTCTTTTCTAAAACTGTTCATTCTTCTAGAATTAGCTCAGATTCCCTTCCTTCTGGAAGCCTTCTGTCATGAATGCAGGTGGTGAGAAACCAAAAGGAATCCTGGGTCCTGTGATGAACTAGAAAACATACTTTCCCTCCTTCACCAGTCAAAAGTCTCGTGTGACCTGCTTAGAACAGCCTTGTACTCGTTCTCAGGGGCATCAGTGGTCCTCTGGAATGGCCTCTCTCATGGCGCAGGGATCCATCCTGACATCCACGACATATACGTGTGCTGCTTCTGCCTGCACACGTATATATACGGAAATGTATCTGATTTTCTGCTTTTTATCCTTCATTTACATTATTTTCTTTCCAGATGTTTCCTTTCCAGGGAAGTTGTATTGAATTTTCTTCTTTGTAAAGTCATGCCAATTTTGGGGTTAGAATGCAGAGATTCTTACTCCAGCTCCATGGTCAGCTCATTGGTTCATTTAGGCAAATTACATAACCTCTACCTTCATTTATCATCTGTAAAATGGGCCTAAGAATAACACACCTCATTTTTATAAGGATACAAAAACCTAACATTGAAACATTTTGGAAAACGTTTTAAAACGTGGAGTATACAGAAGGCTTTATTCTTGCCGCCATACCGCTTAGAGTCAAAAAAAAAGAAAACTTTTAGTCCTTCTTGATAATTTAATATAGACTGTGTCATATTATGTATCATATAACATTGCAGAACCTGACATCAGAAGAGATGAATCCATATTTTGGTTCTGATTTACGAGCGGTGAGTCCATTACTGAATTTCTTAACCTTTTTGAGCTTCACTTTCCTCCTCTGTAAATTGGGACTAATGATGCTGTTGCTGTCTATTAGAGTTGTTGAATAATTATGTTCTGCAACTATCATGCTTGAAAAACACTTTTAAAACTGCCAAAGAGCATATTCAGCAATAACCTTCATGGTTTGTCTGGTGGCCTAGTAATTGTGCTGGCTATAGAAAGAGGTCAAAAATACGTCCTGATTCCTTTTTCGGAGATACCTGTTGGCTTGCCCCGAATGTGCAAGGGATAAAAGGAGGAGGAACAGAAGCACGCTGAATACGTAGAAGAGGATGCAAAGTTGGCAGAAGCCTCTGATGGACTTCTCTCCTATCCTGAAGTTGAAAGGGGTCAAGTTCATACGCAGATGGCATGGGAGCCACGTGGCCGAAGCTGAGAATGGGCGCAGGAGGGAAGGCAGTGGAAAGGAACCAAGATAGCATGTTAAAGCCAAGCGATGGTTTGCTAGGGTGTGTCCATGGGCATTGCATGCATATTCCTGAGTGTTTCTTCTCAGCGGTGGTGGGCCTCATAGGGCACTGGTGGCATATTCCGTAGCACAACAGGAACCTCCATGGGAGGTGGCTCAGCTTCCCCAGTTACCTCTCTTAAGTTGAGTGGGGATGAAGTGGTGTTATATGTTGAACTGTGTCCCTCCAAAAAGATACTGAAGTCCTCACCCACAGTATCTGTGAGTGTGGCCTTATTTGGAAGTAGGGTCTTTGCAGATGACCAATTTAAGATGAGGTCATTGTGATGGGCTCCAATCCAATATGACCGGTGTCCTTATAAAAAGGAAATTTGGACACCAAGACAGAGATGCTGGGAGAATGCCATATTAAGACGAGTTAGTCTGTCACAAGCCAGTGAACGCCAAGGATGGCTTGTAAACCACGAGAAGCTAGGATAGAGAGAGGCACGGGAGAGATCGTTCCCGCACAGCCCTCAGAAGGAACCCACCCTGCCTGATCTTGGACTTCTAGCCTTCAGAATGTGAGAGCATAAATTTCTGTTGTTTAAGGGCCCCAGTCTGTGGCACTTCGTTATGGCAGCCCCAGGAAACTAACACAGGCGGGTGGGCCGTTTCCCCAGACCCAACTGCTTCTGCGTGACACTTGGTCCACAGTTTGGATGTTACGGTGAGGCTGCACACGGTATGCGTTTGTTGCCAGCCTATATTCAAAATGACACGATTTCCTGTGGCTTGGCTTTTGACAGCAAGTGCATTTAAAGTCTGATCTCAAGGTTTGGAGTTGACTTAGAATGGGGTTTCCTAAAAGTTACAATTACCTCACTCCCATTATCTCCTCAAATATGGTACCTTTGTGTGTGTTTGAGAAGGGAAAAGGGTGCAGTCGAGTTGTATATTTCAGTCACTTACTCAAAACCCTGCATTCTGTTATGATGTTTCCAGCATTGGGCACTTTCTTGGGAATATTTTGTGTTCTATTGTAAGTCTGCTTTGGTTAGAGTTTTGGCAAAACCCATGACAAAGAAAGGGAATGTTTCTTTTCTCTTTTCACTTTCCATGGGCTTGCCTGTTCCTTCTCGAAAAGATGCTGGACCTTCCCTCCCCTCCTCTCCTGGGGCTGGAGTGGGGTAGGGGAAGGACTGCCTCTCTCCTCGCTGGGAAATGTTGATTCATAGTATATGAAACATTTGTTTTCCCTAGAAACTTCCACTGTGTTGAAATCGTTGGTCCAAATTTATATGTGAAAAATAAATAAACTTGTCATGGAAAGGCGCTGAGGGTACAGTTACATAATAATTATGTATGCCCGTCCCAACTTATTCACATAGGAGACCTCACCTCACAGTAGTTTTCTAAAGTTTCATGGCTTTTAGCATCTTTTCCCAAACTCCATGAAAACATATTAAAAATAACTGTTATAAGTTGAAAGTCCACGATTTTTCTAAGTATGTCGTAAGTAATTGTATCTCTTAGTGGCAATTTCATATCCCTACTTAATAGTTGGGGCAATTAAGGTTCAGAAAAACAGCAAAGCTGAGATTAAAATTCAGGATTTCCTGATTTCCAACCAGTGTACTGCGTGTTTTCTGTGCTAACATTATGGCAGGCCAGGGTTCAGTTAAAACAGGTGGTAGGTGTTGTAAGGGCAAGAGGGTCCTGGAGGAGAGATCACTCAGCCTCCAGTGAGAAGACCTGGGTTCCCGGCTGGCCTCTGTCACTGTCTGACAGCATGGCGCTGGGGCATTAGGCTTCTCAGGGACCTCAGGACAATGACGGAGCTTAAAAACTCTACACTTCATACTGAAATATTTAGGGATTAAGTGATTTGTCTGGGATTTGCTTGAAGATGTAAGGGACCATGAGTTGATGATTCTTGATGCTGGGTAATGAATATCCGGTGTTCTATTGAAAGTCTTTTGTACTGTGACGTTTTCCATAAACAACCTCAGAAAAAATTTTATGCTTCTAAAATGTGTACCTTTGATTCTTCCTATCTCCTCTCCTACCCGACGCTATTGTTCAGTTCACTGATTTCTCCTGAACACAAACTCCTCTGAAAGAAAGCAAGCCCTTTCCTTTGGTCTGATCCTAATATGTATATTAATAAAGACTTTCTGACTCCTTCCCCATTTTTTAATTTTTTAACAGATAATACGATGCCTGTGCTTTCATAATAAATTCCAAATCTGCTCTCTGTTCCTCACCAGTGTGAATTGTAGAAAAGAGTACAAAGGATTAGCGTACTTTAAAATAAATCTCGGCTAATTATACATACAGCCGCGTTCACTGAATGTGAATATTTTCAGGACTTTCTTTGCTACCAAGTGCCGCTTGCTCATGATGTAAATGAGAACAAATTTAGTTCCATTAAACAAAACACAGCAACTCTTCTCCTATAGCAAAAACTTCTTCAGGTCCTATTTTGGAAGTGGGAACCTAATTCTAGTGTTCCCTTGTTAGCTCTGGGCCTGTGTAAGCTCTGGGCCACAAGGATGATCACTTGAATATTCTGCAATCTTGCTTTCAGAATTTTAGCAGGCAAACAAGTTGTGATGAAGTGTTTGTGTTTTACAAGGATCCTTATGAGCTCAATGGCATTTGAACTTGCAGTGCCAGCAGTTTACCAGGAGGCCTGAATTGAGGGGTACATGCCTTGGCCTTTGCATTTCTTTGAGATCCTTTACTCTCTATTGCAAAGGAAAAAAAAGAGAGAGAGGGAGAAGAAGAAGCAGGAGAAGGAGAGGAAGAAGAGAAAGAGGAGGGAGAAGAAGAAAAAAGAACTCTCAAAATGGTATGTTCTCGGCCCATACCATGGTCTCCCCAGAAGCTGCTGGACGCCACCTTGCTATTTTTTAAAGTTACAAGGTCATTTAAGAGGAATTCATTCATCTCCTATTAATCTGGAACATTCATGATCTCTGTAGGTCCAAAGAGGGTGTTTCTTTGGGATCTATGAAAGTTAAAACAGCATTCAAATCCAACGTGAATTACCAAACTCTTTCCCAAGAAAGCTTCTATGAGTGGCCTCATCTGTTACGTTGAGAAAGTGAAAAATCCCAGGGCATGGAGGGCACACTCAGAGGAAAATGATTTCCTTCCAACAGCCTCTTTGTCTCCAGATATCTGGACCCCAAATCCTTGATGCTGTAGCCAGTATATTAAGAAAGGAGGAGGAAGCTGCTTATCTCTCCTGAAAGTCTTTATTTTTCCTAATCTTTTCTCCTCCCTCCACCCTTGCCCTAAATTCCTTTCCATTTTGCCCTTTCAAAAACTCCTCCCTCCTACAAAAGCTAAAAATAATGGTAATGCTTTCCAATGATCCTCCCTTAATAGTAGCTCAGATGCAGGCTGCAGGCAACAAGGAAACCCTTCATGGTGGGTCCTGCTCAGAAGCGTGTTTACAGATCTTGGCTCACCCCAAGATTTTCAGATGAGAATGTCATCTGAGATTTTCACTCTCGCTTGAATCCCAGGATCTTTGCCTTAGTGTCAGAACGTGCCAACATGCTTGGAAAATACTTACTAATTCTAGATGACACCGACCCCATAGCACCCCAGAGAGAGGTTGCATAGACCCCGGAAGGTAAAGATATACCTGAATCCTCTGACTGTGATTAGGGTAAGTCCCAAATGGTGGTGGCTACAGTCCAGATTTTAAACCCTCAGATGTTATTTAGTAAAGATCACAGACCCGTTCTTATGTTTCCAGGATTGTGCCGACCTGCTGACAAGGGCCCTGAAGAAGGTGGGGAATCTGGAGACCCAGTCCTCCCAGTGGAGTTCCTAGTTGTGTGCGATCTTGCGCCCTAACTTGGCCGGCCGGCCCGGACAGCTGGCTCTGGTTACTGTGGGAACAACGCAAGGAAGGCCGTTGTCACATTCCTCCGGGGCCAAAGGCACAACCTTCCTAACACGCTCAGTCCCTGCTGGCAAAGGGAAAGCGGAGGAGCATGGAAGCAGAGGCTGGGAGTCTGTGACGGATTTTAGAAGTCCGTTAACCCCGTTGTTTTACTGATTGAGAAGCTGAGACCCAGAGAAATTCTGTGACTTTCCATTGTCAGGTTGATGGCAGACCCAGGACTGGAGCGATCTAACTCAAGGTCCAGTGCCCTAATGTTTCTCTGAGCATCTTGTTTGAAACGCATAGTGAAAAGGAATTATTGGTAAAGACATTAAATTTTGTGGTGTTTTCACATCCCATAACTGAGTCAGGTTCAGGAGTGAGCGTCTCTGTTACTTTTGGCCTAAGATGTTAAAGCACCAGCAGGATGAGTCTGACCAGCAAGCAGCATCTTCGGTGACCCTAGGGGATGTCATTGGCTTCTAGCCCCAAGCCCAGAAGTTAGAGTTGATTTTTAAGAGTTCATCTTTAACTCAAACATGAAGCTCTAAAAGCACTCAAGTAGTAATGCTTGAAAACAGCTCAATTCCTCTGAGCTCTGACCATACTTGAACTCTTTCTTTAGAAAATAGCTGAAATTGTAGTGGTTAGGACATAGGAAAACAGAATGACTGGATAAAATTTGTGACATGTGCCCTGGTTGGAGGGACATTGGAGAGTTGACTTTATAGGTAATTGAAGATTCTTTTTCTTTCAGCACGCTTTCCTTTAGAGTCTCACGGAACCTTCCTTTAGCATAGGTGCAAGCTGATAAAAGATTGTCATTTAGGAAGATTTTTACTATTTTAAAAATACACACAGAGGAGGGAAAAAAAATGTATCTGATCCCAAAGTGCGAAGAATTAGAAACAGCACTTTTACATATAAACTTCTAGATGATGGGATCAATTTTCCTTTCACAGGAAAAGGCACCGTAAATCACTTTTCATCAGGAAAAGCGGTGCTTGGGTGACATGCTGCTTCCCCAACAGAACGAGGGGTGGCCACAGTGGGAAGGAACGAGCAGAAACTGCTGTGACCCCGCGTGCTTGGTGTGTCCCATGTGTTTGAATGTCATTCCCCAAAGATCATGTGTGGACATGCCGTATTTTAATGCCTCTCTTTCTGTAAAGAATTCGTTTTTTGTTTCCCAGCGACCTCTTCCAGGTTCTGACACATGACTGTAGCCTTTAAAAAAACAAAAATTGTAGGCTTTTTCCTCCTTGTGAGTTACTGTGTTTGGCTGCTGTGAAGGCGCCGGGGCTCACCTAGAGTAGGACTTAACAGAGGCTCCCAAGGTATTTGGGACTGTGGAGGGCTACCACGTTTCCTTCCCATCGAGAGCCCTGCCATGGAACAGCCAAGAGTTCCGTGAGGGGCAGGGCAGGTGTAGGGGTGGGAAAAGATGAAGGTGCGGCGCTTCCCTTGCTATGATCTTTTCTTTCCGCTTACTGAGGCAGAGTGCTCTCTGCTATTTGAAGGGAGCAGTTTAGATTTATATCAAGGAATGAATAAACAGGAGGCTGTGATGAAATCTTACCTGGAACGAATGCAAATAGGGTATGCTAGTGATGGCGTGGCCGTGTCACACATTCGAGCAGAAACAGGGAGCCCATCAGAAGCCTGGGTTCTCCCATCTCCCCCGTTCACCCACTAGATATTCCACAGCGATGGAGGCCGTGGGAAAAGGTTTTTTTTTTTTTTTTAATGTGTTTCCATGTTGCACCTCACATTATAGGACCTTAAAGCACTTGACGAGGCTTCAAGTAATTCTGAGTGATGCAGTTTTTAGTTTTCCCAGAAGATCTTAAGAGATGGTTTCCACAGATGCATACGTGAATTCAGTCCGATCCTGAGTGTTTTACTGCCTCTCATTGTTTGACATGGCGAGAAAGTCCTTTTGGTTCCATCTGCGAGTCACCTCCTACTGTCAGAAGTCCCTTGTGGGAGCCACGCCAGTGTCTAGCTTTGGCCAAGTCAGCTTACATGACTGAGAGGCAGTTTACCTGTTTGTTAAGTGGGAGCCTGGACCCACGGCTTTCCGAGGTCCCCTCCAGCTCAGACATTCTGCCCGCTGAGATTCCGCGTGACAGGATGCGACAAGATGCAGGTCGGCCTGCGGCACTCTCCTTGAAAACTTGCTCCCTTCTCCCTGACCAACTTTCCCTCCATGTGAAGTCTGCCATGGAAGAATTCCAGGTCTGCTCGAAGATGTTCAGTCCTCAGGAGCAGCTTGCAAAAAAGCCCTGAGCATGGGGCTTCCCTGGTGGCGCAGTGGTTGAGAGTCCGCCTGCCAATGCAGGGGACACGGGTTCGTGCCCCGGTCCGGGAGGATCCCGCATGCCGCGGAGTGGCTGGGCCCGTGAGCCATGGCCGCTGAGCCTCCGCGTCCAGAGCCTGTGCTCCACAACGGCAGAGGCCACAACAGTGAGAGGCCCGCGTACCAAAAAAAAAAAAAAAGCCCTGAACATGCTTTGCCTTCTCCTGCTCTGGTTGGTGATGAAAAACTAGGTCACAAGAGGTTGCCCCCTTTCCAGTTACCAGTAGGGGAAACCCCCAGGGCTGCAACAGGAACAGATACAGAACAGCTCCAAAGAAGGAAACAGAAAGAGATGCATGAGAGGCGAAGAATGGGTGAGCCTCGCCCTGTTGAGGGGGAAAGGAGGCGAACCCTGATGCTTAGGAAGGAGAAGGAATGCCATCCTGGGCCTCCTTCCGTGAGTCAGTAGATCTGTGGAACTTGAGGGAAGAGGCGGGTCACGCTCTCTAGGAGTTTAGGGGGCTTTGGGCAGAGTCCCCTCTTCTCCCGTGCTTTGTTCTGGGTCGGATGTCCTGGCAGCACTGCACGATGCTGTACTGCTTCTCCAAGTGCGTTCTGCAAAGCCCTGCAGGCTCTGGAGAGACCAGGCCCGTGCGCTGCACTTGACCTCTCTCCTTTATCTCTGTTATATTTCGAGGTTATATAGATCTTGTTTTCTTAAAAATGTCCCGTGGGGGCTTCCGTGGTGGCACAGTGGTTAGGAATCCGCCTGCCAATTCAGGGAACACGGGTTCGAGCCCTGGTCTGGGAGGATCCCACATGCCGCGGAGCAACTAAGCCCGTGAGCCACAACTACTGAGCCTGCGCGTCTGGAGCCTGTGCTCTGGAACAGGAGAGGCCGTGACAGTAAGAGGCCTACTCACCATGATGAAGAGTGGCCCCCGCTCGCTGCAACTGTAGAAAGCCCTCACACAGAAACGAAAACCCAACACAGCAAAAATAAAATAAATAAATTAATAAATAAAAAAATACTTTATCAGAAAAAAAAAAGTCCCATGGTTTTTAAAATTTAAAAACCACTGGTAAATTGTGGAAGAGTGCATATTCTAGGCAATCTGACCTTGGACAAGTCGCTTGATTTCCCTGAGCCTCACTTTCCTTATCTGAAAACAAGATTAATCGTAAGTTCTCCGTCTGTCTCACAGAATGAATGAAGGATTAATTAGAATCAGTGATTTGTCCCTTCATTCCACAAACATGCATTGAACATCTGCCCTGTGGAAGGCTCTGCTGGGAGAGAAATTCATAAGTAAATGTTTGGGACGGTTATTCCAAGAAGAGAGACAAAGCACGTGCAGAAGAAGCGCAAAGATAACTTCTTGGTGCTGGTGCTGGTGGTGATGGTGTTAACTAGACAGTTTAATATAGTGACTCCAGAGCCTAACTGCTTGGGTTTGAATCCCAACTCCAACCACATACCAGTGTGACTTCAGGCCCCTTATTTAACTTCCTTGTGCCTCAGTGTTCCCATCTGTACAATGGGGATGATAATAGACCCTATGGCATTGGGTTGTGAGCGAGCTAAATTTAGAGCTAATATTTGTAAACTAACTAGAACAATCACTAATACATGGTGAGCAGTCTCCCACATTTATTATTGTTACTGTTATTGATTATTTCACCATGCCTTGTGAAGTTGGTGCTGTAAGGCACGTTGTTAATGGATGTGCCAGGTGTGCTGTTTCTTGGTCCTCAGCATCACAGTCCCTTGTAATCGTACTTCCATTCTTATCTTCCCTCCTGCCTCATGAGCCCCCAGAAGATGCATCCTGTGTTCGAGAGGAAAGGCAAGAGAAACGTCATGTCAAAGATTCTCTTCTTTCTCCCTTTTTTTGAGGTTGGATTGGTGCTCCTCTCGCACCGAACAAAGGCTTTGCCTTACAGAAAGGAGCTTTCTGTGTTCCGTGTGTCATCTGCCTTTAAGGGTGTAATTTGTTTCTGATGCGTATGCAGGGCGCTCCCTGGAGAAGGCTTTGTTGACAATGTGCAGAGGCCTCCTGTATTGATCGGTGATATAACGGTTCTATAGTGGGTGAATGAGGTCATTCTCATCGTGTTACTCAAGTCGGTGACCTTGAGGCCCATCGGATGAATAAGCCACATAGGTGGATCCCTGGTTACAGAATGTCCTTGTTTAAAGGTAAATCGGTGTGAGGGTGACATAGTTTTAAGGAAACTACTGCAAGCGAATTACATGCCCCTTGCTGAGAGGCAGTCCATATTAATAAGCTCTCAGGCCACCCAGGCCTTCGTGGGACTGTTGGGGCTGATTTTTCAAGAATTCTTTTATCTCTGCTTCTCTCTTATCTCTTCTCATTAGACTTCATTTCTCTGTTAAACTGCCATGACAGTGTATAATACTGTCCGTGTGAGGTTCAGAGCAAGATACTTAGTTCTGAGCTAGCTGGCTAGTGTGCTTTTTCTTTCCTTTTTTAAAAATTCATCGTGGGGTGGGACAGAGCAGAAGATGAAAAGATTTTTTAATACAAGAAAAGAGAGGAAGTAAGCATGATGATAAAATATGCATGCAAAAAACCCTTGTTTAAAAAAGGAGAAGTAGGGCTTCCCTGGTGGCGCAGTGGTTGAGAATCTGCGTGCCAATGCAGGGGACACGGGTTCGAGCCCTGGTCTGGGAAGATCCCACATGCCGCGGAGCAGGTAGGCCCTGGGGCCACAACTACTGAGCCTGCGCCTCTGGAGCCTGTGCTCCGCAACAAGAGAGGCCGTGACAGTGAGAGACCCGTGTACCGCGATGAAGAGTGGCCCCCGCTTGCCGCAACTAGAGAAAGCCCTCGTACAGAAACGAAGACCCAACACAGCCAAAAATAAATTACTTAATTAAAAAAAAAAAGAATAAGACTGTAAGCTGTTAAAAAAAATTAAAAAAAAAGGAGAGGTAAACTCTATAGTTTTAGCTATACATTTAATCTGGATAAACACTTTAGCGTGGCAAATAAGAGTTTCTGTCTGCCAGCATCCCTGTGGTTGCAGACCAGGCCTTATGACATTGGAATAGGTGCAGGTCTTAAATGAACAGACTTTGAGCATGTAGGCAGGTGAAGGGCAGTGGGGGAGGGGGGGCAGGGAGAGGGTAGGTTATAATACTTGTTTTGGAATCATTGGGTAGCAATTAGCTGTTTTGTTGTGTATGTTTATACAGATGCTTGTATAGTACTTATTATGTGCCGATACTGTTCTTAGTGCGTTTTAATGTATTAATCCTGTAAGCCTTACAACCATTATTATGCAAATTCAGCCTCTGACAACAATGAGGTTAAATAACTTGTCCAAGGTCATTCAAACCCAGGCATAGGCTCCAGAGTTGGTGCCCTGACCACTTACAGCCTCTCACTGTCAGGGTATCAGGAGCACAGAGAAGGGAATTCCTGTCCCAAGGAGGTATATTTCTTGTGCAGGTAGAAGGAGCTTAATTCTTTCAAAACATTTCATCAAATGCCCTAATCTGGCAAGTTGCCTTTAAACTCACTGTAATCAGATTGGGAGAATGTGGTGAGTCTCTGCATCACTCCTGGGAAGTAAGACCTTTCCCTTCCTATACCAAACGGCTATTTTTTTTGCCTGTACCGTGATTGTATTCTGATTAGGAAGTCATTGCTAACGTACACACACTCGTGCACAAGAGCCCTTTCCTGAGGGTAAGCAGAGAGCTGGCTTTTGCCCTTGGTGGCATCACTTGGCAGAATAGAAACACTTTTTTCCTGTAGCAGTTGACGAGGCCATCGGTTTGCAGAGCAGGAGAGCAGGGAATGTTCTAGGCAGCTTTAACATTTGCCGGCGCTAATGAATTTGTCAAGCATCTAAACTCAGGACGGTGCACACTTAAAATGATCTGGAATAGATTTTAACTTTCATAAAAGATAATAACAATCTGGTATCGGAGTCAGAAGAGGCACATTTTCCCTAAATCATTTAATTAACTCCTATCTCTCAAGAAAAACTTCATGTGAAACAAACAAAAAAGTCCTAAAGTAGCTAAGATCAAGTAAGAATTGAAGGCCGAGTGAGTAAATAACCAAGTTCATGGAAATTATCAAAGAAATAGATATGTTTATTATGAATGCACTATTTAAAAGATGTTTATTGACCAGCGCAATAAGGATGTGTTTTTGATCTGTGATAAGGACAAGTGTTGAAATCCATCCAAGCCACAAACACGGTTTGGAGGGTCCGTGTGGAATATAAAACTCTGCAGTCTAGAGCTCATATCCTATATGGCTTTTTGCTAATTAATAAACACTGGCCTCATGTCTGTTACTTAATAGCCTAATTGCAGCACGTTGGCAAAAGTGCCGTCTTGCACTGCGGATGGGGGAAGGGGTGGGATTTTCTGTGAAAGAGGTTAAAAGGAGAAATCATGAAACCAACTTCTTTTAATGAGATGCTCCAAAATAATCAGATACATTTGTATTTGGGTCAGATAAGCAATTTCTGAGAAACCTTTTTATGATGACCAACCTCAGCGGTGCAACCCTGAACAGTTCACCTTGCGTCTCTGAGCTTCAGTTTCCTCACCAGGAAGGGGAATAATAATAGTCCTACTCGCTTTATTGTGCTGTTGTGAGGATTAATGAGTTAAAACTTCTAAAGCTCTTAGAACAATTCAACATGAGTTTCAACTGGAATTCCACCAATTGCTAACTCTGTTATCTTGGGCAAAATAGTTATATCTTTTCTTTTCTCCTCATTGTCTTCGTCTGTAAAATGGGAATGAAAGCATTGATCAGCATTTTGGGGATTAAGCAAAATGATATATGTAAATCACCTAACAGAGTACCTGGCAGAAATTTTTAAAATCATGGTTAACCAAAGTCCATCGTTTATTCAGATTTCCTTAGTTGTTTTTTTTTTTTAATTTTTTGCGGTATGCGGGCCTGTCACTGTTGTGGCCTCTCCCGTTGCGGAGCACAGGCTCCGGACGCGCAGGCTCAGCGGCCATGGCTCATGGGCCCAGCCGCTCCGCGGCATGTGGGATCCTCTCAGACCGGGGCACGAACCTGTGTCCTCTGCATCGGCAGGCGGACTCTCAACCACTGCGCCACCAGGGAAGCCCAGATTTAATTAGTTTTTACCTGATGTCCTTTTTCTGTTTCAGGATCCCATCCAGAACACCATGATACGTTTATTTGTCATCTCTCCTGAGGATCCTCTAAACTGTGACAATTTTTCGGACTTGACATGACCTTGACAATTCTGAGGAGTGCTGATCATTTTTGCGGAATGTCCCTCACTTGGGGTTTTTCCTATGTTTTTGTTATGATTAGAAAAACCCTAGCTGAAGGACATTCAACAAAATGATCAGTACTCCTCAAAATTGGTAAGTTGCCATTTTCATCACGTCATGTATATCAGGGGCACATGCTGTCAACGTGACTTACCACTATCGATGTTGACCTTGATCACCTGGCTGAGGTGATGTTTGTCCTGTTTCTGCACTTCAGAGTTACTCTTTTCACCCACACAGCCCCCTCCCCACACCTTTCATACTACACTCTTTGGAAGGAACCACACCTAGGGGCGGGGAGCTGCTTTCCACCTCCTTGAGGGTGTATATCTATTGACACATGAATTATTCCAAGTTCTTCTGCACAGCAGATTTGTCTAGTCTCCCCCATTTACTTATTTACTCAGTCATTTCTTTATATCAGTATAAACTCATGAGTGTTTATTTTATACTTCAGATTATAATCTTATACCATGTTATTTATCTTGTTTCTTAAATTGTTCCATTATTGGCCATTGGTAGGTCTGTTTTCCTTTGATATGCCCCCATCATTGTGTTTTGGTTTTTTTTGTTTTGCTTTGTTTTTTTCCTTCTTCCCTTCCTTCCTTCCTTCCTCTCTTCCTTCCTCCCTTCCTCCCTTCCTCCCTTCCTTCCTTCCTTCCTTCCTCTCTTCCTTCCTCTTCCTTCCTTCCTTCCTTCCTTCCTTCCTTCCTCCCTCCCTCCCTCTTTGCTTCCCTCCTTCCTTCCTTCGCATCCCCTTCACACACATCTTGAATATTCCCTGCCCCAGTTCTACAATCTGCCATTTCTCCAAAGAGCCCTGGTTCCATTTACTGGGAAACGGTGTTAGAAACTAAGATCTGGGCACTGGGGCTTGCAGAAATTTCCTGCTCAACAAATATTAGTGTCCCTCCCTGCTGTGGAAGTTAGGTGTGTAGAGTAGTGAGCACCCTTGTGCCAATAGGTCCTCCTCCGTTGCTCATCGGGTCCTAGCTGGTGAGCCTCGCTCACTGGGGCCCACTGGACAGTGTCAGCCCAGCTGGTCAAGTCAGTGGGTTTCATTCAGCTCAATCCAGGTCAGACTCTATGCTGGGCTAAGCGCTGTGAGACCCATCTCTGCCCTCATGGAACCCAACCCTCTAGAATCCAAGAGGGGACAGTATTATAAAAGTGCCACAGAAAATTAAAAAGCTAGTGCGATCGAAGAGCATTTGAGGCTTCTTATACACAGTTGGGCTTGAGCTAGGTTCATTCGGATGGGGAGACTGGAAGGAAAGATGTGGACGTGTGAACCGATGTCTTTTAGGGCCTGAGAAGAGGCCTGGAATTAAGGAAGGACTTTAGCTTTGGGTTTGTTTCAGATATGAAACAGGGTTTGTTGATCTTGGTGGGATGAAGGAAGTGGGCTTCAGCCAAGGATGTGTTGGAGCCAGCTTGCACCGGTTCTCACGAGGAATATTGAGAACAGGCTGGCATCATGTTGCTAGCCTGAAGTCGGTCATGGTGGGAGCGTTTACAGAAATCTGCAGACGCTACAAACCAGGGCTCCTCTCTTCCCTCCAGCTGGTTATTAAACATGTCCCTGTTTACCAGTGGCTTTAGCTATCTAAAAATCTGGTATATACCCTTGCCCCGAATTTATTATTTTCCTGCAGCAGTTTTTTCTCCCCCATGTACACATTTCCCTTCAGTGCTTTGAATTCTCTGACAGGAACTGTCAAAAAAAAAAATGGTTACAATAGAGATGTGTGCCCTTGAACGAAAATTGCATTTTATGTCACGTTGGCTGAAGCTCTGACAGTCAGAAAATGTTGTAGTTAGTTGGGATATTTGGAACCCTCTAATGGCCATTCTGGATAACCGAGTTAGAAAATGACCTAGCCTTCCCCCTTGTTTAGGGTAGGAGAAGATCCGTCACCACCTGAGCGTGGTCGTCAATGTCGTATATAAGCAACGTGGCTGTAGGACTTTCCTCCTTCCTTACGGTTGGGTCGACTTCAAAGAATCTTCCTATTTCTTATCAAGAATATGGGAAGAAGTGGTATCATCTTCCTTCAGTTGAGAAACCTGCTTGTAGTAGGTAATGCAGTCCTCTGTTAGCTTGACTTCTGCAAGGATGTAAGGATACCTGAGTAATCCCTGGAAGAGTGCTATGCACATACAGACAGTTTTCATGAGGTCACCTCTTGTGCATGGTCTATGGTATTGAGCATTGTGCAGAATTAGACTCAGAGAAGCTTATGTTTCAAGAGAGTCAACTAAAAGTGGTCAGACACCTGTGACCAAGGAGAGTGGGGTTAGGGAGGCCAACTTCTCTTATCATAGCTGGAGATTGTAGGTTTTCACCGTCATCCTAAAAAAGACAGAGTGGTGGGCTTCCCTGGTGGCGCAGTGGTTGGGAGTCCGCCTGCCGATGCAGGGGACGCGGGTTCGTGCCCCGGTCCGGGAAGATCCCGCATGCCGTGGAGCGGCTGGGCCCGTGAGCCATGGCCGTTGAGCCTGCGCGTCAGAGTCTGTGCTCTGCAGCGGGAGAGGCCACTGCAGTGAGAGGCCCGCGTACCGCAAAAAAAAAGAATAAAGACAGTGGCTTTGCCTTACTTACAGGGATTTCTTTTACCTTTCTTTGCTCTTTCCTATGTCCCTCCATCGAGTAGGTAAACTTTCCTTTTATTCTTACCCGTCATTGACTATACTCCGGATTCACGGTCATATTGAATCTCTGAGCTTGTAGCATTCAGGAGAGAATAGTGCAGGTATTCTGGCCATAGAACATATCTTAGGTGCCGAGTTCACTCTGAGTCAGTGTTACCGAAAGTGGGGTCAGGCTGTTTGCAGCCACTCAGAAGCCAATAAAGAGTCAAGGTTGGTGGAAAGGAAAGTTTGCTTTATCTTGGAGGCCAGCAACCTGGGGGGCGGGGGTGGATTCGTGTCCAAAGGCCGACTGTCGACCCTGCCCTTGACAGTCAGTGGGCAAGAGCTGTTAAAGGGGAGTTTCAGGGGTGTGTAAGCAGAAGGAGGGGGCTGCATGCAGAAACAGCACAGGCAGCTCTGCCCGTCATCTTCTGATTGGTCACGGGGTGGTCTTATCAGCATCATCATGATTGTTTTAAGTACAGTTAAGCTTCAGTTCCAGGGTTGGTCTGTTCCATTTCCTTGAGACCAGTTCTCGGAATGGTGGCAGCTTCTGTCATGGCTACAGGCTGGTCATCATGTAGTTAAACTTCTTCCACCTGGTGGGGTTTCAGTATCTACAAGACAGCTCAAAGGATATGGTTCAGAATATTATCTGTAGCCCTTGAGGAGGAACTAAAGGTCCTTGACTATGCTTAACGACTAAACTATTATTATTTGGTCCTATTTGACTGTTTGCCTTTGCTTCTGCATTTTCTCACTTCTCTGATTAAACTTATTCTTTGGCTAAAATTTTTCAACAGACAAAAGGCAGGTGGAGGCCATGGGGGAGGGAAGGACCATTGGGTCCTGCTCTGTTTCAATAGGAGCGCTCATATTCTCTTCTGGTCCAAATGATCCCTAGATGTGGAGGCTGTCAAATTGTAATTTTCAAGCCTGGTTGAAATTCCTCAGCTGCCTCCTGTAAACGAGCCCTCTCATCATGGCTGACTTGGACCTCCTTGGGATAATCTGGTCCAAAGAGATCACCTGAAAATCTCCCTTAAAGGGCCGAGTGATCACGACGAGGCTCTTCTTTTTCTAAAATCATGGTAAAATATACATAAAATGAAATTTATTATTATTTTATTTAATTTATTTTTTTATACAGCAGATTCTTATTAGTCATCAGTTAAAATTTATTATTTTTTAGTGTACAGTTCACTGACAGTAAGTACATTCACATTGTTGTGCAGCCATCTGCACCATGCATCTGCAGAATGCTTTCCATCTTCCCAGACTCAAGCTCTGAACCCATTAAGCACGAACTCCCCACGTTACCCCTCCCCTGAGCCCCAGCAGCCGTTCTACTTTCTGTCTATGAATTTGATGACTCTAGGTACCTCATATAAGTAGAATCATACAGTATATGTCCCTTTGTGACTGGTGTATTTCATGTAGCATAATGTCCTCAAGGTTCATCCATTTGTAGCATGCGTCAGGATTTCCTTCTTTTTTAAGGCCCCATAATATTCCATTGTGTGTACAGACCACGTTTTGTTCATCCACGATGGAGTGCCTCCACTTTTTGGGTTTTGTGAAGAAGGTTGTTGTGAACATGGATGTATACATGTATGTTCAAGTTCTTGCTTTCAGTTCTGTTGGGTATGTACCCAGAAATGGGATTGCTGGATCATAGGGTAATTCTATATTTAATTTTTTAAGGGACCGTCATACTGTTTTCCACAGTAGCTGTATCTGCCTTATTTTATGTTCCCACCAGTAATGCACAAGTGTTGCAGTTTCTCCACATCTTGGCCAGTGAGTGTTGTTTTCTGGTTTTGTTTGTTTTAATAAGAGCCATCCTAAGAGGTGTGAAGTGGTATCTCATTATGGTTTTGATTTGCCTTTTCTTCATGATTAGTGATACTAAGCATTGTTTCATATGTTTGTCGGCCATTTGTGTATCTCCTTTGGGGAAACGTCAGTTCAGGTCCTTTGCCTGTTTTTAATCAGGTGGTTTGTTTCTTGCCCTCGCACAGGTGTCTCCCTGCTTGCCTAGATAGGGCGCTGCTTCAGGAGACTACTGAGCACTTATGCAGGGTTCTCTGGGGCAGCCTATTCCCTTTGCGAGTGTGTCATGCAGAGATAAATGCGCAGGGACTTGCCACTCTGAAAAACTCCATCTGACATTGAAAGATTTGCCCTTCCTGCTTATTGTGAAGGAAGTTCAATGGTGAATACTGCAGAAATGAACCAGTCACTGTTTTTGGATAGCGTGTGATATTGTCATCTGACAATTTTTAATAAGTAAAAATAAAAGCTCTTTTGGGGAAAAGGAGGAAACAGAGACGCTGTCTTTTATGTTCCCAGTGTAACGATATTCTAGACCAGGGATTGACAAACTCTGGCCCATGGGCCATATCCCACCTCCATCTGTTTTTATAAATAAAGTTTTATTGGCACACAGCCATGCCCATATGTATAGTATTGTCTATGGCTGCTTTTGTGGTACAGTGGCAGAGCTGAGTGGTCTTGACAGATTGTCAGACCCTCAAAGGCTAAAGCGTTTGCTGTCTAGCCCTTTACCAGAAAAGTTTGCTAGACCTTGACTATTCTGGACATTTAAGAGGTACCATTTTTTAAAATTTTTTTAAACCAACTGGGATTCCTTTTTTTTTTTTTTTTTTTTTTAAAGAGGTACCATTTTTAAAACATAGCATAGTGATGTTGATGGCTGACCGTTCACTCTATAGTGGAGCAGTTTGAGAGCTGTAAAGCTCACGTAGCTATAAGATAGTATGGCTTTTGAGAATTTACTGAACTCCAACTTTGTGTCCAGAACTGTGTTCTTTAATTAAGCCTTTGTTTTTGATTGGGGCAGTAACTTTCGCATCCCGCATCACCAGGGCTGCTTGCCGGACGTGACTGAGATGTTTCTAACACAGGCAGCACTTTTTAAAGTCATAGTGTCTGACACTTGCCTTTCCCCTGTGATAGTCCCTATTTATACTGAACCTTGGCGAAGTAGCTCTGATCTTTAGCTGCAGTGAGAAGAGTTAGACTGCTGGCACATGGCCCTGAAGTGTAGAACACAGAAAACTTGCTGCTTTCACCCTAAAAATAGCATCATGCTTCTTCTACCCCTCCCTCCAAGCCAGAGGTGCAGCCTTGCTAAGGCAGGGATGGCCAGTTTTGGAATTTAGAGGTGCTGTTGGTTTGCTGATTTTGTTATGCCTTCTCTTGAACCTTTTGGCCGTTCATGCAGTGAACTTATGCTGATTGCTAGAAGAATGGTGAAGGTGTATGGGTACTGACTTTGAGGGGTTTATACAGTGTGTTTTGGCAATTCAAGAATGTTAAATTTGAACGATTATATATAAAACCCTTTGAGATCATTGGAAATTCTAGACCTGCACACACACATACACTCATACTCACCCACGAACACAGACGCCCAGGAAATCATAAAGCCAGGAGTGACATCTACCTGAAGTGACATCTGCATCTACCTGTGTCACTTTCTCACACAGAGTGGCAGGGTAACCATTTTGTACAATCCAAATAGGATCTCAATAATGGATGAATCTGGTGAAGTGTCACATTTTGCTGTAGATATAATATTTATCTAAAGGCAAAATAGAGTCCTTATCCCATTTCATAGAGTCTTACTGCCCCGACCGTTCGTGAAGTGATAGGCGTTGGTTTGTAATAGTGCCGATCTGTTGAAAACTTTGTAGCCATTTTCCTTTACTTTTTGAGAAGGAAAGCTGACTTCTTTTTTCCCCTGTAACCTAATAATCAGTATTTCTCTTCCAGATCTGGTTCTCTAACCTATAGTGATTTTAATTACTCCCCTTGGAAACCACTCCCAAAATACTCTCTCCTCCTTAAGTTACAGGCCTTAATGTTGAACGTAGTCTGGTGAGAATCCCTTTGCAAATGATTTTCTTCAGTTGATATGAGGGCAGTATTTCCTTATTTTTGTATTTGTATGTTTTTACTCCCTATGAACAGATCTACTGAGTTTCATGGTATCTATTTATAATCATCTTTTCAATTTGTAGACAAGTTTTGGAATTCAGATATTGCCCTTAGAACAACTTGGGGGTCACTCAGTAAGCATGCCTTCTTATTTATGGTCCGAGGAGAATTCATTAATTTCTGCATATTTTGATTGTCTACTATATATGCCAGGGCTAGATGTTGGGAATACAGAAATAAATGACATAAATTCCCTGCTCTCAGAGCTGGGCCACAACTGAGTGGAGGAGATGCATACCCACAAAAATTTACAATGGAATTGGATCGTAGAGATGTGTACAACATGCAATATAGAGTCTGGAGAATGTGTAAGCCTACTTAAGTCTTTCTATTGAGTTAGACTGTGGACAAATGTATCAGATGAGAAACACATCAATATTTATTTACTCTGAGGTCGTAAATGGAAAAGTTGAATGAAATAAAGGGCATTTATTATAACCAATGGCATGCAGCAAGGCCACTGCCCTTGTGCCACTATTGTTCCTGCACGTTCTTTGTGTTTGGGCCATTAACATTGCGTTTAGGTCAGATGAGAGTATGTTCCGTCTGCCGCGCTTTGACAGCTGAAGTAAAATGCTGATGGAGATAATTTAAGATCATCTCTGTGCTGTTGATTGCATGCTTGTGGCTCATAATCAGAATGATGCGAAGTAATTGTTAGAGCGACTTGCCGAGGCTACATTTTGTGTCACTGCAACTGTCAGCACTTCGGTCCTGCTGCTCTGCCTGAAGAATGCTTGCCCAGCACCTGTTGGATGGCTAAAGCATGACCTGACACTCAGTGTTGTGGGCGACGTTTGTTCTAACATCCTCACTTGCTGCCCCTGTATATTTTATAACCTGAAAAAGAAATACCTGCTTATTTAGTGAAAGCAGGTGCTGTCTTTTGTGTTTGACAGAATGCTATGTACTGGGACTTTCATGTAGACATCCACATGCTCCGTGCCATGGTGCTCATCTCTTTTCTCTTTGGCCTTGAAACCCAGACAAACCTTGCCTCGAATTCTTGCCTTGTCACCTACTGGTTATATGACCTTGGCTAGGTCACTTGTCTTGAACCTTGTTTTTGTTATCTGCACAATGGGACTGTTTCACAGAGATTTTGTGAGGATTAGAGATAATAGATAAAAACTTGTCGGCATAATTATCTACCCACTAAGTGTAGTAGGTAATAATAAGGAATCCAGTGCTTATTTAGGATGACATTATACAATGGCAAGACAGAATTTTCCAAAGTCAGTAGTCCAAAAATATATTGTAAGTGTGGAATGGAGAGTATCAGTCCAGTTTTCCTGGCTAGGTCATATTTACCAGAGACACACAATCAGATGGGGACATTAGAATCTAAATCATCATTTTCCATGGCTGGGTCTGCTATACAGAATGTGCTCCGGGCCATCCCATGTACATCATCAAGGGATGCAAAAGCAAATTTGAAAGCAAATTTAAGAATGTGTATCATTAGGTTTCCCTGCATAAAAGAGACATTATATAGCATACAACACAGCCTGACCATGTGGTTCTCTCTCATGGAGAAAGCAGTGACCACAAGAGAGTGAAGCAAAGCAAAAATTTTGTCCCTATAAGAAGTTCATGGTTAGATCTAGGAACATCTCAGAGACTCCTGAATTGTACCATAAAAAGAGATCTGTTAAAAGTAGCTCAGTCCATATTCCTTGATACAGTGAAGTCCCTAGTGGAAGTTGTTGAAGAGATGCTTTCTCTGATTGCATCCAGGGCTAAAATTTAAGGTCTGAGTTTTTATCTCCCAATGTTGATTCTATTTCTCATGGTCAAAATAGGACCGTAGAAATCTCTTCTAAGAGCATGAGCCCCACCACAAATTGTCACTTTCTTTAAAAATTACATAAGCTGGACAAGGCATGAACTTTTGTTGGAAGGTATAGCGTGTGGAGGAGTTATCAACTGGTTTCACAAATCAAGCTCCATGTTTCTCCACTTTTGTTCTCTCCAGGATTTTCCACTGGTATCTGATTTGGCATTTCTCTGCTGCCACAGTATGTCCTGTCTTTCTTTCTCTGCTGCTTCCTGGCAATCCCCCACCTCCTGCCTGTTTGTAGGAGCAGTGTTGACAGTACTTTAAAGGGTTACAGTCATAACTGGAGGAAGAATTCGCTCTAAACATTTTGCCGATCGTGGGGATAGATTCACTTCCCCAGCCTCCCCCCAAAAGTAGTATTTTCCTGAAATGATGCTAGTCAGTCACAGTTATAGGTATGGCAAAATTTTCTCAATCAAGGACAACGCTGTGTCTGTCGTACGACTCAGTTAAGCTGTATCACATATGTTTTTCCCAAACCAACCGTTCTCTTTGAGAAGGAAGTTAGATTAGAAATGTTGAGACTACATGAGCATTCCAACTCTTGATATCTTCTAAATATGATAAATTCTGATTTTTTTAAAGTTTTCAAGTTCATATAGCGTGCTTCTAATTTTTATGTTCACTCAAGGGTTTACAATATTCAGTTTACTTTTCTCTGTATCCTTAAGGCACTCCACCATAATCAGACTGAAAAACAGGGACACTTTTTGAACTTCAGATTTATCATTTCACACTTGAAATAGGCATTTCTATCCACCAATAGCTCTAGTCTTTAAAATGTTGTACTGGATACTCACTGAATATTGTAATTTGTGATATTATTCTTCTGTGGTGTATGTACTAGTTGGTATTCTTCTCAGCTACACGCACTCAAACCAAAACACTATTTTGTTATGACTTCTGATATTTCTTTAAAAATATTTATTTATTTGTTTGTTTATTTTAGCTGCACCGCCGGGTCTTAGTTGTGGCATGCGGGATCTAGTTCCCCAACCAGGGATCTCTGCATTGGGAGCGCAGTCTTACCCACTGGACCACCAGGGAAGTCCCCAAGACTTCTGACATTTATACAAGCTGCCTTTCTTCCTTTTTTTTTTTTTAAAACATCCTTATTGCTTTACAATGGCGTGTTAGTTTCTGCGTTATAACAAAATGAATCAGCTATATATATATATACATATATCCCCATATCTCTTCCCTCTTGCGTCTCCCTCCCTCCCGCCCTCCCTATCCCACCCCTCTAGGTGGTCACAACAAGCTGTCTTTCTGACTCTTACCGAAAATATAGAAGCAAAAGAACCACCCACTACCACCCCAGGTGTAGTCATTTCTCACAAATGTGGGACACTGATAGATTCTGTAAATCAGCAAATATGCATTTAGTGTTCCTTCTTTCAGCGCAGTACTCTTGCAGCTCTTAAACAATTAATGATGGAGATGGATTTATTCATGTTAAAAGAGGTTTACAATATAACAAGTAAAATATTAGACTGCAGAACAATACGAATGCTAACATAGAATGTTATGAATAAATTGTATGTATGTAATTTTATTTATGTAAGTATATGCATAATATACTCTGTACACTTGAGCATAGGAGAGAGCCTGGAGCCGTAGAAGCCAAAATGTTCAAAGTGATTATTAGTGGGACTTTTGCTGATTTATATTATTTGGGGTTTTTTCCTCCCTTATCTGTATTATCTAAGTGTTCACAGTAAATGGTTTTACTTTGTTCTCATTTTTCTCACCTCATTTTGGTGGGTGGAGAAAGGGAACACAAGCTCCCACATCTTTGATAAATCATGAAATTATAAAAAAGCGTGCTCTGTCTTGTCGTTTGTCACAGATCTGTAGACGTGTTGTGCCACACGGCGTGAAAGCGTTTTCTTTTTATTGAGTCTCTCCTGCGTGCCAAGCACCGCACTAAGAACCTGAAACATGATGTGAAGTCGGTACTATTGCCGCCATCATGCAAATGAGGAAAGGGTTCTGAGAGTTTATGTTACTCGCGTCGCACAGCTGGTGGGTGACAGAAATGAGACTCAGGCTCAGATCTGACTCTAAGATCAGCGTTTGGGGTCTTGGTGAATCTCACTGTAGATCTCGTCTGCCTTGAGGATGAAAAGGTTAATGTACGTGAGTGGGTTCTAAAGCGCTGCTTTCAAAAGGTGCTCAGAGATTTTACCAGCGTGGACCGTCTTTCACCGCTTGCCGTGTTTCCCTGCAGTGTTTTCAGTTAGAGTGTAAACTTCTCAAGGCAGAATCACGTGGTCTCAGTAGCCCTTAATTCTCCTCTCACAGGCTGGCGGTAGGGTAGGTGAGCTTCCCCCTGGGACTCTGCAGGAGAAGATTGCCTAGAAGATTCTGAAACGCCGGGTCTGGGAATCTCTGGCCAGTGGACACATCCTGAGGAGGAGACACTGCATACAGCCCTAGAGGCCTCAGTGCTCTTTTCCTTTTAGGGAAAAGGAAGGAAAAGCAGTGGCCTTCTTAGAGCTGGAGGCTGAATCCCCCATGCTCTGGGATTGTGTGAAATTTGCCAGTCTCGGGAGCTAGACTAGCACTGCCTCACCCCCTGCCGAACCTGCAAAGGCATCTTTAAAACAGTCTCTGGAAATTTTTAAAAACTTGGACCTTGAGTTTAGCCCCTTATGTGATGCAGATTAAACGGTCCGTGGCTGTCACACTGCCTTATCTCCCTTTGTCTTACAGGCTTCCTCTTCCAGTATGCACATCATCTCGGTTCTTTCCCACACTTTATCTCAGACACTGTGGCTTCCTCACGGGATTACTCCGTCCGCCTGATATGTGGCCCCCGGTGCCTCTCTGCCAGTCCACGTTCCCGTAGGAGCTTGATTATAGATCCCCTTGGGATCGTGGACTTCAGTGGGGGATGCATGGAGTTGTGGGTGCCCCATTTTGGGAGAAGGCAAAGTGACATGATGGGATGCTCTGGTTACTATGAAGACACCTTCATTTAGCTCCACGGTGGAGGTGCAGACACGACATTTTTAAAGATCCACCTAAAAAATGATTTCCCAGGCACCACAGTATATGTGGCGTATGTATTGTACAGTCAGGCCATTCAAGATGGCTGTTCCCTTGCTCTCTACATCCCGTGCTCGACCAGGCTCGGCTTCACTCACATGACTATCCAATGCTCCTAATTATAGGCCTTAATCAGTAACTGCCTACGTGCTTGCCCCCGCCCTAGCTGCTGGTTTCCCTGGTAACCGATGAGCCCACCTGGCCTCAATTCCCCCTATAAATGGTAGCCTCCCTCTCCGCTGAGGAGCTAGGAGTATCGTCATGGCCTGGTCAGCGTGTGCGGTACGCAGCGGGGGTGTCTCTCCAGGTTCTTTGTGTAGGACCCCCTTGCCCAGGAAGTCAGGTGCCTCTGTCGCCGTCTGTGGGCTCTTCCGTCTGGAGGCTGGGTAAACTAGCAGACCCCCTTGCAGACCTGCGGCGCCTCGGCGCTCCTTTGTCAAAGGTTCACGCATCTCGAGATAAGAGAACCATGCATATGATTATTTTCTACATATTAATTGGTCAAAGCTCCGTCTTTAAAATTCAAGTAGTCAGCCAAGCAGTGGGCCTTCCACGTTCGTCAGACATTAATTGTGCACCTAGTAAGTACCAGAGGGCCAGGCGCTGGGGTTCCTTCTCTCTCCGGCCTGCATACCTGTGCTGATTTATGGGATGGATTTAATGTTTTATTTTTAATCTCTTTCTCTTCCAGTTTTCCAAAGAAATTAGTCCGTTTTCTGGGTGAAGAGAAACCAATCTGTTTTCACAGGGTGAGTAATCCTTTGACTCCTTTATATATATTTTTTACTCACGTTACTTAGTAAGCACTCATTCTCTGGGAGTTTTCTCCTACCTGGAATCAAGAGACTCTTTGTACTCATTACATTTCCCCTTCCCTTTGGAGGGGAGGGTTTCCCCTGGTGTTTTTCTGCCATTTCTTTTGGCTGTTCACAGGTTTTGTCTCTTCTGAGTTGTTACCACCGTTACTATTACCTTGTTCAGTTTGCAGAGGGGATGAGGTAGGAAGTTTCTTCCCGCCCCCCCCGCCCCCCCCCCCCCCCCCGCAGTGGCTGATGCACAGAAACACGGCCGTGGGCAAGGAGAACCCATTCGTTTTGTTCATGTGACATACTGTTTTAACACCACGACAGAGAATCATAGGATGTGAGCACTAGATGGGATGTTATAGCTCATCTAGCAAAGAAAGCTCCTGTGTCCAGATGGGACAGCTGAGGCCCTGAGGGCTTCCCCCAACCCCGGCATCTGAGCCTAGATTATGAGAGAGGCATTTAACTCTCAGCTGCGTGGGGTCATGCCCTCCCCCATCACAACCCCACACAGAGCTGTCCTTTGAATCCCAGTACCTTCTGGGCATACAGAGTTACAGGCAGTTCAATCCGATGTAATCCTGATAAACTAATGCTAACGTCCCTCTAAGGCAGGTGTCAGGAGTGATGCTTATTGCTACTTAACTTTCTAATAATCACTTGGTTACTACCAAGACAAGAGAGGTTGACTGCATGGAGGTACCCAGAACGTTTCCATTTTGGACATCACCTGAGAGGGCCTATTTTTTGTCTCCTTTGCGCCTTTACCAAACCACCGCATTTGCAATGCCCCGTCACGTGCTGGGACTCGGTGGTCCACCTGCTTTGCAGCTAGACGCCAAGGTGCACCTGCAGGTGCTTGCTGGCCAACTGCAGCACGGCACGCCCCCCACTCAGGGCTGTCTGCACCTGCAGAGCGAGGCTTAGCAGGTTTCTTGCATTGCTGTGCAAATTTGGCCCGCAGTCATAGACTCTCGGAGAAACATTTCTTCACTAAAAAAAAAAAAAAAAATTATGCTTTGTACGTGAGGGCACAGTTGTGGGGTGTTACGGCGAATATACAAATATGGGATCCCAGAAGGTGAACCTACCCGTGGTTCTTTCGAGATGCCTGTGTCAGACCTGGCTCTGGATCATGTTCATTTAGGTTGATGATCTAGGTGCACTTATTTCCAGAATGTTCCATCTCCTCTAGAGATTGGCCCAAGTGTAGTATTGAGAGCCTGTGTCCGTTATTTTATCCCACTTGCCAACTTAATCACTTTACCTTAACAAATGGGGGCTTCTCTTCTGCCCTTACTGGAGTCCCTGTAAAGGAACTTGACTTTCCTGCTTATCAGGGTGCAGAGATAGTCTGCTTTCTACCAACGCACTGTACGGAATTTAGGACATGGATTGCTGATTTGCTGAGAGACCGTCCGCCTGCGTATTACTCTAAAATTGATCTCTCCTGTCTCCCCATACTCCGTGTGCATGAATTGTGCATTATTAGAAGTGTGAGTGTTTCCATTTCCTCATCTTATCCAAGAAAAGCCCAGAAGGTTTATCCCCAGAGCACACCAAAGTATAACATGGGACACTGAGGTCTGCTACCTAGGGAATCAAAGGGTCTCTGGAACTAAGAGATTGATAAAGACTAAAACAGGACACAGTTCAGGGCCTTAGGAAAGGGGGAATGTGCTAAATTCCTTGCCTATTTTGTGCTATTCTTTAAGTAAAGAATAAACTGGTAGAGGGGGGTGTGAGGTAAGAAATGGCAAAGCGATAAAATAAGTTTCACCTGAACTCACGCCGACCACCTGTGGCAACTTCGGTTTCCTGCTGGGTCGCAAGCAGCTTGAAGTCGACAGTCAGGAGGTATCAAATCATTATCCCAAATACTACAAGCTGTTTGCTTTTACCAGTTGGGGGAAAACTAAACACACACCGAAGCCGTGAGTTCTCAAAAAGCAGCTCAGAGGCTGATCCCCACATCTTGGGTTTGGTACCACACAGGTCCACATGCTGCACGCGGGTCCGCCTTGTAAAAACATGTGTCACTGGGCTCCAGCTCATGGTATATGCGGGGTGGCTGGACCCGGGAACAAGGCTGCTGTTGTTTGCAAGCTCGAACAGTGCTCGGCCTCGATGGTGTCCCTTTAAGGGAAATCTAGGGAAATGCTCTTGCCAGCACTGGGATTTTATTTGCTAGAGGCCAAGTAGCAATGGCATGTGTTGGTTCCATAGCAACATGTCTCTGCAGCCAGAAAAAATATAATGACTGTGGCAGCCAGTGTATCCCGGGCAGGTTGAGCACAGCCCCGATGCCTCCTTTTATTTTCCACCTTATCCTGGCCCGCCTTTCCCCTCCTGTAGAGAGTGTGGGCTGCTATCTCTGCTATTAACACTTGCCTCCTGTCCCCACCGAGCTGGGGACTCCAGGAGGGAGGCGGTGTCTGTAGTAAAATTCTGCAGGGCCCCGAGTGTGCCAGCAGAGCTGGCAGAGCCTCCCTGCCTCAGCAAAGCCAAGTCGGCGGAGAGTCTGTCCTTTTCATCATCCCTGTGACCAAGCAGCCCTGGCAGGGCGGCTCAGTGGGCAGACTGCTTCCTGTATATTGCGGTCAGCTGCTCCTGGCTGGAAAGTGGGCAGGGAAACAGCGGTGTGAGATCTAGGGAAACAGAGGACCCGTTTAATGTGCTCCACAGGGATTGAGGAGACCCCTTCCGGGGCAGAGTGCAGTGCCAGGCACGGTAGGGCTGCACCCAGAAATCAGTGCACGTGGCACACCTTCTAGGCGCTTCCACCAGAGATGCAGTTTCCAATTGCAGTCTCTCCAGTGTGTGGGGTTGAGGTTTTAACATTTCTCTGATGTTTTCTCTCAAATCCTCCATGAAACCATTATAATCACTCTTGATATCAACAGATGCTTTTTTCCCCCCAAACTCCTGAAACATTTAAAAAATCTTTACCATCTATTTGACATTTGGTTTGTTTTCCTTTTTTAATACATAATGCTTTGTGGGCCTGAACTCTTTCTAGTTAGAGGGTAAGGCCTGCAAGGTCAGGAACCATCTATCTTTCTCTTCATCTGTTTTTTATTTTTTTCTCTAATGCTCAGAACTCAGCGCTGTAGATAGTAACCATACATTAATATTTCTTCATGATAACATTATAGTCTCATCCAGTCTCATAAGGAAGCTTTGAGGCAAGTGTGAAAATATACTAAATTCTTTTAAATTCTTCAGAGAAAAGATAAATTCAAGAAATTCTTTAACTGCTGTGGTTTAAAAAAAAAATGTAGATATGAAATCACAAGGTAAGAATATCTAAAGACTTCACATTTCCTCTTCTTCCTCTTTGTGGCTACTGACCATGACCTGTGTACCATAGGGTTTCACAGTGGCACTGAAGTCATCCCTGCCCCCGCCGCCGCCTTCTTCTCGCCTAATATTCACTACTTTGGTTGAATTAGCCTTACTATACCTTTTGGGCCAGGCCTCTCAGTCAAACCCCTAGCCATGTCTTTGGAGCTATTAAGTAAGAGATTGGAAGGATTTTTCAATAAGGTGACAGGTTTGATAGATTAGGATAGTAGTTCCTAATTTAGTTTTGAGGTCTGTTGGAGGAGGGAAGGTTTTTATTGTATAAAAGCCTTTATCTTCAAAGGGTACTCTTCCCTTCCCAAGTCCTGAGCCAACTGAGAACCAATACAAGTGTAACCATAAGGCAGATGGAGCCAGGGTGCACCTCGGTGACTGACGACAGTTAACTGAGTTAGAAGTTGTATCTCAGGTTGGGAACCAAAGAGCTTCCCAACTCATTCTCTAGTCTGGGCTTGATCACAGTCTACCCGCAGGAAAGTTTTGGGTCTGCAGGCCACTGTCTGCGTGAAGAAGGAAGGAAAAAGAGACCCCAGTTCTATGCACAGCCCCCCACCCCGTGCTCAACATTTTAACTCTACCCAGTGGTGGATTAACCCTACCCAGTGGAGTTAGTTTCTCAAGGAGAGGCATGGTCCACGCCGGGTTTAGCCTCCAGCCAGCTACCTCACTCCACATCCTTGGGAAAGAAAAAGGATGAAGTAAAAAAAGGCCAGGAGGGCTTTGAGAAAATCCTTCCCATAGAAAATAGAGGAATGGAGTGTGCTGTTGGCCTCGGGCTCTGCTCTCACCTCTCACTCTCCACGCTTTGGTCCCCAGTCTCCCTCTGGCCATCTCACCCACTGGGTTTTCTTCGTAGCTCCTTGGTTCGTATATCTGTTTACTGGTTTATTGTTAGTCTCCTCTTTTAGAACGTTAGTGAAAGCAGAAGCCTCATCCGTATCATTGACTGCTGTATTGCAGTACTCGAAGCTATACACACACATAGAAGGCATTTGATTAAACCTTTCAATACATTAAATGTTTTTATGCCTCTTCTCACGTTTAATTGCCTGGATGTCCTTGTGCCCCATCTTGCCTGGCACATACCTATTCATATCATAACACTCAGTTCATCTGTTAGTTCTAATGGAATCTTCCAGTTTCCTTTCTTCCAAGGGGAAGGAGCACCTTTTTGTTTGTAACCAGTTGCCAGGAGTTGTGTGTGCGCGCTCATGTCTGCATCTTCTTTGAGTGTGTACACCTGTGTGTGCTCTCTTTCTGGATATGGTTCTGTAACACTTAAGTTCACTTATTTGTTTATATATTTATCACCTTTACTGGATTGTAAACTCCTTGGGAACTGGGAAACCTTATGTCCCTGTTTCTGTAATACCTGCCATGTAGTAGGTACTCAGTAAATGTAAGTGATATTAGCACTCTTTACCACATGCCAGGTACTGCTGTGTCTTAGTGCTTAAAACAACTTTCTAAGTACTTGCGTGTATTAATGTATGTAATCCTCACAACAACAAGCTTACCAGATACATTTTTTTTTTTTTTTTTTTTTGGTACGCGGGCCTCTCACTGTCGTGGCCTCTCCCGTTGCGGAGCACAGGCTCCGGACGCATGGGCTCAGTGGCCGTGGCTCATGGGCCTAGCCGCTCCATGGCATGTGGTATCTTCCCGGACCGGGGCACGAACCCGTGTCACCTGCATTGGCAGGCAGACTCTCAACACTGCGCTACCAGGGAAACCCCAGATACATTTTTAACTCTCACAGATAAGGAAACTGGGGCATAGAGAGTTGAGGTGACTAGCCTATGGTCTCACAGCTAGTCTGTTTCTATAGCTGTTCCTGTCTGCTGATTCTCAGAAAAGGACCGTATAGACGGACGAATGAATGACTAAATGGGAACCCTAGAAGCCCAGATGCATATCGTTAAACAGGGCCACAGTAAGAAACGATCACCAAGCCAACCTGTGATTAGCCATGGTTGATGTAGGTCCCTGGATGAATCCCTGAAGTTTTATAGTAGCTGTTGTGCTTAATTCCTAATTATCCACACCAGCAGAGTGGTATTAGTTAATGAAAGTAAATAGTTGTCATTATATTTGGGGGATTATTAATGGGAAAATTGTTAAATCATCAATTACGAGTTACAGTTGCTCTGTGTAAGGCTCACTGCTAAATCTGGGGAGAAATGGCAGGTCAGAGGAAGTGAGTTGGAGGGTGAAAAGGAGCACCCAGGAGTATAAACTAAGGTTGTCGTGTTTAACAGGCCCTTGCTTACTTGAAGAGGTGCGATGACAGGTAAAGTTAAGGAAATCAAAAGAAGTAAAGGGCAGTCAATATGAGAATCACAAGGCATTATGACACATGATTAATTGCCAAATGGTGATAGTAGAGAAAATGAAAGTCATCGTGTTAGTCAGGATAGGATGGGCCTCATGCTTCAGAGAGTCAATGCTAAACTCTCACTGGCTTAACCAAGTAGAAGTTTCCTTCTCCCTCAGTCAGCATGCGCTGTGAATCTGGTGTCTCTGCAGGACACCGTCCTCCACGCATGGCTCCCCGATGCAGGCTGCATGGATCTTTTCATCCTACCAGCTAGAGACCTCCCTGTAATCACAGGGGGAGAGAGAAAACTTGGAGAATTACACGAGCGATGCAATGCTTCAGAGCTTTGCCCTGGAAAGGGCATGTACCACCTGCTATGTCCTAGACAAGGCATTCAGCCTTTTATACGTAAGCTCCCACCTTTCCAATCCTCAGGTTCCTTTTTGTGTCTCTCCCACCCAGCACACGGTAGGTGCTCCATGAGTATCTGTAGGGTGAAGGAGTGAACGAACGTAGCGATGAATTGTCACTCGTGACTGACTGTGTTTATAACAGGAATGCACGTGACAGCCCCCGAACCCAGACTTGGAAAAACTAAGCCTGGCTTGAAGATGTTGATTAAAATTAAAAGAGCATTATTTAAAAAATAATAATAATAACAGAGCTGACATTGATTAGCCACAGTGAGTGGAAGATCATGAAGACATGAACAGATGAAATCCAATCTAGCTGGTGGTTGAGCTCCTGATAAAGCCCAGCCTTTCACGCTTCAGCCCTGTCCCGGCCCTGTCACTGTGTGTCCCCTGCGTGAAGTCACAGTTCATGCGTTATCTGGCGCCAGCTGCCCTTCTAGCCTTGTTCCTCCTGAACCAGGTAGAGATTACTGTCCTCATTTTAAAACAAAGAAACTGAATTAAGGAGAGGTTAACCTGTCCAGGATGCTGCCGTGATTCCAGCCCAGGTGTGTTCGACTGCACTGCACCGTCTCTCCCCTGCGTCAGGCTCTCTCGCACGTGCACCTGCTGCCTCCAGTCCTGGAGTCTGGCAGATGGCAGCATCCACCTCCAGATCAATGGAGAAAGGGGGTTCCAGACAGGGGCAAAGCGTGGCTGAGCCCAGCATAGCAGCCGACTGTGAAAAATAAGTTGGAAACTCTGTGTGTGAATCAATATGGAAAGCAGTATGCTCATAGAGAGTGGGGCAGATCGCACTGGAAAGGTAGGGAGGGGTCACAGCACATGTGTCAGACCAAAGAACGGGGCCTCTCAGCCACGTCTCCATGTGTTGTATTTGATCAAGAGAAACCTGAGGGCTTCCCTGGTGGCGCAGTGGTTGAGAGTCTGCCTGCCGATGCAAGGGACACGGGTTCGTGCCCCGGTCCGGGAAGATCCCACATGCCGCGGAGCGGCTGGGCCTGTGAGCCATGGCCGCTGGGCCTGTGCGTCCGGAGGCTGTGCTCTGCAACGGGAGAGGCCCCAACAGTGAGAGGCCCGTGTACCACAAAAAAAAAAAAAAAAAGAAACCTGAATGCTGGGAGTCCCAGGGATCACAGCCACTAACAGATTCCTAGAAAATGGGGCTTGTTTCTGGTTTGTGGGGGGTGGTCGGTGGAGATGGAGGGGCCCTGCCTGTCTTTGTTTTAATGTGAGCAGGGCAGTGCTGTGGAGCGGGTCCTGAACTGAGGGTTCGTAATCACTGGAGATCTTTCAGCAAGCTGGTGATGGGACCAGCCTTGTTTCAGTGAGATTAGCTTTACAACTGTGTTCACGGCCCAGGAGATGGTGGGGAGAAAACCAGAGACGGGGGCCCTGGTTGGGAGGTTATTACAGGCAAAAGGAAATAAGACTTTGAAAACTTGGGAGCATTATGAAGGGACAGATGTGGTTGACACTACAAGGAAAAAATTGACCAAAACGGGATGATTGTGTGGATGTAAGAAACAAGGGGGGGAGTTGGAGACTCCTTTTTGAGACTGACTTTTTGAGCCCAGGTGGCTATTGAAGGTGTCCTATGTTATATATTTTTTGAGCTTTTTTTTTTTTTTTTTTTGCGGTACACGGGCCTCTCACTGCTGTGGCCTCTCCCGTTGCGGGGCACAGGCTCCGGACGCGCAGGCTTAGCGGCCATGGCTCACGGGCCCAGCCGCTCGGTGGCATGTGGGATCCTCCCGGACCGGGGCACAAACCCGTGTCCCCTGCATCAGCAGGCGGACTCTCAACCACTGCGCCACCAGGGAAAGCCCTTGAGCTTATTTCGGTAACAGTGTTGTTCTATGAGTTGAGGCTTCTTGGGTAGAATTGGCAGTAGCCTTAGACCAAGATAAGCCCCCTTTGAGTAACTGCGTATCGTCTTAACCCCAACCTTATCTCTTCCTGCCCTGCCCTCCCCAAGGTTTAGGATCAATTCTTAAATCAGCAGCAAAGTCATCAGGCTGCAATTTCATCTCCGTCGTGGCCCTCTAGTGGAGATAATGGCTTAAACGTGGGCCGTTTAAACGTGGAATTAAATGTTGCAGCATCTAGCTCCTGATGAGAGAGGGCTCACCGTCCACGCAGTGAGAACTGTCTTTCTCTCCTGCTGGTTTGCCTCGTTACCAGACTCAAGCTCCCCATGGCTCTGGGAAACACGTGGCAACATTTTGCTGGTTGGTCAAGATTTTGCAAGCTGACAGTTCATGTGAGCTTCACAAGGCCACTGCACATTGCTTTCTTGGTCGTTTTAGTCTGACAGGAGAGTGCTAGTTTTGATAGAAGGGAGAAAGAAGGCTGATGTGACAGAAGGGGAATGTTTTGCATTCCCATTTTACTTTCTGGGACTAGTCGTATCACATTTCATAGGCGCCTGTCTCTAGTGGCAGAGGACAGTCTAATGAGAGAAGCTAAATTGTATGCAGTTCACACACCTCAACTCTTAGCTCCCAAGAACCAGAGTGAGTGCTGAGTCCCTGGGATTCAGGAGTCCATCAGTCCCAGGTCTCTTTTCCTTGAATATAGGCTGGAGTTGGAGAGATGCTAGCAGGGGAGAAGAAAACTCCTAACCTCCTGCCTTTCTTCTTCTCTGCTTTCTGTGTGGGTCTGGGAAGCTGGCATCTCTGGCCAGAGGTGCAGAAAGTGTGATAGAGGAGGAGGGCTTCAGGTCGCCGTCGCTCTCCCTGGAATGCCCTTGGCCCTTCTGACACTGCCCTTGGTGGGTAGACCTTCCCGCTTGCCCTAGTTGGCAAGAGAACTGCTCCTCTCTATGAAAGCTTTGCCCCATCTCCAATCTGAGCAAGGAATAGGGCCCTGCTTCGAGTGGGAGACACTTGGCATTCCCCATTATTTCAAGCCCTCTTACCAGCCCATAAAATCACCACAATTTGTTAGATTGATTCTTAAGATTCCTTTGAAATAGCAAGATGATCGGAAACCTCCATCATGTTTGGGATGGGGGAGGTTGTACATTTAAACAGAAACGCTGAGCTATTTATAGATTGTGCTGTATTATGTTTCAGGGAGAAGGTGGCAGTAAGCTTTGTTCCCCACCTTGTATAGTTTCAAGAGTAGTTTCTCACTTGTTACTAGAAGACTGTAAACATTTCGAGTCTCCAGTGATATCTATGTTCTTTTGATGTACTTTGCAGAGAAACTCAAGCAGGAACAGGCTTCAGAGTAAGCTAACGAAAGCATCTTGGGCTTTTGATCACTTTCCATTAGCATGAACGGTAATCTCTGTCCTGTCGGATTTTGTTTGAAAGGGCGTTTGCTGTTTAATGAAGATAAACACGTTGCTGGGTATTTAATACGTCTTCTCAACTCAGGGACTGAAAAATTCATACGTGAGATTAGCCCTGTTGCCAGAGAGGGGATTTTCAATGTCCCAAACATTTCTCCAGCCATTGGCTGAACTTCTGAAATGCGCCTGTGCTAAAAAGAGCAGATACCGAACAGATATGTCATTTACAAAGCCTTCTTTTTCAATGGTGAGTCCCAGGGGCCTTTCAACCAAGTTGTTGCTATGTAATATTTGGTCAAAGGAAACCTGAGTGTAAGGAGGACACGTGATCACAGCCGCTAACAAATTCCTAGAAAGTGATGCTTGTTGTTTGTTGCTGGTTAGATGGTGGCCGTGTGGGGCAGGGGGTCTGAGCCGCTTTTCTTGTCACTGTTTTAATGCATATTCTGCTGTTGCTACTGACTCTGGCTCTTGCTCTGACTTGCAGGAGGGAGAGTATAACTGCGCTTCTTGGTGTCTGAAAACCTATGGGGAGAAATCTGAGAAGGCAGGTCGCAGGGCCAGCCATAGGCTTTGCTCAGCCCGTTCTGTTGCTCTTTGCTTGCTGACATATTGGGAGAAAAAAAAAGGCTTGGGTTCTAAAGTTGATTCTGTCTTAAGAGAAGAGTGCCTTTTAAATGTTTAGAACTTGGAAATGCTGTTTTTAAAATAAATTTAGTATTTGAAAAACAGGTGTCCAAGGAGTACAGATTCCTAATTGAAAGAGAACAGTAAACAAAGCAGTCGCTTCCCTGTTACTGTAAAGTGCTTTCCTTTCCTACAGAGTTGAGGGGCGGATTGGAGATGCGCCTGTGGTCACATGCAGCTGTTTCCAGGTTCTGTGACCGTGGTAGATTCCATGGCTCCATATCAGAGTCACTTGTGTCTTCTGCAGGAGTTATTTAGGGCCATGCAAACAAGTGGTGCTTTCTGAGGAAGGGGGACAGTGTATTAAAACCCTGTGGTGAAACCTTTCCTATCGGCCTGGGTGGCAGAACTTCTGAGGGTGAGAACATTCCTGTCGCTGTGAGGCTGAGGGGAGGGGGTGCCCCGTGTGTTCTGCCAGCTCACACCTGGCTGCCTCGGGGCATCCTGTCCTGTCACTAGACTTCCCCTCGAGTCTGCACAGACATCAGAGGGACCTGGTGAGGAGAAGGATGGGAGCAAGGTCAGAGCCGCACGCTTAGCAGCTCAGGTGCAGGAGGAAGCCAGGCCACCTGGGAGGGTCCTCTGGCAGTGGGTCAGCCACTCGGGCAGCGTGGTGGCCTGAGACTGACCTTCTCACCCCTGCTGATGCCCCACAGAGTCCATCCTGTTTGCTCCAAGCCTCCGCAGCCTCACTTCTCTGTCCCCTGCTCCCTGAAGGCCACTTCTGCAGTGGGTGTATTAACTTGAATTTCTGAGATCATGAGTGAGCAGTTTGGAGAAGAAGGTAGGTGCTCCAGGCTTCTACCCCTAGTCCTGCAATAGACTCAAGCTTATTCACTTAGTGTCTCTTGTGTTACAAGACAAAGGTTAGGGATAAGTCCTATTATGGAATTATTATGTTTGCTGCCTGTCCATTTATGAGGGGGAGTGGAAGATAGAGGCAGGTGCCCTGTAAATCCCCATGCACGGTTTCTCCTGTTTGAACTCAGGATAATTTGATTCGCGTGCGGATGCCCCCTAGTGGCCAGCACGGGGCCCTTGAAGAAGGACGGTCCCAACTGCCACGGCCTCCCATCCCCAAGGAAACGCAACACCCACTTCACAGGAGTTGAGTGTCACGTCAAGTCTGTATTTCCTTACTATGCTTTGTCTACCACGTAGGAAAAAAATCCAAAGCATTGTTACAGAACAGAGAAAGAAGTACTATTGCTCCACTAAAGCAGGAGAACTCTTAGGTCTGTAGCACATCTGTATTATAAGTCTACTGGATGTGACAGAAGACCCTTTAAAGCTTTGATGTAACTATTTTCACGGCCAACCGATGCACTAAAGGAGAATTGTACTATTGGCAATAGTGGGCAAGTCCCCTGCTGGCTTCCTACCCTTAAGTAGACAAGCTTTATAAAACTTCAGAATTTTCTCAGCCGTTTAGTTGGCCAAGGCAAACTTTGTTTTCCTCACGCAGAAGGTTGATATATATAGTTAACCTTCTGCTTGCTGACTCTGGAGCTTTAATATAGTCTTATATAACGAAAGCTTTATTCACTCATGATTATCTTTTGAAGGAATTGTGTAAATTCTGTTTCTGATGAATTTTTTTTCTAGTCAGCTCAACCAGTCAAGTATGAAATGAGTGGCTAGTGTGAGCTTGATCAAGTGCCTAGGAATCACCTTGGGGTCTTGTTAAAATGCAGTTTCTGACCCTCCAGGGCTGAGGTGAGGCCCGAGATTCCGGATTTCTAAGAAGCTCCCAGGTGATGCCAAAGACCGCACTTAGAGAAACAAAAGAATAGTTGAGTAGCAAGGTGGTAGGTGATGCAGTCTGTGTCCTCCAGAATCTTATGAGCTAAAAAGGGACTTGGAAAAGTATACAAGTAATTAGGGCATAAGACAGAACGTAATGAAATGTACAATGAAAGTAAAAACGTGCTTTAGGGAGTTAGAGGTGGAAATGATCGCTTCTGCTTGGGAAGATCTGGAAAGTTTTCATGGAGAAGGTGATTTTTGAAATTGGAGTTGAGGTTTCGGTTAGTCTGCAGCAGCGGTGGGTAGGGGTGGTGAAGGCAAATGAGTCAAAAAGCATAGATTCTGGAAAATGAAGCGTATGTCCAAGGAACAAGCAGCAGCCCATTTGCCTGGGGTGGGGAAGGTATGAGATACATTTGGAAAAGTAAGTAGAAGTGATACTATGGACTGTCAGGCAGTGTAGGATGAAAACTCTGGACTAAAATCAAGTAGATTTTAGTTTGTAGATTTTCTGATGAAGCCCATTCTAACTGCTGTGAGGTGATAACTGCATTGTAGTTTTGATTTGCATTTCTCTAATAATTAGTGATGTTGAGCAGCTTTTCATGTGCCTCTTGGCCATCTGTATGTCCTCTTTGGAGAAATGTCTACTTAGGTCTTCTGCCCATTTTTTGGTTGGGTTGTTTGTTTTTTTAATATTGAGCTGCATGAGCTGTTTATATATTTTGGAGATTAATCCTTTGTCCATTGATTTGTTTGCAAATATTTTCTCCCATTCTGAGGGTTGTCTTTTTGTCTTTGTAGTTTGCTTTGCAAAAGCTTTTAAGTTTCATTAGGTCCCATTTGTTTATTTTTGTTTTTATTTCCATTACTCTAGGAGGTGGATCAAAAAAGATCTTGCTGTGATTTATGTCAAAGAGTGTTCTTACTATGCTTTGCTCTAAGAGATTTATAGTGTCTGGCCTTACATTTAGGTCTTTAATCCATTTTGAGTTTATTTTTGTGTATGGTGTTAGGGAGTGTTCTAATTTCATTCTTTTACATGTAGCTGTCCAGTTTTCCCAGCACCACTTATTGAAGAGACTCTCTTTTCTCCGTTCTGTATCCTTGCCTCCTTATAGATTAGTTGACCATAGGTGTGTGGCTTTATCTCTGGGCTTTCTATCCTGTTCCATTGATCTATATTTTTTTGTGCCAGTACCATATCATATTGTCTTGATTACTATAGCTTTGTAGTATACTCTGAAGTCAGAGAGTCTGATTCCTCCAGCTCCGTTTTTTTCCCTCAAGACTGCTTTGGCTATTCGGGGTCTTCTTTTGTGTCTCCATACAAATTTTAAGATTTTTTGTTCTAGTTATGTTTTTAAAAAAAATGCCACTGGTAATTTGATGGGGATTGCATTTAATCTGTAGATTGCTTTGGGTAGTATAATCATCTTCACAATATTATTTCTTCCAATCCAGGAACATGGTATGTCTCTCCATCTGTTTGTGTCATCTTTGATTTCTTTCATCAGTGTCTCATAGTTTTCTGAGTACAGGTCTTTTACCTCCTTAGGTAGGTTTATTCCTAGGTTTTTTTTTGCAATGGTGAATGGGATTGTTTCCTTAATTTCTCTTTCTGATCTTTCATTGTTAGTGTATAGGAATGCAAGAGATTTCTGTGCATTAATTTTGTATCCTGCGACTTTACCAAATTCATTGATTAGCTCTAGTAGTTTTCTGGTGGCATCTTTAGGACTCTCTCTCTATAGTATCATGTCAACTGCAAAGAGTGACAGTTTTACTTTTTTTTTTCAATTTGTATTCCTTTTATTTCTTTTTCTTCTCTGATTGCCGTGGCTAGGACTTCCAAAAGTATGTTGAATAGTAGTGGTGAGAGTGGACATCCTTGTTTTGTTCCTGATCTTAGAGGAAATGCTTTCAGTTTCTCATCACTGAGAATGATGTTTGCTGTGGGTTTGTCATATATGGCCTTTATCATGTTGAGGTAGGTTCCCTCTATGCCCACTTTCTGGAGAGTTTTTATCATAAATGAGTGTTGAATTTTGTCAAAAGCTTTTTCTGCATCTATTGCGATGATCATATGGTTTTTATTCTTCAATTTGTTAATATGGTGTATCACATTAATTGATTTGTATATATTGAAGAATCCTTGCATCCCTGGGATAAATCCCATACACCATGGTGTATGATCCTTTTAATGTGTTGTTGGATTCCGTTTGCTAGTATTTTGTTGAGGATTTTTGCATCTATATTCATCAGTGATATTGGTCTATAATTTTCTTTTTTGTAGTATCTTTGTCTAGTTTTGGTATCAGGGTGATGGTGGCCTCCTAGAATGAGTTTGGGAGTGTTCCTTCCTCTGCAATTTTTTGGAAGCTTTTGAGAAGGATGGGTGTCAGCTCTTCTCAGAATGTTTGATAGAATTCACCTGTGAAGCCATCTGGTCCTGGACTTCTGTTTGTTGGAAGATTTTTTAATCACAGTTTCAATTTCATTACTTGTGATTGGTCTGTTCATATTGTCTGTTTCTTCCTGGTTCAGTCTTGGAAGGTTATACTTTTCTAAGAATTTGTCCATTTCTTCCAGGTTGTCCATTTTATTGGCACAGAGTTGCTTGTAGTAGTCTCTTAGGATGCTTTGTATTTCTGTGGTGTCCATTGTAACTTCTCCTTGTTCATTTCTAATTTTACTGATTTGAGTCCTCTCCCTCTTTTTCTTGATGAGTCTGGCTAATGGTTTATCAATTTTGTTTATCTTCTCAAAGAACCAGCTTTTAGTTTTATTGATCTTTGCTATTGTTTTCTTTTTTTCTATTTCATTTATTTCTGCTCTGATCTTGATGATTTCTTTCCTTCTGCTAACTCTGGGTTTTGTTTGTTCTTCTTTCTCTAGTTCCTTTAGGTGTAAGGTTAGATTGTTCATTTGAGATTTTTCTTGTTTCTTGAGGTAGGCTTGTATAGCTATAAACTTCCCTCTTAGAACTACTTTTGCTGCATCTCATAGGTTTTGGATCATCGTGTTTTGTTGTAATTTGTCTCTGGGTATAAGTGTTCTCCAGTTTGTGAGTCACCCACCCAGCAGTTATGGGATTTGATTTTATTGTGACTGCGCCCCTCCTACTGCCTCATTGTGGCTTCTCCTTTGTCTTTGGATGTGGGTATGTTTTTTGGTGAGTTCCAGTGTCTTCCTGTCAATGATTGTTCAGCAGTTAGTTGTGATTCTGGTGCTCTTGCAAGAGGCAGTGAGCGCACGTCCTTCTACTCTGCCATCTTGAACGAATCTCCATCCTTGCGCGTCGTCTAAAATAGCTTCTTACCCTGCTTTGCTCTTTTCATAACACTTTTTGCCATCTGACATTATGATTTTTTATTTGTGCCAAGAATGGCAAGTAGGGCCAAGCCTTGCCCTCAAGGAGCTTATAGTCAACTGGAAGAGGTAGACGGTAAATACGTAAACGAATATATATAATGAGAAATAAAGGGAAAATGAGAAAAAATAACAAGGGGGAGGGATGGAGCCACTTTAGCCTGGGTGGGCAGGAAAAGCCTGGCTTACGAGATGACATTAACCTGAAGATAGGCAGAGCAACTGGCATATGCAAAAGCCTTGAGATAAGGAGTGCTTGGCACATTCAGAGAACCTGATCTTGAACCCATGTGGCTGAAGACCAGGGTGAGTTAGAGGGCTATGAAGTTAGAGTTGGCAAGCCACAGATAGTGAGGAGTCTTGGAACTGACAAGGAGGTTCGATTCTGTTAAGTACCTGGAAAGCCACGTGAGGGCTTAAACACGCAGGGTGGATTAGAGGATGGCAAGAAAGCAGGGAATGGGGAAGGAAAACCTGTAGTTGGCCTGAGAGGAAGTGATAGTGGTTTGGACTTGAATGGTGGTAGGAACCTCAGAGAGAGGTAGGTGAGTTCAAGACGTCTGTGTTCTCAAGGTCAGCTGTGCAGGACTTGTAGTTTTCTGATGTGGATGAAGGATAGGAACGTGGTCACCAGGATAATTCCTAGGTTTCTGGCTTGAGCAAGTAAGGAAATGAATGTGTCGCTCACAGAGATGGGGAGAACAGGCACAGAACAGAATTTTGAAAATGTTGAGTTTAAGGTGTACATGACATTCTTTTTTCTTTTTTTAATGTGGTGGAATACAGAATTTCCCATTTTAATCATTTTAAGATGTTCAGTTCAGTAGTGTTAAGTCTGCACATGTTGTGCCCCCAATCTCCAGAACTCTTTTCATCTTGTAAAACTGAAACTCCACATTCGTTAAATAATAATTTCCCATTCGTCTCCCCCAGCCCTTGGCAAGCACCGTTTAACTTCCTGTCTCTATGAAGTTGACTACTCTCAGTATATCATATAAGTGGATTCTAGATACCATATAAGTATTTGTCCTTTTGGGACTGACTTATTTCACTTAGCACAACTTTCCTAAGGTTCACCCATACTGTAGTGTATGTCAGAATTTCCTTCCTTTTTAAGGCTCAATAATATTCAACTGTATGTATATACATTTTGTTTATTCACACTCGGGTTGCTTTCACCTTTTGGTTTTTGTGAATAATGCTGCTATGAATATGTGCGTACAAATATCTGTTCAAGTTCCTGCTTTCAATTCTTTGGGAAAATACCCAGAAGTACAACTGCTGGATTGTATGGTGATTCTATTTTTAATTTTTTGAGGAGCCATTGTACCGTTTTCCACAATGGCTTCACCATTTCACGTCCTACCAGCAGTGCACAAAGGTTCCACTTTCTCTACATCCTTGTCAGTGCTTGTTTTCTGTGTTTTTGATAGTAGCTATCTTAAGGGGTGTGGGGTGGTGAGACATTTATTTTGTTCGTAGATATTTCAGGTAAGGTGTTCCGTCTTCAGATCTACAGATCAAGAAGAGGTTTGGGTGTGAGATACATGTTCAAGTTTAAGCTATCATCCATCCTTTCAGTGAGGTTTTTTTTTTTTTTTGCCAATTTGACTGTAAACATTTTTTTAAAATATATTTATTTATTTTTGGCTGCATTGGGTCTTTGTTGCTGTGTGGGCTTCTCATTGTGGTGGCTTCTCTTGTTGTGGAGCATGGGCTCTAGGCACGCAGGCTTTGGTAGTTGTGGCTCACTGGCTTCAGTAGTTGTGGCTCGCCGGCTCTAGAGCACAGGCTCAGTAGTTCTGGCACTACGGGCTTAGTTGCTCCACAGCATGTGGGATCTTCCCATATCAGGAATCGAACCCATGTCCCCTGCATTGGCAGGCGGATTCTTAATCACTGCACCACCAGGGAAGCCCGACTGTAAACATTTTAAGAAGTTAGAGATTCAGCTCAAAGAATCAGATTTATACTTAAAGTATTTAGCCTCACAAGCATTTTTTTTTTTTTTTTAATTTTTGGCTGTGTCGGGTCTTTGTTGCTGCGCGCGGGCTTTCTCTAGTTGCAGCGAGCTGGGGCTACTCTTTGTTGCAGTGTGCGGGCTTCTCATTGTGGTGGCTTCTCGTGCAGAACACGGGCTCTAGGCGCATGGGCTTCAGTAGCTGTGGCTCGCAGGCTCTAGAGCGCAGGCTCAGTACGTGTGGCGCACGGGCTTAGTTGCTCCACGGCATGTGGTATCTTCCCGGACCAGGGCTTGAACCTGTGTCCCCTGCATTGGCAGGTGGATTCTTAACCACTGTGCCACCAGGGAAGCCCACAAGCATGTTTTGAAGTCATAGTAGATTAACTTAAAAACATTCCTTTTTTTTCTACTTTCATATTAGTTTTGTAAACAAAAATAATTTGTTTACAACTTCATAGTGCTAGTGTCTTTGTCATCTTTTGAACCACTTTATAAGTCATCTGATATAGCATTCCAGGGCAGATTATCTTGACTTCCATCTAAGTCATTTGAGATACAAATATGTTTTGAATCTGTGTGTGATGCTGTCACCAAGAATTTTATCCCAAGCCACAAGTACCCATGTCTATATCTATTGATTACATTTTAAATACCTTTCCAGCCAAAACAAATCACATAGCCAAGCTCAGTTTACGTGAACATGGACAAGGAGGCATGATATATTGGGGACCATTACTATAACAATATGGGTACCAAACAATATTGAGAGAGTTTTTTTCTATCCTTCCAGTGAGTATGTATTTACGAACTATACAGCATAACCACTTACTGTGTTGCTTTAGAAAGCAGTCTTTAAAATCCTTTTTTATTTATGTGACATTCATTCTTTTCAACTGTAAAGTCGTACTCCCAAGAATAATTACTAGCTAAATCTCTTTTCTTCCTTGAAAAGAAAAAAACAGCAGTGCTGCTAGGTGACTCTGTAAGCATGCAAAACTAGAACTCAATCTTTTCTGAGGGATACATTTGTGAAGAACCTTCCCTTCGCCTTATACGCAGGCATACATTGTCAATTATAAACTTGGCTTTGGAGACTTCAGTGTAAGGAAGTTTCCATACAGTGAAAGTCCTTAAACACTAAGTAGTGATTGAGCCCATTTCCCATAAAGGTTTGCTAAGAAAAATACTTGTCCTGCCTGTTTGAAGTTCAGTCTTTCCTAGAGGCATAAGAAACCATTCAGGGTTCATTCTGACTTCGCAAAGCGGACCCATCTGTCCATCCATTTATTTCTTCATGAATTTCAGGCACCTTCTACAGTTTAGAGAATTTCTAAGCATAATGTAATAGAAAAGCTTTATTTTTATCAGTTTGGGCAAGAAAGGGAGGAATAGCAACAAATATTTAAACCAAAAAGATTTGTATCGCTGTTACCTCAAAAACTGGACAAATCCGTATTGAAAGTTCTTAACCAAATCTCATAGATTTGATTCAGGAATTCCATTATATTTTAAGACTCGAAGCATGATGATCTGTTTCTGCAGTGATAATTTGGGTAAGGAAGAGAGGGTTCTGAAGAAGCAGCCTTAATATATAATATGGGAGGAATATATGCATTTGGTCGCCAGCTGGTCATTTGTCTACCCATCCATCCATCTTAATTTATTTTTACCATTATCAACTTAATACAGTGTCATCAGTAATCACAAGCATGCCCTTTACTCTCTTAGCATAGAAGAGAATTAGGTAAAAATAAGTACTGCAAAAATATTTTTCCTCTTACCTTTAAGTTACAAGCTTTGCATCCTAATTAGGCCCACTGGGCAGAGTTCATCACTTTGACTTCCCTAAAACAAATACTAATACTGTTCATTTCACGTCTTTGACCTGGGAATTGCAAAGTGATTTACCAACCGTAACTCATCCATCCTCCTAACACTTCTGAACAAGACATCAGAATTCTTGAACTCAGCATAAAAATAGGTTCTTTGTTTTCCAGAGAATCTAAATGGTTTGCTACCATTAAATAAGAAGTGAGGAGAAGAATTAAAGCTAAAATTGTCCTTTTCTAAACTACTGCTTGGTGACCTGACCTACAGAAAATGTCTTATTTTCTGGAAATTAAAAAAGGGGGAGGGGGTGGGCAAGCATCAGCTTTGCTCATGTAAAAGTATTAAATAAGACCATACTAGAGAAAAATCATTAGAACCTCCAAATGACCATTTTCCTTAAAACACTTTCTTCATTGGATTCGGTTCTTAATAAAATGATGAACTTGAAAATGATACAGCCTGCTTGCTGTCGCCCAAAGGATGAATCACAGCATGTGAACAAAGGAAAACGAATCACCAGCTAAAAGGTCCAGCCTCTCCGTCGCCCTGGTAATAGTTCTCCTTTTTCCAGGGCTTCCAATGGTCTTCCATTCCTGTGTAACTCAGTTTATAATAAACCCTGATGCCAAGATTTTTCGGTCAGTTCCCTGCCCAAACCACGATCCTCTCAGCCTGGGAGTAGGCACTGTCCCGCAGATGAAGTGAAAAGGAGAATCACAAAAAGAGGATTATTTCTTCTGGGAGGAAAAGGGATAGTGTACTGCTCATTGTGACATCGTTCACAGTGCCTGGGTCTGTGGAGGCTTTTATGAGAAAGCAGAGATTTTTATAATTCACTTAGTCTGGCAAGTGAAGTAACAATAAAATTCCTTAAATGTCTAGAAGATAGAAGCACAGCAGTTTGTTCTCACTCATCTGAAGTTATCACCGAGACCCTCATTTGCCTTCTCCCTGACCGTGCTTTTGGAATGAGGGCCTTGTGACAATGCGCACGGGTTGGTTATAGTACAAAATTTCAGGAAATTTAAATACGCTGTAGACAGTCAGCTGCAGTTTCGTTAAGGAACAAAGCCTACTTTTTCAGCACATCTGTCTTGTGTTCATATTAAATGCCACCCTCCCCCCTTTTTATGCAAGGGGAAATCTCCAGATCTCATTGCTGTGGCTAACTTCCTAGTAGGCTGCTGGTGCCCTTATTTCTTCCTGTGAAGCCCACAGGTGTTCTTTACCTTATTAACTTTAAGATTTGGGATGTCCAGCCCACCCTAATGATAGAAACTCAAAAATAGGACTGATACCAGCATCCTAGGCACACCTGATAGGGACCTTTTCCATGCTGTTTACTTATTTCTTGGTAAAAAAACAAAATCTGGTGGTATTGGTGCTGGCTGGTTAAACTTGGTAGGCATACTGATGAGTCAAGGTTGACATGTGGGTTGCGATGTGCTTGTTGCCTTCTTTCAATCAGGGCCGGTTGCCCACCTCATGCGTATCTAGATATCCAAGCTGATCGCAGCCGAGAGGGAGAGCTTTAGATTGTGTCTGGCTGAGTTTTGGCCCCTTGCTCAGTGATCTAGGCTCCCCAGAGGGTGTATGTAGTTAGCTGATATGAAGTGGAAGGTAGTATCTGTGATCCAAGTCGGAAAATAGAACGAGAGCTACAAAAGTGGAAGCAGGGGAGCTGAACACAGGAAGAGGTGGGCTCTTCCCTTCAACTGGCCCCAGCCAGCCGTGCAGAGTTGGGGGTATCTCAGCTCTTCCCCTTGAGGACTCTTGGCGAAGCCAGAGAGGTACTGAATGTTGGTGCAGGAAGGAGGTCAGGAATATCTTAACCCTGTTTGAATGTTAATTTGCCCTGTGTAATTTATACACGGTGAACCTGAGGCCAGAGCAGTAGAGACTTTTAGGGCGTAGCAGTTAGCATGGGATCCCAGCCTGGCGTCCGGGTCACCTGCTGGCCTCTACCAGCCACCAGAATGACTTGTCACCCTTTTTAAGTCCTTCTACTCTACTTTGAGTCCTCTAAGTGTAAGATCAAAAATGTGATCATGAGACGCAAACACTTTAAACTAGAAATCTAACTGTACAAATACAAAATATATACCGGCTTTCTCTGATTTCTTATCCACTGATGATAAGGTGCTCCATAGATTTAATGATTAGTTTCCTGGGGGAATGAAAGACATGCTCTCACTTTTTTTATGTGCTCATGATATATAAAACCAGTCCTAAGTTCAGAAATGTTAAAATATGGAACATAAAATCGTCCGGATATCACATATAAGCTATGTGTATTAGGTATAGGCTCTTTGACACACATGCATCTGTTTCTTAAAGGCATGCATTCCGTGGAGCCCCAAAGAGTCCTGGGGTGAAAGCTGACTCCTAACAGTTCCTGTTAATAGGGATCAGCGAGGGCTTAAGAGAAAAATCCAGAAAACTCATTTCTAGCAACCTAAACTGCTAGCTAGTAGCTAGGAAGTTTCACTGACCATATGTCTTGACCACATTTCGCACTAAGGGAGGTCCCAAGTGTGGATGAAAAGGCGTGAGATGATATACAGCAGGTGGGGCAAAGGGGAAGTGAAGAAGCTGGCGTGAATGTACTTAATGCCACTGAACTTAAAAAAGGTTAAGATGGTACAATTTATGCTCTGTGTATTTTGCCATAATTTGTGAAGTATGTACCTATATATGTCTATGTATACTTATATAAATGTTTTCCACGGGTTGGATGAAAATGGTTCAACCCATGTCACTCATCCATCCATCCATCCGTCTTCCTTCATTCACTCAACAAACATTTATTAAGCCCCTACTATGTGCTAATACCTGTGCTAAATTGTATTGTACAATTGAAAATACAATATACTCTCTGTCCTTGACTTATTTACAAGTTAGTGTACATGAATGCCACATGAACAATAACTACCACCCATCATGGTGAGGCAAAAATGAATGCATATACGGACTTAAGACAGTACCCAGCTATGCAGCGTTGTGGTGTCTTGGCACTTGTCATGTAGGTGAAGGACATGAAGGGCTCACGTGCTGAGGGACAGCTTGGATAAAGCATGGGGAACAAACAGGTGGTGCATAATGCATGCAGTGAACAGTTGGCACTCCATTATTGATGACTTAACGATGTGTCGTGGCTGGTGGCGTGGTGAGCTCATAACGCTGTGAAATAAAGGAGTGAAGGTGCAGAGGGTACCGTATGCCATGTTAAGGACTTCAGACTCCCCAGACCAGTGGCCTAAGGATTTCTCAAAGCCTCCCAGACGCCTCCAGAAGTCTTTGGTGGTGATGCAGGGCAGGTAGCAGGTGGAGAAACAATAGGTCAATGTGAATAGTCTGTTTTATTTAGTTTATGTATTAGGTTTCCATTGATATATAAGATTTCATTTGAAGGCACTGTTCTGACTTAAAAAAACACATTTGAAAATCACTGGTGATGAAGGATCACCAAAAATTATTAGAGTTGGTAACAATTATTTTATGTTTTACAAAGCAGTATTCAGAGAGATGAACATGTTTTCTCCATTTCTGAACCTCACCTAGCAGCACTTTGCACATCATAAATATTCAATAAAATGTTCAGTGGGAATATTTTAGGGATATGACTTGTGTACTGTTGCCATAAGGGTGAATTTAAATAACATATTGCCCAGTAACTCAAAAGGAATTTGTAGAAATATAAACTCACTTTCCTCTCATTCTCTCTTCCTCATGTAAAATTGTACTGCAGTCATTTTTTTTTTTGAGTTTCCTGTCTGTTGTTGAGACATTAGCTTTTATAGTTTGATACCTTGGACCTGGTTGACAATCTGATTCTGTATGTAGGATTGAACTTGGTGGAAAATAATAGTTAATTGTATTTTTTAATGCTTACAGTGATATTCTGGGCAAGTTCTGTTTCTTTCTGGACGGAAGCCAGAATCCTACTGTTTTTCAATTTGTTTAAATGCAGCAGCTTATACAACATATGTACGTGTTCAGTGGAAGATAAAGGATATCATTATTTTTAGCCTATTACAAAGAAAACCACATTTTTCTCTTAAATCTCTTGATAAAAAGTAATTTGAACACAATTTCTGCACAAGTCATTTTCAAGAGATTGGCTGTCAAGTGTATTTTTTTAAGTAGCACTCTCGTGAGAGCCAATGAGACTGTGCAAATTTAGACATATTCTAAGCCTGGGGTATGGTTGGAGATGTCAGTTTTTAAACAGCACTTTGAGAAGTAGTTAGCTTAAAAGTATAGCAATTCAGGGCACACAGAGAATGATTTTGAAGAGTAAAGTCTTGATACACTGGAAAGAAAGTTGACAGATTCACTACAATTAAGAGACAAGCAGCTACAACTCCCACTTGGGAAAACTTTTCTCATCAAACCAACTTCTGACACTGGCCTAAGAAAACCTCCAGCAAATTCTTACTCCTTTCCAGCTCCCAATCTGTTGTATAGAAATTCTCCCAGTTTCCTTACATAGTAATACACAGATACAGAATTAAAGCATGGCAGCCCACTGCCCCTAGTCTTTCAGATATATGCAAAATGACCAGACTGAAATCTGTTTTCCTACAGGCCTGGTATGTGTGTGTATGTGTGTAGTTGCACACACATTCATGTATGGACCCACACATTTGTTTGAGTGCAACAATTAGAAAGAAGAGGGAAAAGTGACTTGAAATTCACTTCCCAGCTTCTCCTACCATAACCAATATGTTATATCAATTCTTTTTTCTACTTGCTACTATGGTGGAAAGGCTTGTGAACGTGTCCCATGCTTTGACAGGCAGGATGATATCATGTGGAGGTTGTGTCTTCTCTACTCTAACAATAGGAATATTTAAGTATGGGCATTTTTGCCTGATATCCTTGGGTCTTTCTGTTTCCCACTGATTGAGCTTGGTAATCAGATTTAGGCATGAGACTAAATTCACAAGTGAACGAAGTGTTAGTTTCCTCTGTGTTCGTTGCTTTTGTACCACAATAAAGGTGTTTCATGGCCTGTTGCCAGTCTTATCCCATACTGGAGAGAATTACTGTTGTCCCACCATCTCTGGAAACCCTACCCAGCTACAGTTTTGGAGTCATGTCATACCTTCCTGAATTTGGGTGTACCCCGAGGCCCACTTCCCTTGTATGGAGACGCTCACACTCATTCACACACCCACTTACATGCAACAGAGAGAAAGAACAGTGAATAGCAGGGACAGTGCCCACCGTTCTTTTCTGTATGTATTCCCGAGCCCCATCTTGCAAAATGGGTGCTGGACGGAAGATGTACAGTTGCTATTTCCCCCATGGGCCCCAGTACCAAATTATATGACCACATTCATAACTTTTGGCCCCTTTAAAATTACTGAGAGAGACAGCATAAATGATAGACTTTGGGGTTGGAAGAATTGCGCTGAAAATCCCTTCCCTGCCACTTCAAATGCTGTGATCTGGGGCTGCTGCTTAATCTGTCAGAGTGTGATTCCTCAGCAGTCATTGATAATAATAATAAAAATCTCCTGGGCTTCCCTGGTGGCACAGTGGTTGAGAGTCCGCCTGCCGATGCAGGGGACACGGGTTCGTGCCCCGGTCCGGGAAGATCCCACATGCCGCAGAGCGGCTGGGCCCGTGAGCCATGGCCGCTGAGCCTGCGCATCTGGAGCCTGTGCTCTGCAACGGGAGAGGCCACAATAGTGAGAGGCCTGTGTACCACAAAAAAAAAAAAAAATCTCCTTTGCCACGGTTTTGGGGAAGATTAAATGAGAACGACTATAGAGAACTGTTTTTGTTAGTTTTAATCTGAAATTGTAAAACTTAAAAAAAAAAAATGGATGAGTGTACATTCCTAACTGCCTGCGAGCAGTGGCAGGAAGGAGCTGACTTTTGAGACCTGGAGGAGTAAGTAGCGACCTCAGATGCCTGACTGCAGGGCGCTGGCTCCCCGCCTCGCCTGCATATCAGAATCCTGTTGCCTGGGCTGCACCCCAGACCAATGAAGTGAGGAGCTCTGCTGGTGGATCCCGGGCAGCAGTATTTTTAGAGCTTCCCAGGTGATCTCAATGTGCAGCCAAGTTTGAGACATGATGATTTAGAGGGATTTGAACGTCTCCAGTTCTTCTGCTGGCTGACTGGATGATGCCTAGAATTCTACAACCTGTACTTTATTCTTTCTTTTTGCTTAAAACAAGGACCTAAACATCATGCTAGAAGAATATTATACCTGACTTACTGTGAGTTAGATTACTAAATTCTCTGCAAAGAGCCAATATTAATAAGCAGGTATTGGGGTGGGAACAAGAACAGAGGTCTCTAGAAAGCTGAGGACGGGAGCAGCTCACTAGAGCAGAAGAAACATGGCAACAAATGGAATGAAAATAATGGAAATCCCAGCAATTTCAAGCTACTTGTTGCTTTTGGAAATCAGTCCTTGCAAAAGCACCACCGAGAGCTTGTTGACTACCCCTAAAGCTCAGGATTATGGCCCTGGTGAGTCAAGGTTCTTGAAGACTTGCTACATTCTCAAAATGTGGGATGAGGAAAACAAGTTTATTCACTTGTGTTCACTGTAACCAAAAGTCAGTTAAGTAAATTTGCAAAATGATATATATTTTTGGAAGAAAAAAAAACTTTTTAAAAAAGAATGAACTGAAATCACTCCATATTCAAATCTCTGTGACCTCTATTCAACAAGTGGTGCTGGGACAGCTGGAAAAGACACATGGGACACATACAAAAGAATGAAGTTAGACCCTTCACACCATATGCAAAAAATTAGCTCTAACATTTAGGTTGTTAATCCATTTAAACTATATAACTGTTAGAATAAAACATAGGAATAGATCTTCATGACACTGGATTTGACAATGGATTCTTAGATATGATGCTAAAAGCACAAGTAACATAAGAAAGTAAATTGGACTTCATCAAAATTAAAAAAAAAACTTGTGAATCAAAGGGCACTGTCAAGAAAGTCAAAAGACCACCCACAAATGGGAGAAAATATTTGCAAATCATGTATCTGATAAAGAGTCTAGTTTCTGGAATATGTAGACCTCGTAGAACTGCACAGCCAAAAGACAACTCAATTTTTAAATGGACAAAGGATTTGAATAGACACTTCTCCAAAAAAGATGTACCAATGATCAATAAGCACGTTGAAAAAATGCTCAGCGTCTTTAGTGGTTAAGGAAATGCAAATCAAAACCACAGTGAGATACCACATTATGTCCATCAGGGTGGCCATAATAAAAAGTTAGGAAGATAACACATTGGCAAGGATATGGAGAAATTGGAACCCTCATATAAATTGCTTTAAAATTGTGTAGCCACTGTGGAAAAGAGTTTGGCATTTCCTCAAAAGGTTAAACACAGAATTACCATGACCCAGCAATTCCACTCCTAGGTATATACCCAAGAGAACTGAAAACAGTCATTCAAACAAAAACATCTACAAGAATGTTCATAGCAGCATTCTTCATGATGGCCAGAAAGTGGAAACAAACCAAATGTCCATCAACTGATGAACGGATAAACAAACTATGGTTTATACGTGCAATGCAGCCAGTGTTCAGACAAAAGAATGAAGTACTGATCCTGAAAATGCTATGCTCAGTGAAAGGAGCCAGACGCAAAAGGCCGTGTATTGTATGATTCCGTTTAGATGCAACATCTAGAATAGGCAAATCTATAGACACAGAAAGCAGACCAGTGGTTGCCAGGGGCTGGAAGGAGGAGGGAATGGGGAGTGACTGATGTGTATGGGGTTTCTTTGGGGGATGATGAAAATCTTCTGGAATTAGGTAATGGTGACGGTTGTACAACATTGTGCATGTAATCAAAACCACTGAATTGTACACTTTAAAAATGATTTAAATGGTGAATTTTATGTTATGTGAATTTTACCTCGATTAGAAACTCTCTCTGTCCCCATCTGTTCTTCACTTTTGGTCTTAAACCAACCCCTTAGACATTACTAAAGGATCTTGTTCTATCATTTAGCCTTTGTGATTCCACTCTCACCCTCTACTTTTTCTCCTCCAATGTCAGCTTCTGCAGAGTCATCTACACTGGTCTTCACTTCTTACCAGCACCGCATTCATCACTCCTCCTCAGGCTTTGGTTCCCCAGCAGAGCCAGGGGAACATGGCAGCCATGTAAAAGGTCCCTCTGCAGATTCCACACCTGAGCTGGAAAGTTCTGCATCTGCCCACGCAGCAGCTCAGGTGCCTCCCGCTTTACCCAAGAGGGCTTCCAGTTGCTAAAATTTGAAATTGGGTTTCAATGGACTCATCCGTCACAGCATCACCACAGAATGTAAACTCTTGGGGACAGATGAGAGAAGCTGCATAGCCTCTCCTGGCAGGCCCAGGTGGCTCCTGCAAGCTCAGTACAGTGAAAGTCACAGGTAGGAAAATGTAAATTTGTATGAGAAAGATGTAAGGCTGTTACAGAGCTTAAGTCCCTTTCATTCTGGATAATAGTCAGCTCTGATAGCCTTGGAGGTTGATCTCTGAGCCGGCAGTGGTCTTAAAGTGGAAGGAAGCTGTATTCAACATTCTCTTAATTTCTTTCTTCCCACCCCCTCTTTTTCTGCTGGGGTCAGCAGAAATTGGGAATCTTTTTTTCCTTTTAGATCAGTATTAGTATGATTATACTGAAAGACCTGTATGGGAGGAATGCTGAGATCTGAATTAAAAATAGCGTTTTCTGTCCTCCCACGCACAGCACTTGAGTGCTCTGAATGCCTTTTATAAATGCAGACTTTCTGCCTGGCTAGATAAAAGAAGCTGTCACTTCATTTCCATAACGAAGTCATTCCCAGGAGAATTCCATTGTTTTAGCAATAGAATTTTTGTAAAAGGCCTCTTATTTTGCCTGAAAAAGGTAACAAAAATGAACTTTGGAGAGCTTATTCGACAAAACAATTAAGGAGTGAGATTTTTCTCCTCTTTTGATATGGGAGGAGTTCTAAGTGTGAGAATCCCCTGAGCCATGATATTAGGATAAACCCCCTAAACCTGGAAGACGAAGATGGTGGGGAGAAAGTCTGTTACTCCTTCTTCAAGTAGGAATGGGGGTGCGCCATTCCCTACCATGTGGGTTCCAGAGGCATGTGACAAACAGGTGTTGCTAATTCTGAAGAGTTTTAAGTTTATTTTTAAAGTGATGTAGGAAACTTTTAAGATCCTCATTATGTAAGGAATTTTCGTGTGATTTTTAATGAAATGTGATCAGGTATTTTAATTGAGTTTCAGGACTCTGCAGGCCAACTCTGGATGTATCTTGCTGGGGTCCTGTGCTAGTTGATATTGCCCTTTATTTGACCTTAAAACATTGTCGCAAGTGGCATTGTTACTGAGTCCAAGCTCCTTCGCTTGCTGCAGGACAGGCCAATAAATTGAGAGACAAGTTGTTGAGGCCAGGAATAGCAACCTTATTCAGAGAGCCTGCAGACCAGGAAGATGGTGGATGGTGTCCCAAAGAACCATCTTGCCTGAGTTACAATGCAGGCTTCTTTTCTACTAAAAGGGGAGGGAGTGAAGTCAAACACTTCCTAGTTCGGGTCAGTCTCCCGATGTGTTAATTTCTTCCTTCTTGCAGTCTTTCTTCTTTTTTTTTTAAAGTGTTTTCAGTCATTCTCTAATGTGGTTTAATTTATTTATTTTTGCTGTGTTGGGTCTTCGTTTCTGTGCGAGGGCTTTCTCCAGCTGTGGCAAGCAGGCGCCCCTCTTTATCGCGGTGCGCGGGCCTCTCACTATCCCGGCCTCTCTTGTTGCGGAGCACAGGCTCCAGACGCGCAGGCTCAGTAGTTGTGGCTCACGGGCCTAGCTGCTCCGCGGCATGTGGGATCTTCCCGGACCGGGGCTCGAACCCATGTCCCCTGCATTGAGCAGGCAGATTCTCAACCACGGCGCCACGAGGGAAGCCCCCTTCCTGCAGTCTTTCACAGGTGGGTGTGGTGAGGATGTTTCCCGTAGCTAAACAAAGGTACTTTAGCTTAATGCTCATTACCTGGGAGGCAGGGTTCCCAGGAATGGGCCATTATGTGTAACTGAAGCTTATAGGCAACATTCCTTTGGTGGCGATTAACTTGTAATAGAATATACGGAGTTTCTTCCCTGTTAACGGAATAGGAGGTACTTTGTTATACAGCATTACTTGTATGTAGTTCAAGTAGGTATGTGTGCGTGTGCCTGCTCCCAGCCTCCCTCCCTGGTGCTACCCACACCCTCCACGCAACAAATCTTTGCTCCAAATACAGTATCAAATCTTCAACTCCATGTTCATAAAAAAAGAATAATTGTATTTCTCGGTACTTTCCTGGCACCAAGTAACCCACATCAAAGTCTACCTGCCTTTGGTGTTTCAACAGGTAATCCCTAGATTTAATGCCAAGTGGCATTTCTGTTCCTTGGTCTTCGCAGCTGAGACCATTGAAATCTCAGTTTTAAGCTAGAATAGTTTTGTTAAGCCTCCTCCAAAAGAGAAGTTTTAAATAGTGCCTTTGTCTTCTAATGCTTTTGTTCTGATTGCATCAGAAAGTTGTGATATTTAAACAAGGAGGCAGCGACCTGGAATAGTATGAAAAAAAGGATAAAATACAGAGTCATTATATTTTTGGCTTTCAATTTAATAAAACGTACAGAAAGAAGACAAATGAGGTTGATTTAATGTAATTATGGCAATCCTGTTGATCCAAACATTATGCAACGTTGGATAGTTAAACTGTTGCTGATTTTGAATTTGGGGAAATAATTCTGTTTTTCAAAAGATCTTTGCATAGCCTTTAATCACGTAACGATACTATAACTTTTTTTTTTTTTTTTTGGTGGTACGCGGGCCTCTCACTGTTGTGGCCTCTCCCGTTGCGGACGCGCAGGCTCAGCCGCCGTGGCTCACAGGCCCAGCCGCTCCGCGGCATGTGGGATCTTCCCGGACCAGGGAACGAACCCGTGTCCCCTGCATCGGCAGGCGGACTCCCAACCACTGCACCACCAGGGAAGCCCAATACTATAACTTTTAAGGCATGGCTGAAGGTCCTGGTTGAAGCCATGCTTTTACGTAGAAACGTTTCATTAAGTAAAAAGAAAGTCATGGCTTTGATAGGATGCTTCCAAAGTTCTGCTTTTAATACCTTTGGTGAATTCTGTATCTGTCCAAAAGCATTGGGCTGGAGAGTATATGTGGATTCTGTCTTGTCATTTTATAATAACTTTGACTTACCATTTGGTATTTTGTGAAGTCAGGCCCAACAGAATACTTGAGGATACTATCATACAACTCCTAATATTATGGCAAGAAGAGAATGAGAGGCACATATTCAAATTTTTTTCTGAGGATTTTTACTAATTTTGTTATAAAAAGGAGAGAAAAGTAGAGTAGACACAGAATGAAATGTAAAGCCAGGGGATTCCTCGCAGAGGCTACTCAGGAACCATAACAGCTCATGATTTATAAACGCTTTATAAGCGATCAAGGCATGGAGCACAGGCTCAGTCCCCACCGTCCCCATTTTTACCAGGCGCTTCTGCAACACCCAGACTAATCACTGACGTTCTCCAGCAGGCATGAATAAAACTCTCCTCCCAGGAGAAGGTGTGTGATGGCTCCTGGCAGCCTGAAAGGGACTTGTAACCCAGGGGATGGAGAGCCGCAGTGTGGTCTCTAAGCTTCTTCTTGATCCAGATGGTTCTGTCTCCTGAGCCACAGTGCCTTCTCTTGGGCTTTAGCAACCCCCTTTGGGAGTAGAGTATTAAACAGGGCCAGGGAGAAATTGTCAATTAGGAGCACAAGCCATCTTGGTCTTTAAAATCCTAATTTCCTGGAGACGTCATTCTATGGCTGTTCAGTGCAGATTAGGTAGATCTTGTTTATTTTTTCCCTTTTCTTCTCGATATGCAGACATACTTTTCTCTGGGTGCATAATTGTGTTTCTTAGCAAACTTTGCTTTATAGCAGTAAGGAGATATAACCAGCATACACATACAGACACCTGCCGCGTCTATATGTGTGTGGATAAAGCCTTACCTTTTGTGATAAGCTGCGCTGATCCTAGGAAACAGTGGCATGGATCAACATGAATTAATTTTTATTTTAACGTCTCATCATAGGATTTTTTTCTAGCATGTTTATCTCTGATGATATGTTCTTTCGGCAGATGCTCCTTTTAGTTTTCATCACCTAAGCACAAACCAGTGAACATCAATAGGAAATGTCCCAAGTGCGTGCTAGACGTTCAGGGACTGCCAGTTCGGAATAAGATTTTACAATGGATACATCGCACAGCTTACTGATTTGTTGATTGAAGAGGGATGGCGTGATGTGATGAACAAGTCATATTCTTCAGAATACCCTAGGTTTGGGCTTCCTCCCACTGGTCAGCTCCCTCTAGCTCCTCTTGAAGTCTTACTGTGTTGCCATTCCTGGGAAAGGGGAGTTTTGGCGCCCCCCCCCCCCCCCCATTGCCGTGGATACTCCCTTGTGAGCAGGGTGGAGACAGAGGCTCTGGACCTGCTGGGCTGAGCTGATCCACAGGAGGCTTTTCTGGACTCTACAGTTGGCAGCAACCTTGGCTGCTCTTTTCTCCCTCAGAAAGAAAATACCAAGAGTCAGCTTTGGGCCTGAGTTGGGAAAAAAAAAGGCCCTTATAGAGCATTTCGTCAGTTGACTGAGCAGTTTCCATATTGGCTTATGTCATGATTTTTCTCCAAGCCACCAGCAAGGAGCTCACAGAGTAAGGAGACTTGAGGACACGTCAGAGGGAAGAAAGGAAAATACCACCTTCTTGGTCAGGTAATCAACAAGTATTCGTCAAAGGGTTACCCTTTGCAGAAGCACTGTGGCACTTACAAAGAGAAGACAGACACAGACCCTGCCTTTGCAGAGTCCACTACAGTCTGGAGAAATGGTGCCTGTTTGAGGATAAGGAATAAAATGATTAGTATCCTCGGGAAAAGGAATAAAAACCATAGGAGTTCACATCCAAGAAAAAAAAAAGTACTTCTGATTGAGAAAGTTGTAGCACAGGAAGATGAAGGAAAGAGTGATTGGAAAAGGTAGGACTTGAGCTGGTCCTAGTAGGTACAGCTTGAATTTTTACATAGAGAGTAGAAATGTGAGCTCCTGGAGATGAAGAGATGACCTCAGTTTGGCTGGTACAACACGCATAAGGGGAGAAGTGGGAAATGAAGTTGGAAAAGCATGTTGGGGGTAGATGGTAAAGGTCTTAAACATCAGATTTTAGGAGACTTCCAGCAAGCTGGAGGAACCCATGAAGGTGCAGCATGGAGGAGTTGTATAATCTACTTTAGGATCCGACAGGGATGGCTCAGAGGTTTGCAGGGAGAGTATTGAAGGCAAGAAGACCATTATCAGGCTGCCGTGAGAGGACAGAGTCTGAGCCAGCATGGCAGCGTGGGCGTAGAGTGCATGCTTAATGGGACTTGACAACTGGTAGACTCTGGGAGAAAAGAGGAGAAGACAACTGTGCCATTAGCATGAATCAGAAATAAAAGGAGGACTGGTTTGGTGGAAAAAAATAGAACTTTTGAAACAGACATAATTTATTTATACTGCATATATCCAGCAGCTTACTGGGGGAGAAGCCAGGATACAGATTGAAGAGTCATATGCAGTACAAGGCAATTATTATAGAAGGAGAAGAGAGTCGAGAACGTCACCTTGGAGAGTACATAGCCTAGGGTTAGAAGGAATAACAGGAAGGGACAAAACCCAAGCAAGAGGAACAGCAGTCAGTGATGTTAGGAACATCAGAATAGTACTGTTTCAGAAATCAAGAGTAGTACTGGGACATTTTGGTTGCAAGAGACAAGTAAAACTCAGAGTGACTTAAACAAACAAAAAAAGAATTTATTGTATCACCTATGTATTAGTTTTCTATTGCTGCAGAACAGATTATCATAAACATAGTGATTTAAAACCACCATTTCTGTAGGTCAGAAGTCTAGCCGTGGCTAAGCTGGATTCTCCACTCAGGGTTTCCTAAGGCTGAAAGCAAGGTGTTAGCTGGGCTGCATTCTCATCTGGGGCTTGCCGTCCTTTTTCAAGCTCCTTTGGTTATTGGCAGAATTTACTTCCTTGTGGTTGTAGGACTGAGGCCCTTATTCTTTTGCTGGCTATGGGATGGGCACCAGTCTTAGCTTCTGGTGAGAGCCATGCCCCCCTCCCACCCCCAAATGTGTTCTTTCATGTTTTGAATCTCATTCCTGGAAGAGCTTGTCCTGGAAGGGCTCGCCTTATTAGGTCAGGCCCACCAAGGCTGGGCTTTCTGTTTTAAGGTCAATTGATTTGGGATGTTAATTTTATCTGCAAAATCTTTCACAGCAGCAGCAGCACCCAGATTGTGTTTGATTGAATAACTAGGAGAGGGTGTGTGGGCACCAGGGGACAGGGAATCTTGGGAGCCACTTCAGAATTTTGTCTATCACAATGTAACTAAAAGATACAGGAATGAATGTAACTTTTGGCATGGCTGCATCCAAGGGACCTCACTGTCATCAGGACTCAGACGTTCTGTCTTTCAGCCTCATCCCCTGCTGCAGAACTTCACCCTCATGTGGGCTTTCCTCACAAGGTGGTAAAATTAGCTCTGAGGAGACCATGCTTCCATGGAGAGGGCATCTCATTCCTCTTAGTTCCAGCCAGTCTGAGAGAGACCTTTGATGGGTGTGGCTTTGGTTACATGCCCATCCCTACATCCTGTCATCATGGCAAGAGGGATATGTATTCTGATTCTCCAAGCCTAGATCATATGCCCATCTTTATTTATTTTTAAAATTTTATTGAAGTATAATTGATTCATTATGCTGTGTTGATTTCTGCTGTACGGCAAAGTTACTCAGTTATACATACATGCTCTTTTTATATTCTTTTCCATTACGGTTTATCACACGATATTGAATATAGTTCCCTGTGCTGTACAGTAGGACCTTGTTGTTTATCCATCCTATATATAATAGTTTGCATATGCCCGTCTTTGGGCCCAAGGCATGAGGTCAACCCAGCCCAAATAACAAAGAAAATGGGGGGAGAGGTCATTCCAGAAAGATGCTGTCCAGGCAAAAATGCTAGTTCACTAAATAAAAAGAAAATTTAAGGAACTACCTTATCAAGTATTCTAGGAGAGTCAGTTAGGAAAAGGCCACTACATTTAGAAGACAGGGAGCCATTCCTGGCCTTTAAAAGAGAAGGAAGTTTACTTAAAAAAAAGTGTTGAAATCAAACTCTAAGGGTTTTAAGAGGTACCTGATGAAATACAGTGTTGAATTTATACTACACTTTAACATGTTTTATGGTGAACAGGGGAGCGGTGACAGCCATTTGGGAATGTATTAGGGTCTGGGGAAGATCTTTCAGGGATAGCAATGATTACGTTTTAGGCTGCAAAGAAGTTTCTGGTAGAGGGGGTGAAAAGATTGTAGGAGAGACAGAGGGCAGAATTGACCCCAACAGGACTTGGAGCCAGTAGGAGACAGACTAAGAGCCCCAAAGAGTTTTCACAGATTATAAAGTGGTGTGGGCTTTTTGGGTTGTTTGGTCATTTGTCACTTCTTTGGAAGGAATGATACCTGTTTATTCTAATGTACCCATCTTAAAGTGATTAAATATACTCTGTCTGGCCATGTAATTGACAGAAAGACTTTACACTTAGAGCAGTGGTTCCCAAAGTGTGGTTCCTGGACCAGAAGCCTCAGCATCACCTGGGAACCTGTTAAAAGTGCAAGTTCTTTGGCCTTGCCTCAAACCTCCTAGATCAGAAATTCTGCGGGTGGGAGCCAGCAACATGGTTTCACAAGACCTCCAGGTGTTTTCGGTGACGGTTCAGGTTTGAGAGCCACTGCCTCAGAGCATCCGCATCTCTCCTCCATGGACCACGAGGGTTTCCTTAATGGTGGCTTTTGAAAAGCTAGGAGGATCGAGGATAAAGTCTCCTGGTGGTGGGGGGGGAGGGGTTGTAAATCTTGAAAGGAGATGGCAACTGCTCAAAAGCCATTAGTGACCAAAAATATAATGGATTGGAAGAACAGGAGAGAGAAGGGTAAGTTATAACTTAATTGTTCTTGAGTTCATGCAGGACTTTCACTCGGATGGTAGGCATGTAGGACCTCCAAGTCCCTGGAGGGCAGAAAAGTGAGAAGGGCTTAAATTATAGCCGTAGAGTAGTGCTTCCTTTGGCATAAAGGTTAAGTCGTAGAACTGGTTTGCGATATGGATCATTTAATTTAAGTGCAGGCTCTTCTACTCAGCACTACCAGGAGGCTGCAAAAGAAGGGCATGGCAAGGTTTCTTTCATCGAGGAGCTTGTAAACTTTTGGAGCCTTTCAAGGCCTACATTGTCTTTTTATACTTCACTGGATTTATTTAACAGTGCTGAATTGAAAAGAACCTCGGGTCAGAATGCTCGCTAAAGGCTGTAAGTGCTGTGGGCAGTCAGGGGAAGGAGAAATTGGCGTTGTGTCACTTTCATCTCTGGACGGAGGATGCAGCTGTCAGCCTGGCATAATTTCCCAGGTCTCATGGCAGGGTTTTGGACCACTCGGCTTCAGAAAGTTTTTCTTCTTGCTCTTTCTTCCTGAGTTTGCTAAAGCTTGTCAGGACTCCTAAGTCAAAGTGAGGGTTTGGATTTCACGACTTTGAACTTGGAGGATTCTTAATATTTTGGTAGTTATATGAGGAACCAGATACGTAGGAGATACTGCATTTCATCCGGTGTCTTAAATGTAAACAGGCTCAGATAGACGTTTGGCATATTCATTGCAAACAGACTTTCAAACTTACTCCATTCACAGGAGAACATGAATGAGCCTGTCTGAGGATGCCTTCGTTTTGTAGGATGAAGAAAGCAAATTCCTGATCTTCCTTAGTGGAAACATTAAGTTGCACCAGCTCTGGGATGGTAGGGAACAAGAAGACAGTTCAGATGAACACAACATTTCCGTCGCTTTTTATTTCTGTGCACCATGCTGCATACCTGGGTAAATAGATACCAAACCAAGAAACAAAAGCGAAGGTGCACAGGACACTCTAGAAAGTGAGGAAAAATACCATTTCGGTCCAGGAGAGAAATAATAAAAACATCCTAATAGTCAAGAGGAAGCCAGCGAATTTGGAACCTAATAGAAGGTACTAAGAGGTGGTTTTTTGTTTGTTTTTTGTTTTTAGAAGTTTACGTGTAATATGATCTGTCTTTAGCCCTTTTAGGGGAGGGTTTTAAGAGGAAGCTTCGTTTTATTTCATTGTGATGATGGGGTTATTTTTGATGAATTAGGAAGCTAGAGTCTTCCTTTTCTGTCACATCAAGTGTCATGCCTGCACTGAATAATGTTCCTCTAGCAGAAATTACTAGTTTGTTGCTCTGATGGCCCAGTAGTTGGAAAGAAGAATCATTTCTTATTTCAAGGTATGGAGAACAGTTCTGTCGTTCATTTCTTGATCAAGAGGACACAATTGGGAAAAAAAAGTCAGGGGAAAAAGATGAAATAACAGAAATTAATTGTACAGGTCTAGTCAGCGCACTTATATAATGCAGAGGCTGTTTCCTCTGCCCGGAAACGTGATGACTGGTTAGTTCTCGCTCATCGTTTACTTCCCTGTTGAAGTGTTACTTTGGAAGAAAGACCTTTCTTCTAAGTGACGTTACCCCATTATGGGGTGATTGCAGATCACAGTGTTTATTTGTCCTTCTTAATGCCTATCTGCTTTTCGAATTTTATGCAAATATTAAAAATAGTATACTCTGATTCTTCAATATCTGTTCCTCTTGCAGCAATGAGCTTCTTAAAGGCATAGTCCTCTGTCTGTTTTGTTCACCATTATGAACATAGAACCTGGTGGATATAGTGAGCACCAAGTAAAAATGTGTCCAGTGAATGAATGAATAAGAAAGCAGTTTGTACACTTGAAACTAATATGTTTTATGTCAGTTATACCTCGATTAAAAAACACTTTATAAACTGAATTCACTATAAAAGTCATGGTTAATTGTATTAATAGCAGACACCTTTCTCCCTTTCGTCCTAATTTTTTCTCTGCATTTTAAAAAATTCTTTATTTTGAGGTCTACTTGTCAGTTTTTTGCCAGTTCCAAATCTAAGATTTGATATTATTCGTTCTTGCCTGTTTTTGAGATAAGAGATCACATTTTTCCATCGAAAATATTCCTATACCCACAGTGCTAATTCTGGGATTCCCATTTTTGTTCAATGTACGCTTATGACTTTGAAAGAAAAACATGACTGGTACTTGTGGATGATTTATTTGGGAAGCAAACAAGATTCCAGAGTAGCATTTAAATTCTGTTTCTTGTCATCCCCAAAGCCACTCCGGTAAGCTTCCATACCTCAGGCATGCTCCTCAAAAGTACACAAGTCCAAACACCTTGATAATATTGGCCCAGGAAAAGTTTTTCCTGGCCCTGTCTTACAGGAGGGGGAAAAAAAAAATCAAGAAATCCAGGTGTGGAAATTATTAATGAGATATTGAGAGTAAACTTAATCAGGATGTGAATAGGTCTTTGCTTTAAAAGCAACACACACACAAAAATCACCCAGTCCTTTTCCATCAGGACCTCAATGTGCCACTTCGGTGGGTGGAAATGGCAAATGGCCAAGTGGAAAATTTCACAGCCCTGCAAATGTCCAGTGCACTCAACACTGCAGAACAGCAGTCCGAGGGAGGGGTGTGGACCAAATCATCATGTTCCTGCACATGCCTCTCTCACCAGTTTTCATCTCCTTTTCCTGTTCACTTCCTGATCCAGGCCTTTACTTTTCTTCTCCCTGAGATTCTAGATGCCTCTGTTTCCAGTCCTCTGCTTCCCTTGACCCCTCGGTGAAAGAAGAAACATTTGGACGTTTGGGTGCCCCGGGGATGGTTGATATGGGTGCCTTGCCAAAGCTGGCTTTTATATTCTGGCTCCAAGCTCAGTAACAGGCTTCTGACTGCTAATAATCCTTTGTGTTTACGTGGCGCCTTTCTTCTCGGGAACTGTGAGTGCTTCGCCAGAGTGAGCTTACTGGTCTTCCCAGCCACCCAGTGAGGTATGAAAATGGCAGAAGGTGATTGCTCTAGCTCCCTCCTCCTTGCAAGAGAGCAAACTCAAGTAGCTTATTTTGAGGCTGTGTTGCAAGTGTGCGTCTCAGCTGGGTTGCCATCTGAAGTCTCCCAGAATTGGCTTCAACTTGGGGTGGGGATGGGGGTGGGGGACAGGCTTGGCCGCACCGTGCTGTCTCCTGGGACAAGAGCAAAAATACTGCATTTCCTTTTTCAGCAAAGCATACTGGAGAATGGTCTTTGGTGAATTATCCATCAGTCTAATTGATCGTGAACTTCGTTTGTTGAGACAACGGGGGATTTGACGATGTATTCACCTTTCTCTTTTTCTTTTGTTCTGTTCCTATGCTAGGTACTTCTCCCTTCCCTGTGAAAGGAAGAAAGGACACGCCTGGGCCCAGGAGCGCTCCAGCTTCTTCTGGGAAGTCTCCATGGTGAAGGACAGGTTGGGGCTACCTGTGAACCGTGCACAGTGAATGTTGTAAGTTAACAAGATTCGCTTCTGCAGCGACTTGCCTTGTAACGATTTGTGAATCATGGGATGCAGGAGCCAGGGTGCTGAAGTGGTATTAGCATTAGCTCTAGGTGATCCTCCAGTTAATTTCGTTTTTTTTTTA